>NC_056741.1:1618574252-1618894252 GCF_019279795.1 Protopterus annectens
GTTTGGTTAATGGGAATACTAATGCATGCTGTTACAACTAATTGCGAATGGTATTGTATGTTACTAACCCAAACTGTCATGACATAATGCAAAACATAGGACGACAGGGAAGGCGGGTTCCAGTGGACTCACTCTCCCACCTCAGCTGGCGAGTGCACCTGGCACTAGTGCCCAGTCTGGACCCTCCTCCGGTGGCCCTGTGCCACCTGCGGGTGGAAGCACGGCAGGGGATGGGGCCCATCCCCCCTCTGCAAGTGTGGCTGGAGGAGAACCACCACTCACCCTCCGTAGCGTCCGGACTGTGGTGCGTAGGGAGATCTGGGACTCTGTTCTTGGGCCCCTATGCCAGCGTGAGGCACAGGTGGCACAACTTACGGGCATGCCTGTTGCCCGGCCTACACAGCCCCCAGCACAGCCCCATCCTGGCCAGTGAAGAAACAGCGGCAACTGCCCATGGGTGGGGATATCAGTTCCACTGTTGCCATCTGTGGGCTCATGGGCTCTGGATATCCAAACATCCATCCCCCTCAATTGTGTAACCCCCCACACGTGTCATACACCGCCCCTGCATGCGTCTTGTTTGTCTTGTCTGTTGACCTACCCAACCTACCTCCCCAGCTATACTGACTTCCTTTACCTGACATACCACTCTCACCTGAAAAAAAAAAAAGGACACTCTGTACCCACAAAAAAATTATGCCCCATACATAGCTGCCCATTCCGCACAAATGTCTTCTGGACATGGAAACTATCAATTACAATTGGCTGTACGACAAGTATTATTGTTGTCCTGACACCTCTCTCAGGGGTGGCAGGTTTCAAATGTCACACCAAATTACAAACATATGCACAGCTGTTGCTGATGAAGAAATGGGCAGCTATGTGCCTTACCTACATCCCTCCTGCAAAACCCAAGCTTGTTTCCCTACTGTCTTACCCTCTTTGTGACCCCTTTTTCACCACTTTCCTGTCTCCCCATTTTCATTTCTTTCAAAGAAAATAGTGCGGGTGTGTGCCAGAGTAAGCACTGTTAAGCGGTTGTAAGCGGGTGTGCGCGGAGCTGAACACCAGTGCGCATGCGGGAGCTCCACGCAAACCAGCGCTAACCCGGTTACAACTGCTTAAAAGTGCCTTAGTCACTCTGATTGACAGGTCCTGTAGTCAGTTCAAAAGCAAAATAAAATCCCACAGTCAGCCCTGAACCCAGGAAACAGTAGTCTGCATGACTTACCACTAAGCCATGACTGTTATACAAGAATATTGTGCTAAAATAAATATATCATGTAATAGTAGGAATTAATGTAAAGGGAATATAGGATGTGTAGTACACAAAGCATGTCATGTATACTTACTGTCAAATCTAGTGGAGTTCTATAATAGTAGTGTGTGGACAGAAACAGCCATGCTAGTTGGTAGCTAGTAGGTAATAATGTCAGTTATTATACATATATAAATGTATGTATATTTATATATATATATATATATATAGTTGTAGGTGTCAGTGTACATACACACTTAGTACAGGAAACAGGAGAGATGGATGGAGAAATGTGAATCTACAACACAGCCTGAATCATGAGAGAGATACTAACCTTTACACTCACAGAACAGTGTCCACAGCATACCAGCATGGTCCCCGCCCTTACAATCTGAAAGGGCAACGCCTATCTCACATACCCTTTTATAGCACTGTCCTGAAATCACAGTGAGAACTGCAATCAGTACACAACTGGCTGCATGCAATTAGCAAATGCTGGCTTACAATTGGTGCAGAGGCCATCACATGGACTTATGCAGATACCTACAAAAGCATCCTGTACTCCATCTCCACACATGCAATACTTTCATTGCACCTTCTGGAGGAAGACAGAGAGAGAGAGAGAGAGAGAGAGAGAAAAAAGAAAATAAGAACACAAACAAAAACACACGTAACACAAACTAAGTTAAAGCTGTCATCAGTGTCAGTATCAAGCTGGGCTAGCAGCAGCAGGAAGCTATAGTAATGGTAATGCAACCAGCTGCGACAAACACAGGTAATGTAAAGTAACAAGTTAATAGTCTACATACTGTAAACCCTCCATATGTGTCATTGGTCTGTATCTATAGGTATGTTCATGTGATAAGTTGTGTGCACGTAGTTTCACCCAAAGGGGATGACTATACATTACATGTCATTCAGTGTTAGGCCATGATTCTGGCACCAGTTGTCCGTTTCAGTGAGGCCTGTCTGTAGGATGTGTGTGTCAGCTGGTGTAACGACTATGGCGCTTAGTTCGCAGTCATCTGGGAACTTTGTCATCCACAACCCACACATGTTTGCTTTCACATCTGAGAAGTAAATGCCAAACAAGAGGGGTCCTAGGACAGAGCCCTGTGGGATACCACATGTGACTGGCTTTGAGTCTGACATGGCTCCTGCAATATCGATATTATGGATTCTGTTTTTCAACCAGTGTGCAACCCATCATGTGACATATGTAGTAACATGTAAGCTGATGAGCTTGTCTATGATGCCTGAGTAGAGTACTGTGTTGAAGGCCTTAGGCAAGTCCAGGTAGGCTGTATGGACTGCTCTGCCCTCATCAATGGCTGTAGTGACTATTTTGAAAGGTCAACCAGGTTCAAAAGGCAGGAAAAGCCCATCACAAAGGCAAGCTGGGTGGGATCAAGTGTCTGCAGGTACCCAATATCGCTGTATATGCTCCCATAATGAATCATTCCATAGCTTTGCAGACCAGGCTGGTTAAGCTTATAGGGCGGTAGTTCCCAGGGTCAGTAGAGGTGCCTCCTTAGTGGAGTGGGACCACTGTTGCTGTATGCCAGTGTTCAGGTACATATCCATAAGTGCCAAGGTTAAATATCAGTCTTATATGCGGTTGTATCTCCTCTTGGAGTTCACGTAGCACACATCCAGGGATACCATCAGGTCACATTGATGCTGTGTGTTCTGCTTTGCTGAGGGCGACCCTTACCTGGACATCTGAGATGATAGGGAGGTTACATTCAGCTGTGATAAGTATTTCTAAGTGTGGGGGAGAAGGAGGGGGATACTTGCACTGAACCTGTCTGCCAGAATGTTGCCAATATCTTGTGTGTTCAGTGAATGTTAAGTAGGTGTGTAGTAACTCAGAGCATATCTGAGGCTTTTGGTCCATATGTCTAACATAACTGAAGAAGGCCTTGTGGTTATCTATAGTGTCCGTGGCCATTTCCTTCTCAGAGTAGGCCATGGATTTTGTTATGAGAGACCGTAGCGTATTACCAGTGCTGACCACAGATGCCTTCCCTTTATGTGAATCTGCTCTGTCCTGCAGTAGCCTCCTTCTATCGTTATACAATCTGCCTTTGGCTGGGGTCCACCAGACAGGATGCCTAACCTTTGTGCATAGGGTCTGGGTTAGAAATGTGTGTGCATGTTCCATGCATTCTTTGGGATGTCCGTGGGAAGCATTCGCAAAGGGGTCAGCATTGTGGGTTGTGGCTTCCACTGGCCCAGTGGGCTGCATGGATACCATGTCAGTCCTAACAAGTGAATATCTGTCTATTCACATATATATCAAAGTAGTCTACTGTGCTAGTGGTGGTGGTGGGATATGTATATCCAGGCCGAGTAATTCGTGTCCAGATCACACTAGTGGATGGCGTTCCACATACAGTACCTTTGTATGAACCCCCAGAGTGAGGCTGTGCATTGGACCTGTCTCAGTGTGCTGACCGATGGGGCTTGCTACTATGTTGTATGGAATGTGGCAGGTATTGTTGCACAGGTGTTGGCTGAGCACTGATATCTGGCCATGTACTTGTGTATCCACCAAGAGACACACACGTGCTACATATGGGAGTAGTAGTATATCACTACAGTTGAGTATCATGTATAGTATGTGTGCCATATATTGCTGACATAGTTTGCTGATATCCTGTTTGTGTTCTCTTTCAGGGACATGGCGCGTCAGCGAAATCCTGCCTACTCTGCTGCAGAAGATGAAGAGATACACCAGAGCCTGGTGCGGGATTATGACATACTGCTTTCCCACACCAGCCAGAATCAGCAGGAGAGGGCTGCACTGTGGCAAGACTTTGTCTGTAGGGTAAATGACATTGGCACGCATAATAGGACATATGAGCAGGTACAACATCACTGCAGTGATTTAATCAGAAATGTCCATCAGCATGCATCGGATATCCACGGGCAACAGGTCGCCACAGGAGGTGGGGTGGCCACACATCCCCCCCTCACCAGACTGGAGGGGCTACTCCTAAGTGTTGTGGCTCCAGCCCAGGAAAATCAACAGCAACACACCTGCATTATGATGGAGGCTGGATCCACACAGCAACACAACATGGAGCATGCAGGTAATATGCCATATGTACACTTGACTGTTCTGTACACTGTTAGTTTATGCATGTGTAAGGTGTGTCCGTGGTATGTAGCTGTCAACATAGTATGTAATTGTGCAGGTGTGATATTGCCAATATCAGAAGCTGACATGTGAAAGGCAACTGGTGTACTACTGCACTGTATCATATGCAGTATCAATGGCACAGTTGTGCCCACTGACACTAATCCCCTCATTTCTGCAGGTCCCTCCGGTGTTACAGCAAGGCAGCCCATCCATGCTGGTGAGTGTGGTTTAACAATACCTATAATATTCCTGATAGTGTTAGTAATAATAGTGTAACTCAGTAGTTCTCTGTGTATATACTGCGGGGTGTGCATGTGTGCATGTGTGCATGTGTGCCTGTGTCCACGTGTGCATGTGTGCATGTGTGCCTGTGTCCACATGTGCATGTGTGCATGTCTGCATCTGTGTATGCGTGCATGTGTGCCTGTGTTCACGTGTGCATGTGTGCATGTGTGCATGTGTCCATGTGTATACGTGTCTATGTGTGCATGTGTGCATGTGTGCCTGTGTCCACATGTGCATGTGTGCATGTGTGCATGTGTCCATGTGTGCATGTGTACATGTGTGCATTAGTGCATCACTGGTAACATTGTGTAGGCATTGTAAACTGTGTTTCCTGTCTTCCTCCCACAGGTTCTGGTGCTGCTCTGGTGTCCTGCAGCAGGGAACCTGAATCTGGTGCCACAGGTACTTATAATGATGATATCTGTGTAATGGCACATGAAGGTGTGTCAGGGTCCATCATTGGTCAGCCAATTGACAGTACACAGCTGTCAACCCCATCATTGCGCACAATCATCCTGCCAGTACATCCTATGTCACCATTGTCCCTAGGTGATGGACAGGATACAGTGGGCATTAACCAGGGTAATGTGGTATCTGTGGCACATGCTTCCCCACACAGTAGCCATGGGCAGGGTCCTGAGATGGTACCACACAGACAGTTGCCCATGGGTTCTCGTGGGAGCATCCGTGGGCGTATTGCCTCTGGCAGACGTGCCCAAAGAGGTCTGTCAACCTCAGCTATGTTTCGGGCTGTCATGCAGGCACAGTCGCATATGGAAAGGTACACCAGACAGGGTCTGAGGGAGGTGAGAGCACGTCGCACATCCATGACTGACAGTATGTGTGACATCGCGGATGCTATCCGTAATTTCACTGATGTCATAGACAGACGTTGTGGGGACATATTACAGCAGTTCCACAACCACATGTCCATGAGCCAGGGCAATGGTGGACGGTTGCAGCATCGACATGGCCGTATGCCAGCAACAGCAGCAGCTGGCAGTCAGCGCGGATGACAACAGGCCCGTGGATGCCCCCATAGTGCCAGCAGCAGCCCCAGCAGTGCTGGGTCTGTGCTGTCATCAGACCGCCCCAGGAGACCACGTGCACTTGGCTCTGGGCAGTCCCAACAGGGACCTGTGTCCAGTCAACACACTCCCGCTTCCGATGACAGTACCCAGTCTGGCTTAGTACTGGATATGGTCCGTAGCACCCCTGCCAGGCACAGGTACCATGTCCATGCCCACAGACACTGATCTGTATGACCTGCCAGGTGCAGTCTGTGGCTGTCCACAAACTCCAGTATATGGCAACCATGAGGTGGAACTGTGTGCATGCATACACACACATGCAAAATGTTAACACCTAGGGCTACCACATACATGCACACACTGCACCAACAGTGCCCCACCCTGTACTGCTGTCCCTCACCAACACACATACACACACATGTCAATTGGTGGTATCAGTGGCAGACTCAGGCATACCTAATTCACACCCTGTGCTTATGATGAAACTGTGCCACCTCCTGCAATCTCCAACATCAGTGCAGGAACAGGTAAACACGTTGCTGATGCACAGGGTGACTACATAGAAGTGTATTACTAGTATCATGTTGGTAACAGTACAGTGTGCTGATATGACTGTGTGCATATCCCAGCATGCCTGATGCAGTAACTGTATGACTGTCCTGAATTGTTATCTACACCCATAGTAAGTACCATAGTGTAACAGCTGCACATTATTGCATACCGGTGGTAAGGATGTCAACAGATAGCCACATACATAAGTAGCACAGGGGAGAAGCTAATGCAAGTAGTGATACACAATGATGGACATGTACAGTAATGGTGGCATGTTATCCACAACAACTATGCAATGTGGATGTTTGCGCATGTTGATATGTGTGCAGTACTAATGTAATACAAATTACAATTAAATATGGCATAATATCAGTTCTACCATGGATATCTGAGCTGTGCATTCCTGGGTACATGTTGATAGTGCCTGCATATTTGCACTGTTACCTACCGGAAGTGTTACCCCCTCTTTGTTGTACAATGGACTACTTCCAGCCCTGCTTACTGTAGCTTTGTTTGCATGCATGTTTGCTTGGGGTTCCCTGGAACACTGCTTCCACCTGCAATGCAGAGTTACAGAGCTTCTGTGGATTCCTAGTGACATCTGCATAGCGTACTATACGTATGTCAATTTTCCACATGACAGAACGTCACTGTCTGTCCTGTTCGCATGTACGTTGCCTGTGACACACTGCATATGACTTACGTGGCATTTACCCACGTGTGCAGTCATATATGCCAGTGCTATGAAATCAGTAGCAGTACACCCCCACATACTCACCTTCAGTATGTTGTTCCCCATTGGCCCTGTGTGTTGGTAATCACCATGGCAATCACACTACTATGGTAGCATGTGCAAAGGTAACCTGTGAATCACCTCTATGGTCCAGTTGTGGTTTATGTGAGTCATGTGGCAATGTCACAGCTGCCACATGTATGCAGTCAACCCTCTCCCCTGGCCAGGAACGTACAACACATGTGTGAGATGCCACCACATAGCCAATCTGGGGACTGAGCACTCTGAACCCAGTACTGCCATACCCTGTCAGGTGGCATGACATACTACAGTGACTACAATACCAGTCTGACATAGACCCACACTGACAGCAATCCGAACACACTGGGGCATACTTGGAGACTCAGAATAGCATCCTGCCTGAGCATCACACACCTCCGCAGCTGGCACAGAGGCATACGTTAAGTTGGAACAGAGCACATGCCACACATGGCACACACAACCCGTGTGCCACACACTCACAGCCTGAAGGGCTACACAACACACCTGCTACAGATGTGTCAGGTACCTCTCTTGGCCACTGCAGTGGGGACCTGCTCAACAGGCTATACATGGTGAAGGTCACAGTGATATGCCCGTGGGGCACTATGGTCCACCACAAAACACATGCATACAGGTCAGTCAGAGGCATGAACACATAAGACTCAGTCATTGTCCATGCCACTATGGATGACCTGAGACATACCTCCCTGGACTACATGATAGGGAACATAGAAGGGCTCTCTCAGCATGTGGCACAGGCCAGTATGAGCCTGACCTTGGTTGCCATCATACCCTCACCAGGTATGCTACCACAATATGTAGGAAGGGTGTTCTATGTCTACATTCTGCTCAATCTCCAATGTCATTCATAGGGTATCCAATGGCTGTCAACGTGTGCTTACATGCTAGGGAAGCCACAATGATTTGCAAGGGGCAGCTTGCACGTGACACCCATGGGCCATTGTATATTGGCGAAGCCCCTTGATACACACATAGTGCCTTTTGCTGCAGGATACGGATTACATAGCCACCTCCGCGGGTATCATACGGGATAGGACACTAACAGTGATGCTACACAACACCAGCAGTGTACACCGCAAGATGCATGCACTGGACACTGTCCTCAGCATGGTAAACTGCAATATCTGTGCAGTACCAGATTCCTGATTCACGGCTCACAGGTGCAACCCATCACTGCCAGGTTATACCTCATACCATGCCTGTTGTCCCCTACACATGTAACACACATGGACAGGGGGGTGGGATCTCAAGTCACCACAGATACACACAACTCCAGGTTGTTGGCACAGCACAAAGCATCAGGGCCTATCCATAAGCAGCTAGCAGTGTGTTGGACTGCCTTCTGGTTCATAGCCTGGCACACACAACCCTCCCATACACAGAAAACCCACCTGTCCTCCCTAACAACATTGGCAATATGACAGTCTCTAGAAATGTCTTTATATGACTGGACTGCATACAGCCAAACATTGTGTGTGAGCATTACTGTAGCTACAACACACTAGCTGAAAGGTTCCCAGCATGTAGTCACTGAATTGCAGTGGAACAACATGTTACCACTCCCACAACAGGTGGGAACATGATGCACCTGTTCATCAACTACATGTAGACTATATGGTCCAAACCAGATGTGTATCCTCTGCTGTTGGTATTATACCATATACAACTCACACTGTATATGCACATACCACATGCGGCCCCTGCACAGTAAGACACAGTCATAATGTTATGCATTGCAAATACCATTTATCCACTTGAGGCACGTGTCAGACATGGTAACTACTGAAGGTCACAGGTATATATGTGTATGTGTCACACATACATCATGTGTGCATTGCCATTGCTGGTTTAGGCAATGTCATGCATTGTTATGAACAACAACCCACACATGGTCATATTGTGTGACACAACCACACGTGGCAGTTGTGGGTTTCCAAAACATACCTATCTGTGCTCTGACAGTGGTAATAGACCCAGTAGTGGAGCGCACTATTGGCATTACTGGGCAAGTAGCCCTGTTTGGCTGTACTGATAGTGTGGTGACATCCCCTGTGTTTACTGGGGGAGTATGCAGCATGTGGTGTATTGTAGTAGCTGCCAAAAGGATCTGTTCTCTCATACTTGCAATTACACACACCCTACTACCCCCACACACACTTGCAGGATTCATACCCCTACCAAATGATGTCACGACATGTGAGAGGGACGCATTAGCGAAGTGCACTATTCGGATTACTAGGAAGTTCCTCTTCTCTGGCTGTACTTATAGGGTGCTGACATCATCAGTGCTTGGAAAGGGTAATGTGCATCATGTAGTGTGTTCTCCTGATTGCCAAAAAACACATGTCTTTCATACAAAATTGCACACACACAAACTCCCCTCATCCAAACACACACACTTGCCGTTGGCAGGTTTCAAATCCCTACCTACTATGTTATGACATTTGAGAGAGACACATTAGCAGCGTGTGCTATTTAGATTACTGGGAGGTTTCCCTTCTCCAGCTTTACTTATAGGGTGCTAACATCATCAGTGTTTGGAAAGGGTAATGTTCATCATGTAGTGTGTTCTCCTAATTGCCAAAATGCACATATCTTTCATATAGACTTGCCAGCACACACACTCCCCTTACCCACACACTTACCATTTGCAGGATTCAAACCCCTACTTAACTATGTTATGACACTTGTGACGGATGCATTAGCAGAGTGCGCTATTCGCATTACTGGGAGGTTTCCCTTCTCCTGCTGTACTTATAGGGTGCTGACATCATCAGTGCTTAGAAAGGGGAATGTGCATCCTGTAGAGTGTTTTCCCAGTTGCCAAAAGGGACATTTTCCTTACACAGACTTTGACACACACTAACCCCCCTCCACACACACTGGGCAGTTGCAGGATTCAAACCCCTACCTAACTATGTTATGACATTCGTGACAGACGCATTAGTGGAGTGCGTTATTCACATTACTGGCTGCTTTTTCTTCTCCTGTTGTACTTATAGGGTGCTGACATAATCAGTGCTTAGAAAGGGGAATGTGCATCCTGTAGAGTGTTTTCCCAGTTGCCAAAAGGGACAGTTTTCTCATACAGACTTGCACAGACACTAACTCCCCTCCACACATACTGGGCAGTTGCAGCATTCAAACCCCTACCTAACTATGCTATGACACTTGTGACAGACGCAGTAGCAGAGCGCGCTATTCGCATTACTGAAACATTTCTTTTCTCCTGCTGTACTTATAGGGTGCTGACATCATCAATGCTTAGAAAGGGGAATGTGCATCCTGTAGAGTTTTTTCCCATTTGCCAAAAGGGACATTTCCTTCACACAGACTAACCCCCCTCCACACAGTGTGCAGTTGCAGGATTCAAACCACTACCTAACTATTTTATGACATTTGTGTTGGACACATTAGCAGAGCGCGCTATTCGCATTATTGGGAGGTTTCGCTTCTCCTGCTGTACGTATAGAGTGCTGACATCATCAGTGTTTAGAAAGGGGAATGTGCATCCTGTAGAGTGTTTTCCCAGTTGCCAAAAGGGACACTTCCATCACACAGACTTGCACACACAACAACCCCGCTCACCCCCACACACACACACACTGAGCATTTGCATGGTTCAAACTCCTACCTAACTATATTATGGCACTTGACAGAGATGCATTAGCAGAGCGCGCTATCCGAATTTCTGGGCATCTGTTCTGCACCTGCAGTATTTATAAGGTGCTGACATCTTTATTTCTACAGAGGTATGTACATCTAGTACTACCTGTCAGGTGGGGGATAGCATATATATGCATTTGCAACCACCTACTTCGGGGTCAGATATGCACATCGCACTGGCAGGTTATGTTCTATACCATGCTTCATGACCACAGGACCTGTAACACACAACACAACCAGTCCAGAACACCACTCCCACATCCAGGACACACACTTTGCTTCCCTGGGAGCAGTGCCGGGATATGCAGGTGTTCACACACACCATTCCAGTTGTTAACATCAGGTACAGGCATATTGTGTGTGTGGGAACTACTCAGGCCTCTACAACATTAACCTACAGCCACTACAATTTGTGGGTCCATGTGCTATGGCAGAACCACTCACCACAGCCACATGGGGGAATACATATTGCACCTGTCCATCTGCAACATGGGTACTCACTGTTCCACACCAGAAATAGACCACCATTGTTGATATCTGACCATACCCACCTTTCCCTGGACATCCATATCCCATCCCCACCCCCAGGCAAGGTTGTCATTGCAAACAAATTGTATTTAGCACAAGCAAACTCTACACTTGTGAAGACTGGGGTGGAAGACTTCAAAGGTCCCATGCTGGGGGACTATACTGGCCACTCTGCATAATCCTTGACAATTGCATTCTATGAGCATGTGTAAGGTTTGCATTGATCATGCTATCCCACATATACCCATGACTGCTCCACAACAGGACACCTGTCAGGTGTACACCAGCCATATATGAGCCGTCCAACAGACAGAGTGAGCTAATACATTGCAGAGCTGTAGCCCACAGAGGGAGGACATCTCTGAACAGTACCAGCATGATACTTCAATCCCACATAATCATCACAACACAGTGTTGACAGTGAAATTGTCCAGACAATGCAGATAGGGCTCCCCTCAGACTGTTATTGATGCCCACTTACTGTTAGAGGTCTTCAGCAACCCTCTTCCAGCACACACCAACAACATGGATGTGGCTTAGCACATTCAAACCTTGGGATCTCCACTGTGTCCCTGCTTGACAGAGGCACAGCACACTAGCCTCACACATTGCCTTATGTGACCTACTTTACAGTGGCACAGTAGCCTACTGTACTGGGGATGCAGATGCTAAGCACACTCTGGCTAAGCTGTCATTCCCTAGGGCAAACAGCCTAGTATTGACCTCTACACCCATATGTTTAATTGTCAGATGCACAATATTTGTTGCTGTTAGACTGTTTGCAGGTCTTTATTGCCATAGCATTCCCTGTTCCTATGAACAACTTGTGTATCTGTGGAAGATGTTTGAATATGAGGGGGATCCACTATATCACTTATGTCTCTGTAGTCATTTACTGTGTGCACTGGGCAGATTGCTGTGTTGTGGTTGGTTCCTGGAATGACACGTACAAATACCAGATATGTGTGGCCAACTGCTAAACGGTGATATGGCCCAAGTGTGTTAGCATGCCCAGTTCAGCCTTTCCATGGCATGTTGTCTGACATATGTCTCATTTATCAAAGTGTGCGAGCATGCCCAGTGTGAGCTTTCCATATGTTGAACTCTGCAGTCCACCACATATTTGGGTGAGTGTGAACTTCAACAATATCTCACATTTATGGTTGTGTGTTGGGTGTCATGTTGTGTACTTACTGGCCAACTGCTTCGTGTCTAACCACAACAGGGATTATACTGTACCTGCAGGGATTGCATGGGATACTTTGCATACAGTTGTCAACATCCTTTCATAATGACCTAACACTGTAGTACCGTATAGTGTACTGGTTCAGTACTTTCACTGTGGTGGACATTATCCCGGGCTTTAGTCCTATCACTGCTTGAAATCTTCATAGTGAGCACAACAGACTGTGTAGGGGCCAGCTGTGCACATATGACCATGTTGCATTATGTTCAGATATGGACTACCTACACCAGGCTTGTCCAACATTGGTAGTGTATTCCACAACATAGGTGGACATTGGCAAACACTAGCGATGTGCCCTAGGCCATTTCTGATGCTAGTCAGAGAGTGTGTTTGTCCTTCGACACACATTGTACCTGGAGTTTGCCATGACATATGTCATGGTTAGTATACTGTGCCTCCGTCTACCTGTGACATAACAGTGATACCCAGGGTAAACCTACCATCTCCCATCCACTCATCAAGATTCCTCTTGAGGAGTGTTGATGGGTGACTCTCTGGCTAACCTGTACTGGGAGTTTACTCAAGAGTGGGGGTGGCTTCTCTGTTATGGATCATTCAGTACAGCTTGTCCTATGTATGTCAGTGTTAGGGTTCAAGTCTCTCATGTGCATAGCTCACTGCCATTCAGATTGTACAAGGTGCAGCATGTTCATTGATTCCAGCTTGGACATGGCTTCATACATCAGGCACAGCTTGCCTCTGGGTGGGCAGTATGTCAGTGTGTGGAGCTACAGTTTGTTTAATCAGGCAACACATGGCATCTGTTCATGCTCTTTGCTACTCCTGGTGAGGTACTGTTGTGGACTTTACAGTTGATGGAGGTGTCTGCTGAGGTACATCCCACAGGGGCTATTGTAGTCAATTGTGATGCTGATGAAGGATGACTGCAGAGCCACAGTGACCTCCCCTTATCTAGATCTGACAACCTTCATGATTGGGTGGGTATATGGTATGTTTCTGTGAACACTACAGCCACATGTTTGTCCAATGCAGGATATCTATCACCTTGTGTCCCCAGGTCTCTCATTACATGTTAGGTACATAATGGGTTAACACCTGTGTGGTAATTGGTGGGCATTTACTGTATATCCATGGTGGTTGTCTATACACATTTCTGCAATTAGCTTGCTGACATGACTATGGCACCAGTTGTCTGTTTCTATGTGGCCCTTTGTGGGTTGCTTGTGTCAGCTGGGGTCAGATATGGTGGGCAGTTTGTACTCCTCTGCATACATGTTTAGTCACAGTCCTTCCATGTTGGCCTGTACCTATGGGACATATATACGGAATGAGGGAGGTCCCAGGACCAAGCCTTGTGGGATGCCACTTATATCTGGTTTGTAGTCTGACATGGATGCAGCATGTCTGACCATGTCAGTTCTGTCCTTGGTCTGGTTTGCAACCCCTCTACTGACATAGGGGTTTATATTTAAGCTGGTGAACATATCCATACTGCACACGTAGGGTATTGTCTGGAAGCATTTGCACGGTCCAGCTATGCTGTGTGGACCACATTGCCCTCATTAATGACCTTAATGACTGTTTCAAATGGGTCAAACATGTTTAGGGGCAGGATCTGCACTTACAACAGCCACACTGGGTAGGGTCCGGTGTCAGTAGGTCCCCGATAGCTTTATGTCTGTGGTACATGCTGATCCTTTCCATAGCTGTGCAGACCAAGCTTGTCAGGATCCTGGGGTGGTAGTTTGCAGTATCCATTCAGGCAACACCTTTGTTGTGAAGGACCACTGTTGTTGCACACTGCTCTTTGGGTACATATCATGTGGTAAGGTTGACATTGAGCAGTAGTGTGATTTGGCATTCCATTCTTCTTGGAGTCCATGTTGGACTCAGCCCAGGACACTATCTCATACATTTGCTGCTGTGTGTTTTGCTTTGTAGATGATGGCTGTTACCTCAGCATCTGCAATGTCAGGGGGCCAGCAGTCTGCTGGGATAGATATTTTGCATTCTGGGGGGGGGTTGCACTGCACCTGTCAGGTTGTATGTTGGCAATATGTGTGTGTGTTTGGTATGTTGTTTGTAATATCTGTGTGATTCAGAGCATATCTGTGAATTCCCAACATGGTTCCTACCATCAGTTGAGTAAGCCTTGTGATTATCCTTAGCGTCCTGCACAATTTGTATCTTCATAAGTTCATAGGTTCATACTAGGCTATCCACCCTAGGGCATTAGTAAGCCTAGCCAGAGTGTGTGTGTCTTTCGCCGCCCCTTGCTATGTGACTATTATGGCCATTTATGATTTACTTTACTGTGCCTCTGTCTGGACGTGACACAGTGAAGACCCCCAGTGTACATCTACGATCATCCATCCACTTGGCAATATTCCTGTTGAGGGGTGTCAGTGAGGAGCTCTGCCTAACATGGAGTGGGATCCTGTTCCAGGGTGTGGGGAGCCTCTGGGTTATGTATCTGTCCCTCCAGCACATCCTATTTCATTATGTGTTGAGGTTGACATCTGTCACTCTCACAGCTCCAATGGCTTTGATTTTCTGGGGTAGAACATGTCCATTACTCCTGTGTTGGACATGGCCTTGTACAACAGACATAAAATGCCTCTGTGTAAGCAGTCTGTGACTGCATTCAGCTGGGGTGTCTACAGCCAGGCAGCATATGACGTATATTTGAGACCCTTTATCCTCTTGGTGAGGTACCTTTGAGGTCTTTCTAACCGCTGCAGGTGTCAGGTAAGGTACATCCCATATGAGTCATTGTACTAGATTATGGGTCTGATAAGAGAACAGTACAGGGGCGCAGTGACCTCTGTTGATGTAGATGTGAATCCTTTCATGGTACGGTGTCCAATATAGACAGTCTTCCTAGCCACATTAGCATTGTGAGTGTCACATAACAGGTTACTGTCGAATTGTGTCCCTAGGTCCCTGATTACTCCTTGCATACATAATGGTTTGGCACCTATGTGGTAATTTGTGAGTACCTTGTTTGGTATTTGGTGGGACATTCATACTTTCCAGTGTCTTCAGGATGTCTGGGTGGGGTTCCTGTGTGTGAGAGTGTGGTCTGTCGCATGCTACAGACTGCACAGCAGTTTTGACTACAGTTAGGTGCACATGGGTGGTCTCCACTGTTTCGTGCATTGTCAGTTACCTGGCCATATGGGTGTCTGTGCTGCATATGGATACTTCCCCTCCTTTGATGTTTTGGTCCAGGTGTTGGGGCCATAACGCATGATATGAGGTATAACCTGGTAGTGCTGGTGTGCTGTCAGTAGGCTTGCAGCAGGTTTCAGTCACTGCACAGACATCGATGTTCTCCATACTGGGAAGTGCCTCAGGAGCATACATATTGCAGTTTACACATCTGGCATTGGTCAGCATTACCCTTATGTTTCTTACCACTTATGTTTTCTAGGGTGGTGGGTTAGTCTTTTTGGCCTTGCCTATGTACGGCTCTATGGAGGTGGCAAAAGCCTTATCCAATATCTAGACGCCCAGGGGTAACAGGTGCAAGCCATCCCTGGAACAGCAGCATGGCTTGTTATGCATGACATCTCAAGCAGACAGACATTAGATCCTCTTGGACTGACAGCTGTAATTGTGCCACCTGTTAAAGCTGATCATTCTGTGTTTGTACTGTGGCATCATTCTTGGTGAGGGTTGGATGCTGCAAACGGCCAGTGTCATACCGGCCTGGAGTACATACTCAGAGAGCTCATCCATGTCTCTTTTCATGTAGTCCAGGGAGGTACATGTCAGGTCATTCACACCAGCATGGACAATGACTGCATCATATTTCTACTTGCTTTGGGGTGACCTGTGTACTTGTGTTATGTGGCGTATTGTAGCAGCCTACAGGCAGCTTACTGTATCCTTTCCCTTGTTCAGTCTGGTGAGTGGGACAGCAGTGTGTCTGCCTATAGAGACACCTATTACAACTGTATCAGGCATGTTGTTTCTCCTTCTGGCCTGTGACTGTTTGGCACACCAGCTTTGTGTACTATGTGTTGCATGTGCTATGTTTGGAGGTTGTGGTTGCTTGGGGGTTTGCTTTGGAGGCCTCTGTTGGTGTGGTGTGTTTGTAATTAGGGCCTCCGGGAATGTTTTTCTGTGTTTATGTGTTTGGTTTACAGTTGTGATAGGTATATGTGGGACTGGGTTTGTGGTGTGTGTGGTTACCTTCTCCTCCTGACTAGTTTTGACAGTACTGAGTTGGGGGAGCTCAGCCTCTGGTTTGGATAAATGGTTGCATCTCTCACATATATTTGTATTTATTGGGGGAGTTGAGGGTTGTCTGTGTACTTGGGGCAGGTGTAACATTGCCTCAGGATTCACAGATTCTACTTGTTGTAGCTGGCCTTAGTGGATTGTATATGTGGACATATTTTTTTGCCATACTACTGATCAGTAATTACTTCCCTTTTTATGTTTGCTCTATCATGTAGTAGCTTCCTCATTCTCTTGCATGGTTTGGTAATGGCTGGAGTCCAGCATGCCAGATGCCTGCGTGTATGGCATTGTGTCTTGTTGTTATTTGTGATTGCATAATCCAAGCATTCCTGGCTGTGTTCATGGAATGCCTGTATAACAGGTTCTGCGGCGTGTCCCATATTTTGCACCTGCACAGGGCCTTTAGTGGATTCCACATCAGTTTGGAGGGGTGCAACTTATGCTTTACACATGTTTTTCACTGTGGTTTTCTGGCCAGGGACTGTGGTCAGGATGTGTATATCCGGTGTGATTACTCTATGGTCTGGTCTTACCAGTGAGGGACACACTTCTCATCTTGCCATCCAGTATGCATGTTGCTGATTATCACATCCAGTATGCTTACCCCTCTTGTGGGAGTGGTACGTTGTTCCTGGGCATTTTGGTTTATGGATTCTAGGAACTTTTCTCCTACTGTGTTGGTGCTAGTATAATGCTCCCAGTGTATGTCTGGGTATTTTCAGTCAACCAATATAATGTGGTTTGGGGGGCTTGATATATTCATGTATTCCAACATAGGCCAGGTGCAGTTCCTGGTGTTAGGACTGTAGTCTGCAGCAGGCTATATACTGGGAGGCGGTTTTAGCCACTGGTACTTGACTATGGCTAATCGATGCTGCTTCTTGTTGTGGTACCAACATGGGGGTGTGATTATCCTTGACAATTATTGCTAGTCACCCTCCTTTTGTAGCTTGTTCCATGTTTTGAGGCTGTACAGCACAGTATGAGGTGTAACCTGGTAGTGTTAGGGTGCTGATGTGAGCCTTGACCCAATTTTCTATTACAGGACAGATATCAACATTCTCCATACTGTGTGTGTTTACACTGCATGCATCTTGCTGTTTAGACTTCTGGCATTGGGTAGCATTACATCTAGATTCCTAACCCTTGTGGTACCTATGAAGGTGGGTTTGTGTTTTGAGACTTACCTATTCAGGGCACGCTGTGGGTACTGACAGCCTTTGCCAGTATCCATGTGGCCTGGACTGATAGGTGCACGCCACCCCTAGCAGGTGGTGCATCATGTCATGCTCAGCATGTTTTCCCAGGCTGAAACACATTGGCTCCCCTTTGACTAACTGCATTACTTCAGCCAATAATTGCAATTGATCATCCCATCGTCATATTGTGGCTTCATGCTTGGTGAGGGTGGATGTTAGTCAGGGTCCTCAAGTGTGCATATAGTACATGGTGTTACATTACTTAACACATGGCATTCATGCCTCAGGTGGTGCTGCAGGGCTGCCTCTGTCGGATGCACATATTACACTCCCTGTACATGTTTGTGAGCAGGTCATGTCATTTTAGGCATCCCTGTTATTATTTGAGTGAGTCAGAGAGGGGTATCATTCCCAGGGTTCCTACTGAGCCAGTGTATGTGCTATGCATTGCCTCTTTGCCAAGGCCAGGGCATACTGGGCATGCCTCCTTCTGCCTACTGGGGCAGGCTCAGGTTGTTCCTCCTCCAAGTCACGCTCTGCCTGTGATGGCCTTGGCAATGGTGGGGGACTGTTTGGCCCGGCCCTATGCTGGTCCTGCTGCAGCTGTTTTCGCAAGATCATATTATGTAGCATAGCACATACCATGACAATTTGGGTACATGTAGTTGGTGAGTACTGCAAGGCTCCACCAGATGTGTCCAGACACCAGAACCGTGACTTGAGCAGCCCAAACACACGCTCTATTACATTACGTGTTTGTGCGTGTGCCTCATTATGGCGTTCCTGTTCATGTGTGTGTGCGTTTCTGATGGGTGTCATCAGCCACTGCTCCAGTGCATAACCTGCATCCCCCACTAGGTGTCCATGTGGGATGTCCCCATTGGCAAATCTCTGGTACAGCTGCATCAAATGCCAGATGTGGGAATCATGGTAGCTCCCAGGGCAGCCAGCACACACATTCATTATTATGCCCTGGGCATCACACACGACCTGGCAGTTAATGGAGGGGAAGCCCTTGCAGTTAATGTAGGCCTTACCCCGCTCACCGTCTGGTGCTTTGATGCATATGTGCGTGCAGTCTATTGCACCCATTACCTCAGGGTATTCCGCTATTTGCTGGTAGAGATGCATATTGCTCGCCAATACCTCACGGACATTGGGGAAATATACATGATCACCGACATGTGCTGACATGGCATCCAGGAACTGGTGCAGTACCCTGGAGGCTGATGCCTGTGATATCCCCATCATATCACCAGTTGGTCTCTGGAAGGTACCTGTTGCTAGTATTCTTAGGCTAACACATACCTTGGTTTCCACTGGGATGGGTTCCCCTCTGTTGGTTCTGTGTGTGAGGCGTGGCCTGCACAGCTCGACAATTTGCTGCAGGAGGTCTCTGTCCACTCTATAGTGCTCTACTATCTCCAGCTCATGTAACCCATGGTAGGTGACCCTGGGCCTGTACACTCTTCTCCGTCTCCTCACTGTGGGTTGTCTGGCACCATCTGCATTGTCACCACCCTCAGCAAGTCACCTATGTCTCATTATGACAGCTATGGCAGCCCCTAGCATTTCTGCTCTGAGTTCAGCTTTTTCAGTTTTCACTTCTAATAGCTTACTCCTGTCTTGCAGTGTCTCTTGAGAGATACATCCTGCACTGCTGTTTGCAGAGTTTTAAGTGCTTGGCTGAGCTACTATTCTGCCTGTGTAATTGCCTGCTGCTAATTGTTTTCACCTGCTAGCTCCAGCAGTATTCCCTGCTAGCTTCCTACTAATTCTGTTGCTTCCTTTTTCCTTTATGTTTTCTCAGGGGGGAGCAGTGTGCATACCAGCAGAAACACGCTTACAGTGGCTTACATGCACGCACACATGCTTACACGGTTCAGGATCTGCTTGTTCGGGTTAAAACACACGCACACCAGCGCAAACAGTGTTACAAATCTACCAACACGCTCCCACATGCTCAGTCTGCCTTACACACATGCACACTCTCCTACTCGCGACTCATGGTGTCCCAGCAAGAAACTTTGGTGTAAGTAACAGTGTACACCTTCCATTTCTTGACTTTCCCATACTTATCTTGTGGCACTCCTCTTTCCATAATCTGTGTCTGTCATCTGTCATGTAACACTGACCTCCAATGAACTGCGTTTCTTTCTACCATTCCCCCCCTGTGATGTCACCTATCTCCTACTCTATTCCTCCCCCTTATGTATCTCTTACACTACTCAGAATGTGCTTATTTGCTATGTGACTGTGGGATTCAGTATCCTAACCCTCATTTACATCAGATTGCCTACTAATGCTTAGTTACATGTCTTAGACTCAGCTTCCCCCCTTAGCAACCACTACACGGTGGCAATGTTGTTTTTGGTCTGCTAGTCCCTGCATTGTCATTTCATGTATTGCATAAAACCCACATTTGTGGGTTTATAACCTTCATTTTTATGTTTTATACAGCGCAGCCCATTTGTGCGGGGCTGTGCTGCAAAAAAAATTATATTTTTTTAATATTTGCATCGGGATAACTTGCCAATGGCCACATATTTGGCCATTGGCATGCTGCCTGACACATATGCACCCTTTATTTGGAGCTGACATGACTCCATTGTGATTTTTGCAGAAACGTACTCAATTGTCAACTGAGTACATTTCTGCAGCTAAAACGGCTCATACACGGGCTGCTTTCTGTTTCGTGGACCACTACTCCACCTCATTTGCATGCCTTTAGGCTGCAAGTGAGGTATTTAGCATATCCACGCCCAGTCCGTGTAAGAGACATTTTAGCTGGTCTCTTACACGGAGTTTCGGGCTGTTCCTGGATCGCGAGGCTTGCATGGAGTGTTACACGTCTCTTACACTCCGTGCAAGCCTTCGTGAATCCTGCCCTATGTGTTTATATCTATATGGATATATATATATATAGATATATATATATATATATATATATATATATATATATATATATATATATATATATATATATATATATATATATATATATACACATATATGTTTAACATATGTCCAGAACATGGAGTGGAGTCATGCCTCAGCACCAATAGTCTCAACCTCTTAGTGCAAGGAGATATCATGTAAGTATTGCAGGTATAAATGTAGATTGTTGCTACTGCAACAGGGGTTGTCTTAACAGAGATGTTGTGTGTGGGAGGTCACATCTGCTATTGACATGTACGCCCTCAGTTACTGACACACATCCTAGGTCATCATAGTACAGTACCACAGATAACACAGTAATGGTCCTGTCGAATACAGCAGAGATATGACCAATAAATGTGGACAGTCTGACACACTCTGGTCAGTCCAGAGGTATACACAGGATCCCTTAGTGCAAGACATGTGGACCAAGCTTGACAATGTGGATGTTAACAGACAGGTAAATGGGTATATCACGTAAATACTGGAATATATATGCCCACATAGTTTATGCATTCACACACCTGTCTGTCCTGACACATAATAGCAAATGGTGCAGAGGCCACATGCCCACATACTATTTATTATTTATTTATTTTATTTATTTTATTTTACATTTGTTTACCGGGATAGTCCAACTGGATATATGTCCATTTTCAGTGGAGGCCCGGGAGAAAGAAAGCAACTTCAGTTTTAAGTTTAACACAAGAATAAACACAGATTTTAAAATATATATGTAAGTAATATATAGTAAAATATATATATGTTTGCATTTTGTTTAAAAAATTAGTTACATTAAATCTTGCAATCATGCTTGTATGCTTGTAGAGAACGCCTGCCAGAGTGAAAGAAGTGTTTATAGTAGAGTATGAGTGATGCAGCTACCCACTAGTTAGTGACATACATCTGTACAGCATCCCACTGCTTTGTCAGAAATATACATGACAGTTATGGTGGCCCAGCAGCAGTATATCTAACAATAATCTGGACATAACATCACACTGGGTAAGTACACTGAGCTGCTAGGCATGTCACAAAGCACTGTGCAAACTACAGACAGACTGCCACAATGCTGGCCTACATTTCTTATGGGGAATACACATGTACCTGCAAATATAGCAGGCTCTACATGCATGTCACAGCACAGAGTAACAGACACCTGTGTGAAAGTGCATACCTACAACACAGCCACAGCCACATATGGTAAGCGTGCTTAATATTACAGTATATGGACTGTCTGATCAACACCATCCTCATATGTGCCACTCACACACTAATCTTACATATACTGGGTCAGTACACAGTGTATTCAGATGCCTGACTGTGGTATGGGACATGTGTGTGTTTGGCCCTACAAACATGTAAGCCAATAGGGTACCATACACTCGAGCAGCATGTAACATCAGATAGAACAGGACCAAGAACAATGACATCTACCACAGTCTGTACACAGGCCAAGGTACATATTCACATTACATACACTGTCAACAGTCACCATAAGTACACAGACCTCACCACTGTCCACACAGGTTTTGTCCTCAGATATAACCCCTACTATACATAACATGTCTAGCAGAGTGATATCTCACTGGCTTGTTATCAGGTATGACGTCAATAAATAATAGTGTACTGAACATATGCACTTCTTACTGCATGACATATGTACAAAGGTTGATGGAGTTGTGGCTGGAGGCACAAACACAGGGCCAGTATTGACATGTTGCTGTGATAACCTGATACATTTACTGATGTAACAGGGTTTGTTGTGACATATGTCCTATGAGGGATATGAAGTCAGTAGCTCTCATGGCTGTCACCATGTACTGACTGCAATCCTCAGACTATGCTTCTGCAGTTCTAAAGATAGGTAATCAGTGAATAACACAACACATGTTTGAATCCAAACACTGGCCTGTCTGCAGATAGCCCTACAGGTGGGAGTTTCTTAAACCACATAACACTGTCATGACATGTAGACCAACCATATCTACACAAATCCTGTTAAACCAACATTACTTCAAATGCAGAAGAGCAAGACTCACATTCTGTAGTCATGTCTGGAACATCCCCCTCCTATTTTTTGGCCTGTCTCCACAGTGTATATTGTTAGAGGTATATCCCACTACCATCTGTGATGCTGTTTGCCAAACACCATGAAGTTCTGCTCACACTGAATAAAAAGGGCCAAAAACCACAAAATGTTCCTAGTTACAGGAGTGTGTTTTCATGCAATTGGCTATGGGAATGTTACCACAGCTGTTCCATATGCAATCAGCTAGTGAGGGACTGCAGTTCCTCCACAGGCCATCAGCTGATCATGAGCATCACTTACAAAACAAAAGCTGCTGCCTAAGCAAAGCATGTGTACTTCTCCACATCTACCAGAAAGGGAGTGAGAGAGACAGAGACAAAGTAAGATGGAGAGGGGGTAGGAGAGTAAAAGCTAAGCATGTTTGTGTCACACAATTACCAGTACGGGGTTGCATGTTTGTGTCACACACTTGCCAGAACCCCTGCCTGACTATGTATTGCTATTACATTTGTATGCAGGTATTGTATGCACCATAGAGCTTACATTCTAGAGAGCTGTCCAAAGGTATATTTGACGGTGAGTGACATCAACAACAGTGATAAAGGAGGGATAAGGTAGGTGTAGTACATGTGCTTGTCCACAATAACAGGTGTCAAGGATGATACAGCCACACACTCTCAGGGACTCACACACATTATCACAGTTAGGAGGATCAGGATTAGCATTCCTAACTAACTGGTTTGCTACTCTACAGTATTACGCAGGTATCACATGCACAACATAGGTTATCAGGCTGATATATGGGCAAAGGGTATGTCAAGGTGTCTGACATCAGAAGGTATGCTTCAGTAGGCCAATGGGAGGTGTAGTGAGTATGAATGGCATCCAAATCATTATAGTCCACAGACACACAGACACAGGTTTGCCAGTACTGACATGCATGGGTGCATTGCTTCACAGGTGTGTAGTGGTTGACAGTGTCAGAAGGCTGTACAAGGCTAGGTAAAGGTATACCTTGGCATCAGGTCCCATGACAATGGTCTACAGTGTGGCCTAGGGGTGTAGTCTCTGGATTGGCCCACAGAGGTGGGTATTGTATTCACCATCCCCTCATCTGGGTTACTATTGTGGCTGGCCAGTGCTGTGCAATGCTTGCCATGTATGTATTCTATATTCCATAACATGGACGGTGTCTGGGATGTGCACATGTCCCACATGCATGTTCTGTAACATGTGGAAGTGTACCTGGGGTGTTTGGGGCATGTTGTGTGGACAGATTGCTATCATCTGATATGCCTTTCCTAACCTCATGTGGTGAGAACTGGCAATGGAAACCAGGTTGACCCTGCACCTACATTGACAGCATGATACAGGTATTCACTGGTGTCAGTGGCATCTGTCCATACATGGCATGTGTATAAGGCATGGTATTTCCTTTGTGGGTTACATTTGCTGACTCTACAGTTGTTGCAGGTGCCCAGTGGTGAACATAGCAAAATACCACTGTATGCAATGATTTTCCTATTGTAGGGATGGGACAGGGTGCCATGACCTATGTAGTCCACTGCAATCACACCATGGTTACTATCTGTGGGCAATATGCAGGGAACTACCAACATAGTGGTTGTTGCCTAGCCAAGTGTGTTTGTATATGAGACATGGCTGGGGAGTGTTCTCTGGGTAATACAAGGGTTGCCTATACTGTTCCTCAATCCATGATGTCACATGTATGGGTATGAAGTGTCTACACCAACCTCTCTGCTGTTTGACATCTGCTGTCCTTGTAATGTGGACATTGTGACATATAATAGGCAAACCATATAATAAATTTGCAAAACCCACTCCACAATGAGTCCTGTTATTACACACTCACAGTTACCTCCACACAGGATATTAATAACAAACACACACGCACACAGAGTCTCACAGTTGCCATGTCTGGAATTAGAACTCCTACCTAACTAGTACATCACACTATAGCATTACGCAGTTATGGCACACGCCACGGAGCTTACTGGGTTACGCTTTCCCCAAAGGTGTATTTCAAAGTGAATGACATCAGCAGCCCTGCCAAAGAAGGGCAATGGAAATTGTAGTGACTGTGAATGGCCTCAAAAGCATTGATCCCTACACAAACAAACACACACACAGTTCTACAGTTGCCATGTCTGAGATTAGAGCTCCTACCTTAGTAGTACATCACACTACCACAGTTATAGGACGTGCCATGGATCTTACTGGGCTACTCCTTCCCCAAATGTGTATTTCAAGGTGAATGACATCAGCAGGCTTTCCAAAGTAGGGCAATGAGAAGTGTAGTGACTGTGAATGGCCACAAAAGCAGTGATCCCTATATATACACACACACACACACACACACACACACACACACACACACACACACACACACACACACACACACACACACACACACACACACACACACACACACACACACACACACACACACACACACACACACACACACACAAAACACATACTCAAAAAGCCAACCACACACACACACACACACACACACACACACACACACACACACACACACACACACACACACACACACACACACACAGTTGCCAAGTCTGGGATTAGAATTCCTACCTAACTAGTACATCACACTATAGCATTATGCGTTATAGCATGCACCACAGAACTTATAGGGCTACTCTTTCACCAAAGGTGTATTTCAAGATGAATTACATCAGCAGGTTTGCCAAAGTAGGGCAATGGGAAGTGCAGTGTATTTGCATGGGCCATCTGAAAGCAGACACACAACACTCAGGCACACACAGGTTTAAATTTAACAGGTACTTGTATACAACTGCTAGATGAATGACTTGTACAGTCATGTTACACAGTTATCACAAGCACCACATACACTAAAGTGCTGAGGGATACCAGAGGCAAATGTCTACAGTGAATGACATTTGCACGTCATGTGGTTTTAGCCAATTGGATGTGTGCTGGATGGGACAGGCCTCATGATGGGAGGCTCTTTGTCACTGTCTGTCACTCTCTACCACACACCTATGTATGTGTACATTTGGCCTATTCTAGTGTGTTGTCCTTGGATATATGTGTGTATTTCTATCCAATGTGTGTGCAAAGCATGACTGGTGTGCAATGTGGAGTTTGTGCACAAACATCTGTGACTGTTGCCAGACATGGGCTTCATTTGGGATCATGCCCAGTATGACCTTCTGTATTGAATTTGTGAATCCATTCCAGGTAGGTTGTACACCAGTGCAGGCTTTTGTGTTCTACACCTACAGCTAGCAACCTGTTTCTGCAGGATATCTGTAGATTGGTTTACAATATGGGGTCAAAACGGGAAAAGGATACTGGGTTTCTGTAGGAAATAGTGTCTGTTCTGCTTCTGCTACATGGTTTTGGTATTAGCAGAGATATTCAGACATATGTACTGTTTTACACTGTGATGGTTTATGTCATCAACTACTGTCAGGTATACATATTTGCTTGCAGTAATTTCCTGGGGAACACAGGGTGAGTGAAGCTGTGTCCAGTATTGTGGTATGCAGCCTACATATTCTTGCATAATCATGTCATTCTGGAGGGGAAGCTGCAGAAACTTGCTGATGGATCTGTATAAATGGTCCGGCACCTTTGTACAGTGGTGGCTGAAGATCCCATGCTTGTACATCCATCAACAAGACAGTATGGTCATATCCTGCTGTGGCCATACCTCACAGCTGTACAGATTCACACAGGTTACCCAGAGGCAGAGCTCATATTTCTGGCCATTACCCCTTCATATTGTGGTTTACAAGCAGGTTTGTAGCCACCCATTCCTGTGTTTGCAGGCAGGGATAATATGTGCACACGGCTAAGTTTCAGACTTCACATACTCCATGGCTTCCATGCTCCTACCTCCCCTGTTATTCTATCCTATTCCAAACATTATGCAAACATAATCTGATAAGTTCCCTATAGTTATCACTTCATCCCAGCAGTATTTTGGGGTTGGTCCACAGTTCATGGAGTAGGACATGGTGGACATGTTACTGGGATTTGTCAACATGGCCTTGCATTTGGGTTCTGTGGACTGTGTTATGTTATTTGAGAGTCCATGAGATAACATACATTGGCAGTACGGGTGAGACACAGGCCTTTGACAGAGGACTGTAGGGCATTTGGTAATGATGCAGGCCATATGTAGCAGGCCGTTGCATTGTGTCACTCCTATAGTCCCAGGCTTCAAGCCACTATATTCCCCTGGGATGACAGGGTAGGTGTGCAAGGTGTTAATGTCAATAGTTTCTATCATTATTGATCCAGTGATGTGGATGCTTGCAGTGTGCTGCTTACATCTAGGGACACACCTGCATGGGACACCTCTTCAACATGCTGCATTCCATGGCTATTTTCATACAGAGGTGGGGGTCATATTGTACTCGGTCCCAACAGCAGGGATAAGACCTGTGAGGTACCTGTGGCTGATGGTGGGGTGAGCTGGGTGCATGTGAGCTATGGAAGCTACTTGCAGCTGACTCACAGATATATGTGGGGTATTCCACTTATGCTGGCTTCTGCAGGGACATCAGCAGTTTCTCAATACTTCATACCTGTGACTTTTGTGGTCTGCCAGTGTCTGGCCAGACAACATCGGTAATCCATACTACAAAACCATCTAATGTACTGCTAACCTGTATGTACAATTCCAAAGCTGTGTCCATTTGACAGTAACATTTTATACACTGTATGTCTAGGGTGCTTCCACCTGTGTACTGTTTGTATGTCTGGGCCCACTTTCATGCCATGTTCATCTTTCAGATGGTGACAGATATTACATCTGAACAATTGCTATGGCTTACTGCTGGAATGTGTCTTGCTGGGATGCATTGTGTTTGGCACTGCAGTTATGTGAACTTGGCCCTGTCATTGGCAGTACTGGCCAATGGCCACCAGGACAAAACCCACTATGCCTACATGCTGACCACTGTCAAACAATATAGAACACACACCAAACTAACACACACAGCCCTGCATATTGTACATGTGATACAATCTATCTGTCTACTTTGTCTAGCTTAGGTAATCTGTGCTCCACTGTTATTATACCTGCACATACATGTTACTACCTTTCTACATAGGATTGTGTGTGGGGCACACCTGACAACTGTACACATTTGCTATGACTGTGCTGTTATTTCAGGTACTTCATTTCATTCTGTATTCTGAACTATCATGCAGACTAGAGGCATATCAGTGTACTACAGTTCTTAGGTCTTACAGCTCTCTCCAACCAAGACTAAACTGGATAGTTAAGAGGAGAAGGTAAACACTTGCACCACACCACACTCATCACACATCACATAGTCCCACTAAACCTACACCACCAAAATCCACACATAGAAACACAAAAACATTCTCAATAATAATCTGCTCAAGCAACAGAGACCTCCAAAGCAGAAATGCAAGCAACCTCCAACCCCCCCCCAATACAACTCAAATGATACATAGCCCACAGAGTCAGTGTACCAATAAAACACAGCCCATAAGGCAAAACAATGTACCCAACACACTAGTCATAGGTGACTCTATAGTCAGGCACTCTGATGTCCCACTCACCAGGCTAAACAAGGAGAAGATTACTGTCAGCTCCCTGCTGGGTGCCAGGATCCGCCACATAACCTATGCACTCAGGTCACTCCACAACAAGTACAAATATGACTCTGTCATTGTCCATGCTGGTGTGAACGACCTGAGATGTACCTCCCTGGACTACATGAAAAGAGACATGGAAGAGCTCTCCAATCTTGTAATGCAGGCAGGTATGACCCTAGCCCTGAGTAGCATCCTGTCATTGCCCAGAACGATACCGCAGTACAAAGACAAAATGATTGACTTCAACAATTGGCTAAGCTTCTGGTGTTGTTATATGGGGATCCAGTATCTGTCTGCCTGTGATGACATGGTTGACAGACCATGATGCTTTACCAGAGATGGCCTGCACCTGTCACCCCTGGGATTCCAGATACTGGCTAAGGGTCTTGCAGCCCCTATAGTGCCTTTTCTTAGGCAAGGTTCAAATGACAAATTCACAACCATAACAGGAACAGGCAAGCAAAAACTGAGGGTGATGCTACTCAATGCTATAAGTCTAAATCTCAAAATGCACTCACTCAAGGCACTCCTTAAAATGGAGAACATCGATATCTGTGGAGTGACTGAGACCTGGTTCAAGGCTCTAGAGTACACGCCTGCATTTCCAGGCTATAACTCATACCACACTTTTTGGCCATCTAACCTGGACCAGAACAACAAAGGCAAAGGTGTGTCCATATTCATTAAGGATATCCACACCTCCAGGCTAGTTGTACAAGATAATGCATCTGAGGTTATCCAAGTGCAACTAACTCTGGGCAAAACTGCAATCCAAATTGTAGCTTGCTACAGATCCCCCACCATGCTCCAGGATTACCACTACTCTTTTCTTGATATACTGGAAAATATTAGGGTTCAACCAAACACCTTAATAATAAGGGATTTCAACTACCCCACCATTAACTGGGAAAACTACTCATGTACCAACTCCTTCATTCAGTGTTTTCTGGAATTCATAAATTCCAATTCCCTGGATCAACTTATCCACACCCCCACCAGGGGAAACAATATCCTAGACCTAGTCATTACCAACATGAGTGACCAGTGTTCCATACCTGAAGTCAGCTACTCATTGGTCAGATCCGACCATAAGCTAATTACCCTAGATATCCACATCCCGCCCCCATCCACGATTAAGGAAACCACCGAAAAAATTTCTCCAAAGCCAACTTCATACATTTTAAGACAGAAGTGGCAAACTTCATGACACCCATGCAGATGGACATTACAGTTATGACTGCTGAATCCTACACAGATGCACTCTGTAAGCACTTACATGAGTGCATGGATCATGCTATCCCAAACAGAACCAAGTCACTATCCTCCAAAAAAAGGAAGCCAGTCTGGTTGTCCCCTGCCATAAACAAACTCTACAACAGAAGGAGGAAACTGATGCAAAAGAGAGTAAAATCCCATGAGTGGAGGAGCTCCCTGTTCAGCCTCAGTAAGAAGCTGAGATCCCTTATAAGATCCTCCAAAGCTAGCTAAAAAAAACATCGCCACTGATTCTAAGGGCAACCACAAAGCATTCTTTAGCTATGTCAAGAATGTAAATGGCAACTCCCAGATCTACAGCACAACGGCACAAAAATTACAGAACCAACCGATATTGCCAACATCCTGCAGATAGGTTCAGTGCTAACTTTACCCCCTCTCACCCCCTAAAGGACCCATATCTATACAAGAAGAATTCAGATTCCCTGTAATCACATCTATGCAGGTAAAAGTTGCACTCCCTAAAACCAAAAACACAGCATCCATGGGACCGGACAACATCCCAGGCTGCATTTTACACAAACTTCAGAATGAACTGGCTCCCCACCTAAGCACAATGTTCAATCATAGTCTCACACAAGGCTTTCTGCCCACTGAATGGTGCATAGCAACAGTTATCCTACTTCACAAAGGGGGAGCCACCACTGATCCTGGTAACTATTGCCCTATTAGCCTGATGAGACTGGACGCAAGGCCATGGAATGTATCATTATGGAACTCATAAACAAAGACATTGCTAACCTCCATACTCTGGATCCCACCCAGTTCAGGTTTGTGGATCATGCCTTCTGAGCCTGATAGACTTCTTTGAGGCAGTCACCAAAGCCATAGACGAGGGTAAGGTGGTTCACACAGCCTATCTTGACCTCGTCAAGGCTTCTGACATCATACCCCATTCTGGTATTACAGCTAAACTCACTAAACTAGGTATAAATCCCTACATCTGAAGAACCAAACCAATAAATGGAACAAGCAGGCATGATGTAGAAATACACTACTTTAATAGTTCAAAAACCACAGATAAAACAATATTCTACAAGTTAAGCGCTTTCTCCCTCAACTGCAAGGGACTTCGTCAGAACAAATGAATGTAACATCCCAGACATTTTTATGTGTGTACCCCACCCCGGTTAAGCTTGTTTAATTGTTTAATTTGATAGAAGGCTTTAAAACATGAAAGATAAAACATAATATAAACTCAACCTATACCTGCTAAAAAAGTGTTGTATGTATGAACTAAAACACTATCCTAAAATACTTTTTAACTTTAAAATACTGGCTATGCTAGTCATTTAATTAATTCCTGGATAAATCACAGCATTCAAATGCAGCTGCCATTTCAGCTCACTGATGTCCAAATGTATATCTAGACATTTCTCTGTAGGTTTTTTAAGCAGTTGTATTACCAGGAACTAAAAAGTGTGTTCTTTCTGATCCTGTACAGGCCTACTCAGGGCACTAGTTAACCAACTGTATTTTATGTCGCCCAAATGCTCTCCAATTCTGTTCTTGAATTTTCTACAAGTTTTTCCTATGTAAAATATGGGACATTGTTGGCATTTCGCCATGTATACAACATTAACACTATTACAGTTAAAATGTCCATTAATAAAAATATTCCTATTGTTCAGCCTGAAAAGTCCTCCAGTCTCCATAATGTAGGAGCAATAAATACAATTATTGCACTTAAAATTACCGAGTTTTCTATTACAAAATTCAGGTGCCAAATTTGTTTCCAAAATGTCATTGAATGACCTGTCCTTCCTGTATACCAATCTAGGATTTTTACCCACTCTAAGCACAACATTCAATTCAAATTGTAAAATATCCCAGTTGTTCTTGATAATGTTAAATATGATGTCTGCATCTTGATTAAAAGTAATGATTAAACTAGTTTGAATGTCATCGTATTTACTTAAAATTTCCCTGTCTGGTAATGTCCTAGTTTTATATCCTTAAATGGGCTTGTAAATCCCATTGTCACACTTATTTTTTACTTCCATACACATTTCATTCAATAGACTGCTAGGATAACCCCTTGGTCAAATAACTGAATTATGAACGCTGTTTCTCTTCAGAAAACTTCTTGCTGGCTAACCATCCTGGCAGCCTGCACCAACTGTCCCTTAACTACAGATTTCTTCTGATGGTGCAGGTGCCAGCTGTCATAATCTAGGTATGAGTTAGAAAATGTCAGTTTTCTGTAAATATTAGTAATAAAACTCTTACCATCTTGACCAATTTTTAAGTCCACGTCCAGAGAGGTAATATTTTTTCTGTGATATTCATAAGTAAACTTCACCAAATCTACAGTATCATTGATGTAAACCAAAATCTCATTTAATTCAATCTCAGAACCCTTCCAAATCAGAAACAGGTTGCCTAAAAACCTAGTGTAATATATTATCTTGGTGGCAAAGGGACTTTGCATAACATAGTTTTGCTCCCAAAATGACATAATTAAGTTTGCAAATATGGGGGCAAATGCTGCCCCCATTGCCACCCCTTGACTTGTTTGTAAAATTGCCCCTCAAAATACATGTAATTACTTTTAAGTACTACCTCCATCAAGGTGACATATTTATTAATTTGATGATGGTCAAATTTTTGGGTTCTAAATAACTATTATTCTAACCATTTTATTCACTCATCATGGGGTATTACTGAAAATAAATTACATACATCCACTGTGACCATAATTAGATCAGTGCTGATGTCCACTCCATTTAATTTGTCCAAGAACTGCCAGGAATCTTTGCTAATATAGGTAAAAACTTCCAAAGCCTTTTGCATACTGGAATCCAAATATTTACTTATGAAAAAGGTCTTTGATCTTTTTACATCCACAATGGGCCTAAATTTGGGGATTTTCAACGCTTTGTAAATCTTTGGTATTCTGAAGATATTAGACATCATTGGGTGTTCATTTCACATAAAAAAATATTATTTTTCATCTATTTGTCATTGGTACAGCATGTCCTCTAATAACATGCCTATCTTTTTATTTGTCACATTAATTTCATTCAAAGAACTTTCTGCCTAAGTTCCATCCATAGGCAATACAGTCATTCTGTCCAAATAATCCCCTTTGTCTATACTAACTATGCCATTACCTTTGTCTGGTTTCATAAACCGGACATTTTGATTCCTTATTAATTTATTCAATAACTTTTCCTCTTCAATGGTCATATTTTTATTGTTTTCCCTTTGACTCTATTGTTATTAAAGTGTTATCTTATATCTTTCTCACATATTTTTTCAAACAGACTTATCAAGTTGTTTAAAGGGGGATTAAAAATGCTTGGCTTGTGGAACATGCCACTTGAATCCTGCTGTGTACCTGCAACACTGTTAAACCAGACTTTCCAGTTTAATTTTCTAGTAAAATATTTCAAATTAATCAATGTTTTGACAACATTCCCTCTCCTACAAGGAACAAAAGTGAAACCTTTTGCTAATAAATTGGTATGGGCTACATTCAATATAGTATTAGAATAATTGTAAATTTTAAAATGCCCCTTGTTATTATAAATAATAACTGGTTCCAATCCACCATGTACATTATCTTGTTCTTCTAAACAGCACATTAAAATGTCTAAATCACACGTTTCAACCTCACAGCCGTCTTGTGCCAAGAAGAACTGACATTCATTAATCACATTTTCATCTATCACACCTCTTGTGTTGCTATTGCCTTCATCATTAGATTCCTTTAAGCTTGTAGACTCGCAACATCCTTAATTTATACTAGAGATAACATCACACTTCCCCTAACCTGTGGTCACAGTTCCAGCATAAACTTCATTCAGTGATGTTAAATTTTCACAGTCATAGTCAATGAAGTTATTAAGCCGGCTACTTACTGATGGTAAAATACCCAAAGCCATGTCTATTAACACATCAGCTACGGATTCCAATTCCTTGTCGTTTTCGGTCTCACCCCCTGCCCCACATAGTCCCGATAAATATTTCCGTAAAAAGGTTGCTGTTGGTTCTTTCCTCATAGTCTTTCAGAATGCTGTACAGTTTCATCTATGTCGGTCGCAGAATTGAGATGCTGACGCTGTTCCTGCTGATATGTCTTCGGGTCTTACATCATTTCCTGCCCATTTCTCCTCAGCTGATTCACTCGCTGCCCTTGATAAACTTGATGACCGTCGGATAGTGGATACACTGTGTCTAACACGTATTCATTAAGATCTCTTTTAATTTTATTCACTTTTCTAGAAAAAATGGTGGAACATATGTTTTCCACAGTGTGGAAAACATTATTGTGTGGTTTGAAACTGGGCAAAAGCCAAGTCACTCAATATATTACTCTTTTGCTCATCTAGATTTTAACAAGAATATCCAGTTTCCGTTAATTGTACTTTATCATAATTTTCATCAGCTCAATGCCCGAACGATCAAACAATCCATGTAGTTCCTTAAGCACTTCAATGTTTTCATTTGCACCATTAGAGTATCTAAACAGTCTCAAACCCCGGGGCACTTGCCCCAACTCTATATTTCTGTCTAGATACTCATTTTCCATCTGTAATTTTTTGTATGCCAAAAGATCTTTCTCAAACATTTTTAGTGTGTCCTGAATAGTTCTTTTTTTTTCTAAATCCAAATTTAACAATTCACTTCCTTCATTAAACTGAAACTTGTTTACCTTCCATAAAATGATGTCATCACAGTTCATATCATTGCTTGTTGGGTTGTTTTGCCCTCTGATACTATTTACATCCTGAACCGAAGGCTCAGGGTTTGAATTAAGTAGAACATTTTGTGTTGTCTGGGTTAAAGGGTAGCCGAGGCTACCAAAAATGCTATTAGAAACATTTTGCTTTTCCATTAAAGTCTTAATTTGAGTGGTGTGAACAGCCAACTTCTTGTTTGTTTGCTGCAACAGCTCTAAAATCTCTCAATTTTGAGCCAACTCTCCCATGCTGATCAAAAAACACCAAGTACGTTTTTGCAGCAACAACAAACTGAAGAACCAATCCAGCAAATGGAACAAGCAGGCACAATGTAGAAATACACCACTTTAATAGTTCAAACACCACAGATAAAACAATATTCTACAAGTTAAGTGCTTTCTTTTCCAACGGCAAGGGACTTCATCAGAACAAATGAATGTAACATCCCAGCCATTTTTATGTGTTTAATTGTTTAGTTTAATAAAAGACTTTAAAACATGAAAGGTAAAACATAATATAATCTCACCCTATACCTGCTAAAAAAGTGTTGTGTGTATGAATTAAAACACTATCCTAAAATACTTTTTAACTTTAAAATACTGGCTATGCTAGTCATTTCATTAATTCCTGGATACTCCGCAGCATTCAAACGCAGCTGCCATTTCAGCTCACTGATGTCCAAATGTATATCTAGACATTTCTCTGTAGGTTTTTTTAAGCTGTTGTATTACCAGGAACTTAAAAGTGTGTTCTTTCTGATCCTGCACAGGCCTACTCAGGGCATTAGTTAACCAACTGTATTTTATGTCGCCCAAATGCTCTCCAATTCTGTTCTTGAATTTTCTGCAAGTTTTTTCTATGTAAAATATGGGGCATTGTTGGCATTTCGCCATGTATACAACATTAACACTATTACAGTTAAAATGTCCATTGATAAAAATATTCCTATTGTTCAGCCTGAAAAGTCCTCCAGTCTCCATAATGTAGGAGCAATAAATACAATTATTGCACTTAAAATTACCGAGTTTTCTATTACAAAATTCAGGTGCCAAATTTGTTTCCAAAATGTCATTGAATGACCTGTCCTTCCTATATACCAATCTGGGATTTTTACCCACTCTAAGTGCAACATTTGATTCAAATTGTAAAATATCCCAGTTGTTCTTGATAATGTTAAATATGATGTCTGCATCTTGATTAAAAGTAATGATTAAACTAGTTTGAATGTCATCGTATTTACTTAACATTTCCCTGTCTGGTAATGTCTTAGTTTTATATCCTAAAATGGGCTTGTAAATCCCATTGTCACATTTATTTTTTACTTCCATACACATTTCATTCAATAGACTGCTAGGATAACCCCTTGGTCAAATAACTGGATTATGAACGCTGTTTCTCTTCAGAAATCTTCTTGCTGGCTAACCATCCCTGCAGCCCACACCAACTGTCCCTTAACTACAGATTTCTTCTGATGGTGCAGGTGCCAGCTGTCATAATATAGGTATGAGGTAGAAAATATTGGTTTTCTGTAAATATTAGTAATAAAACTCTAACCATCCTGACCAATTTTTAAGTCCACGTCCAGAGAGGTAATATTTTTTCTGTGATATTCATAAGTAAACTTCAACAAATCTACAGTATCATTGATGTAAACCAAAATCTCATTTAATTCAATCTCAGAACCCTTCCAAATCAGAAACAGGTTGTCCAAAAACCTAGTGTAATGTATTATCTTGGTGGCAAAGGACTTTGCATAACATAGTTTTGCTCCCAAAATAACATAACTATGTTTGCAAGGTTCTACCTGACATAGTCGAAACCACACAACACCGACAACCACATCACCGACACCACATATTCGACAGTCCATAAACACGAAACCACACATAACCGACAACGAAATAACCGACGGTACACAAACACGAAACCCCATACACTGCACACACCACAATAACAATTAAAAACAAAACACATCCCCATTCCACAAACCACACACACAACACAAGCACACCAAAATCCTTACAAGCCCACACTAAACCTTACCCTAACCCTAAGGTCCGTCACTATCGCACACTTACCTACCCGCTCCTAACCCTAACTCACTTAACCCGCCTATCGCTCCTAACCCTAACTCACTTAACCCACCCTATCCTCCCTAACCGTAACTCACTTAAGCCACCCCTATCGCGTCCTAACCCTAACTCACTTAACCCACCCCTATCGCTCCCTAACCCTAACTCACTTAACCCACCCCTATCCCCACAGACCGTCAATCTCCACACTTACCTGCCTCGCACCCTAACGTCCGTCACTACCGCATACTCACACAGCCTTTCCCCATGTCGGCATCCTCGGCGTTGGTGTTGTCATCCGTCGTGTCGGTCTTCTGCATTGTCGATGTTCTGCCACTCGCGATTCGCGTCGGTCTTCTTCGTTTTCGATCTTCTGGAGCTCCGAATTCCGCTGTCGGTCTTCTGCGCTGTCGACGAAGTCAGGTAGAACCGTTTGCAAATATGGGGGCACACGCTGCCCCCATTGCCACCCCTTGACTTGTTTGTAAAATTGCCCCTCAAAATACATGTAATTACTTTTAAGTACTACATCCATCAAGGTGACATATTTATTAATTTGATAATGGTCAAATTTTTGGGTTCTAAATAACTGTTATTTTAACCATTTTAGTCCCTCATCATGGGGTATTACTGAAAATAAATTACATACATCCACTGTGACCATAATTAGATCAGTGCTGATGTCCACCCCATTTAATTTGTCCAAGAACTGCCAGGAATCTTTACTAATATAGGTAAAAACTTCCAAAGCCTTTTGCATACTGGAATCCAAATATTTACTTATGAAAAAGGTCTTTGATCTTTTTCCATCTACAATGGGCCTAAATTTGGGGTCTTTCAACCCTTTGCGAATCTTCGGTATTCTGAAGATATTAGACACCATTGGGTGTTCATTTCACATAAAAAAATATTCTTTTTCATCTATTTGTCGTTGGTACAGCATGTCTTCTAATAACATGTCTATCTTTTTATTTGTCACATTAATTTCATTCAAAGAACTTTCTACATAAGTTCCATCCATAGGCAATACAGTCATTCTGTCCAAATAATCCCCTTTGTCCATGCTAACTATGCCATTACCTTTGTCTGGTTTCATAAACTGGACATTTTGATTCCTTATTAATTTATTCAATAACTTCTCCTCTTCAATGGTCATATTTTTATTGTTTTCTCTTTGCCGCTATTGTTATTAAAGTGTTATCTAATATCTTTCTTGCATATTTTTTCAAACAGACTTATCAAGTTGTTTAAAGGGGGATTAAATATGCTAGGCTTATGCAACATGCCACTTGTATCCTGCTGTGTACCTGCAACACTGATAAACCAGACTTTCCAGTTTAATTTTCTAGTAAAACATTTCAAATTAATCAATGTGTTGACAACATTCCCTCCTCCTACAAGGAACAAAAGTGTAACCTTTTGCTAATAAATTGGTATGGGCTACATTCAATATAGTATTAGAATAATTGTAAATTTTAAAATGTCCCTTGTTATTATAAATAATAACTGGTTCCAATCCACCATGTACATTATCTTGTTCTTCTAAACAGCGCATTAAAATGTCTAAATCACATGTTTCAACCTCACAGCCGTCTTGTGCCAAGAAGAACTGACATTCATTAATCACATTTTCATCTATCACACTCCTTGTGTTGCTATTGCCTTCATCATTAGATTCCTTTAAGCTTGTAGACTCGCAACATCCTTAATTTATACTAGAGATAACATCACCCTTCTCCTAATCTGTGGTCACAGTTCCAGCATAAACTTCATTCAGTGATGTTAAATTTTTACAGTCTTAGTCAATGAAGTTGTTAAGCGGGCTACTTACTGATGGTAAAATACCTAAATCCATGTCTATTAACACATCAGCTACGGATTCCAATTCCTTGTCGTTTTCAGTCTCGCCCCCTGCCCCACATAGTCCCGATAAATATTTCCGTAAAAATGCTGCTGTTGGTTCTTTCCTCATAGTCTTTCAAAATGCCGTACAGTTTCATCCATGTCGGTTGCAGAATGGAGACGCTGACGCTGTTCCTGCTGATATGTCTTCGGGTCTTGCATTATTTCCTGCCCATTTCTCCTCAGCTGATTCACTCGCTGCCCTTGATAAACTTGATGACCATTGGATAGTGGATACACTGTCTCTAACACGTATTCATTAAGATCTCTTTTATTCACTTTTCTAGAAAAAATGGTGGAACATACGTTTTCCACAGTGTGGAAAACATTATTGTGTGAAGTTTGAAATTGGGCAAAAGCCAAGTCACTCAATATATTACTCTTATGCTCATCTAGTTTTTAGCAAGAATATCCAGTTTCCATTAATTGTACTTTATCATAATTCTCATCAGCTCAATGCCCGAACAATCAAACAATCCATGTTGTTCCTTAAGCATTTCAATTTGCACCATTAGAGTATCTCCACAGTCTCAAACCCCGGGGCACCTGCCCCAACTCTATATTTCTGTCTAGATACTCAATTTCCATCTGTACTTTTTTGTATGCCAAAAGATCTTTCTCAAAAATTTTTAGTGTGTCCTGAATAGTTATTTTTTTTTTCTAAATCCAAATTTAACAATCCACTTCCTTCATTAAACTGAAACTTGTTTACCTTCCATAAACTGATGTCATCACAATTCATATAATTACTTGTTGGGTTGTTTTGCCCTCTGATACTATTTACATCCTGAACTGAAGGTTCAGGGCTTGAATTAAGTAGAACATTTTGTGTTGTCTGGGTTAAAGGGTAGCCGAGGCTACCAAAAATGTTATTAGAAACATTTTGCTTGTCCATTAAAGTCTTAATTTGAGTGGTGTGAACAGCCAACTTCTTGTTTATTTGCTGCAACAGCTCTAAAATCTCAACATTTGGAGCCGACTCTCCCATGCTGATTAAAAAACACCAAGCACGTTTTTGCAGCAACAACAAATTAAAGAACCATTCCAGCAAATGGAACAAGCAGGCACAATGTAGAAATACACCACTTTAATAGTTCAAAAAGCACAGATAAAACAATATTCTACAAGTTAAGTGCTTTCTTTTTCAACTGCAAGGGACTTCATCAGAACAAATTAATGTAACATCCCAGCCATTTTTATGTGTTTAATTGTTTAATTTAATAGAAGGCTTTAAAACATGAAAGGTAAAACATAATATAAATTCAACTTATACCTGCTAAAAAGGTGTTGTGTGTATGAATTAAAACACTATCCTAAAATACTTTTTAACTTTAAAATACTGGCTATGCTAGTCATTTCATTAATTTCTGGATACTCCACAGCATTCAAACGCAGCTGCCATTTCAGCTCACTGATGTCCAAATGTATATCTAGACATTTTCCATGTAGGTCTTTTTTAAGCTGTTGTATTTCCAGGAACTTAAAAGTGTGTTCTTTCTGATCCTGCACATGCCTACTCAGGGCACGAGTTAACCAACTATATTTTATCTCACCCAAATGCTCTCCACTTCTGTTCTTGAATTTTCTACAAGTTTTTCCTATGTAAAATATGGGACATTGCTGGCATTTCGCCATGTATACAACATTAACACTATTACAGTTAAAATGTCCATTAATAACAATATTCCTATTGTTCAACCTGAAAAGTCCTCCAGTCTCCATAATGTAGGAGCAATAAATACAATTATTGCACTTAAAATTACCTATTATTCTGTTACAACATTCAGGTGCCAAATTTGTTTCCAAAATGTCCTTGAATGACCTGCCCTTCCTGTATACCAGTCTGGGATTTTAACCCACTCTAAGCACAGTATTCAATTCACATTGTAAAATATCCCAGTTGTTCTTGATAATGTTAAATATGATGTCTGCATCTTGGTTAAAAATAATGATTAAACAAGTTTGAATGTCACCGTATTTACTTAAAATTTCTGGTAATGTCCTAGTTTTATGTCCTTAAATGGGCTTTTAAATTCCATTGTCACTCTTATATTTTACTTCCTTACACATTTCATTCAATAGAGTGTTGATTGAGAAGTACACAGAAGGTCAGAAGGAGTGGAATTGTGTCTTTGTGGATTTAGAGAAAGCATATGACAGGGTACCTAGAGAGGAGTTGTGGTATTGTATGAGGAAGTCGGGAGTGTCAGAGAAGTATGTAAGTGTGGTACAGGATATGTATGAGGGTAGTGTGACAGCGGTGAGGTCTGCGGTGGGAGTGGCGGATGCATTTAAGGTGGAAGTGGGATTACATCAAGGATCAGCTCTGAGCCTTTTCTTATTTGCAATGGTGATGGACAGGTTGACAGACGAGATCAGACAGGAGTCCCCGTGGACTATGATGTTTGCAGGTGACATTGTGATCTATAGTGCAAGCAGGGAACAGGTGGAAGAGACCCTGGAGAGGTGGAGGTATGCACTAGAGAGAAGAGGAATGAAGGTCAGCAGGACGAAGACAGACTATATGTGTGTGAATGAGAAAGAGGATAGAGGAATAGTGAGGATGCAGGGAGTAGAGGTGGCGAAGGTGGATGAGTTTAAGTACTTGGGATCAACAGTTCAGAGTAATGGTGAGTGTGGAAGAGAGGTGAAGAAGAGAGTATAGGCAGGATGGAGTGGGTGGAGAAAAGTGTCATGAGTGATTTGTGACAGACTAGTACCAGTAAGAGTGAAAGGGAAGATCTACAAGAGGGTAGTGAGACCAGCTATGTTATATGGGTTGGAGACAGTGGCATTGACAAAAAGGCAGGAGTCGGAGCTTGACGTGGCAGAGTTGAAGATGTTAAGATTTGCACTGGGTGTGACGAGGATGGACAGGATTAGGAATAAGTATATTAGAGGGTCAGCCCAGGTTGGAAGGCTTGGAGACAAAGCCAGAGAGGCAAGATTACGTTGGTTTGGACATGTGCTGAGGAGGAATGCAGAGTATATTGGGAAAAAGATGCTAATGATGAAGCTGCCAGGTAACAGGAAAAGAGGAAGGCCGAAGATAAGGTTTATAGATGTGGGGAGAGAGGACATGCAGGTGGTTGGTGTGACAGAGCAAGATGCAGAGGGCAGGAAGAAATGGAAACAGTTGATCTGCTGTGGTGACCCCTAAAGGGAGAAGCTAAAAGAAGAAAGAGAAGACTACTAGGATAACCCCTGTGATCAAATAACTGGATTATGAACTTTGTTTCTCTTCAGAAATCTTCTTGCTGGATAACCATCCCAGCAGCCCGCACCAACTGTCCCTTAACTACAGATTTCTTCTGATAGTGCTGGTGACAGCTGTCATAATCTAGGTATGAGTTAGAAAATGTCAGTTTTCTGTAAATATTAGTGATAAAACTCTTACCATCTTGATCAATTTTTAAATCCACGTCCAGATAGGTAATATTTTTTCTGTGTTATTCATAAGTAAACTTCACAAAATCTACAGTATCATTGATATAAACCAAAAACTTATTTAATTCAAGCTCAGAACCCTTCCAAATCAAAAACAGGTAATCCAAATATCTAGTGTAATGTATTATCTTTGTGGCAGAGGGACTTTGCATAACATATTTTTGCTCCCAAAATGACATAATTAAGTTTGCAAATATGGCAGCAAATGCTCCCACATTGCTACCCTATTGACTTGTTTGTAAAATTGCCCCTCAAAATACACGTAATTACTTTTAAGTACTACCTCCATCAAGGTGACATATTTATTAATTTGATGATGGTCAAATTTTTGGGTTCTAAATAATTGTTATTCTCACCATTTTAGTCCCTCATCATGGGGTATTACTGAAAATAAATTACATACATCCACTGTGACCATAATTAGATTACTGCTGATGTCCACCCCATTTAATTTGTCCAAGAACTGCCAGGAATCTTTACTAATATAGATAAAAACTTCCAAGCCTTTTTCATATTGGAATCCAAATATTTACATATGAAACAGGTCTTTGATATTTTTCCATCCACAATGGGTCTGGATTTGGGGTCTTTCAACCCTTTGTGAATCTTCGGTATTCTGAAGATATTAGACACCATTGGGTGTTCATTTCACATAAAAAAAATATTCTTTTTCATCTATTTGTCATTGGTACAGCATGTCTTCTAATAACATGTCTATCTTTTTATTTGTCACGTTAATTTCATTCAAAGAACTTTCTACATAAGTTCCATCCATAGGCAATGCAGTCATTCCGTCCAAATAATCCCCTCTGTCCATAACAACTATGCCATTAACTTTGTCCGATTTCATAAACCGGACATTTTGATTCCTTATTAACTCATTCAATAACTTCTCCTCTTCAATGGTCATATTTTTTATTGTTTTCTCTTTGCTTCTATTGTTATTAAAGTGTTGTCTAATATCTTTCTCGCATATTTTTTCAAACAGACCTATCAAGTTGTTTAAAAGGGGATTAAATATGCTAGGCTTGTGCAACATGCCACTTGAATCCTGCTGTGTACCTGCAACACTGTTAAATCAGACTTTCCGGTTTAATTTTCTAATAAAACATTTCAAATCAATCAATGTATTGACAACATTCGCTCTCCTACAAGGAACAAAAGTGAAATCTTTTGCTAATAAATTGGCATGGGCTACATTCAATACAGTATTAGAATAATTTTAAACTTTAAAATCTCCCTTGTTATTATAAATAATAACTAGTTCCAATCCACCATGTACATTCTCTTGTTCTTCTAAACAGCGCATTAAAATGTCTAAATCACAAGTTTCAACCTCACATCTGTCTTGTGCCATGAAGAATTGACATTCATTAATCACATTTTCATCCATCACACCCCTTGTGTTGCTATTACCTTCATCATTAGATTTCCTTAAGTTTGTAGACTCGCAATATCCTTGATTTATACTAGAGATAACGTCATCCTTCCCCTCACTTGTGGTCACAGTTCCAGCATAAACTTCATTCAGTGATGTTAAATTTTCACAGTCATAGTCAATAAAGTCATTAAGTGGGCTACTTGCTGATGCTAAAATACCCAAAGCCAAGTCTATTAACACATCCGCTAGGGATTCCAATTCCTTGTCATTTTCGGTCTCGCCCCCTCCCCCACATAGTCCCAATAAATATTCCCAGAAAAAGGCTGCTGCTGGTTCTTTCCTCGTAGTCTTTCAGAATGCCGTACAGTTTCATCCATGTTGGTCACAGAATGGAGACACTGACACTGTTCCTGCTGATGTGTCTTTGGGTCTTGCATCATTTCCTGCCCATTTCTCCTCAGCTGATTCGCTCACTGCCCTTGATGAACTTGACCGTGGGATAGTGGATACACTGTGTCTAACACATATTCATTAAGATCTCTTTTAATTTTATTCACTTTTCTAGAAAAAATGGTGGAACATACGTTTTCCACAGTGTGGAAAACATGATTGTGTGAAGTTTGAAATCGGGCAAAAGCCAAGTCACTCAATATACTACTCTTTTGCTCATCTAGTTTTTTAACTAGAATATCCAGTTTCCATTGATGGTACTTTATCATAATTCTCATCAGCTGAATGCCAGAATGATCAAACAATCCATGTAGCTCCTTAAGCATTTCAATGTCCTCATTTGCACCATTAGGGTATCTCCACAGTCTCAAACCCCGGGGCACCTGCCCCAAACTCTATTTTTCTGTCTAGATACACATTTTTCATCTGTAATTTTTTTTATGCCAAAAGATCTTTCTCAATCGTTTTTAGTTTGTCTTGAATAGTTCTGTTTTGTTTTAAATCCAAATTTAACAAACCACTTCCCTCATTAAAATGAAACTTGTTTACCTTCCATAAACTGATGTCATCCCCATTAATATCATTACTTGTTGGGTTGTTGTGCCCTCTGATACTATTTACATCCCAAACCGAATGTTCAGGGCTTGAATTAAGTAGAACATTTTGTGTTGGCTGGGTTAAAGGGTAGCCGATGCTACCAAAACTGTTATTAGAAACATTTTGCTTGTCCATTAAAGTCTTAATTTGAGTGGTGTGAACAGCCAACTTCTTGTTTGTTTGCTGCAACAGCTCTAAAATCTCAACATTTGGAGCCAACTCTCCCATGCTGATTAAAAAACACCAAGTACGTTTTTGCAGCAACAACAAACTGAAGAACCAAACCAGCAAATGGAACAAGCAAGCACAATGTAGAAAAAAAACACTTTAATAGTTCAAAAACCACAGGTTAAACAATATTCCACAACTTAAGTGCTTTCTTCCCCAACTGCAAGGAACTTCATCAGAACAAATGAATGCAACATCCCAGCCATTTTTATGTGTGCACCCCACCCCATTTAATCATTTTTAATTGTTTAATTTAATAGAAGGTTTTAAAACATGAAAGGTAAAACATAATATAAACTCAACCTAAACCTGCTAAAAAAGTGTTGTGTATGAATTAAAACACTATCCTAAATTACTTTTTAACTTTAAAATACTGGCTATGCTAGTCATTTCATTAATTCCTGGATACTCCACAGCATTCAAACGCAGCTGCCATTTCAGCTCACTGATGTCTAAATGTTTATCTAGACATTTTCCCTGTAGGTCTTTTTTAAGCTGTTGTATTACCAGGAACTTAAAAGTGTGTTCTTTCTGATCCTACACATACCTACTCAGGGCATTAGTTAACCAACTGCATGTTATGTCACCCAAATGCTCTCCAATTCTGTTCTTCAATTTTCTGCAAGTTTTTCCTATGTAAAATATGGGACATTGTTGGCATTTTGCCATGTATACAACATTAACACTATTACTGTTAAAATGTCTATTAATAACAATATTTCTATTGTTAAACCTGAAAAGTCCTCCAGTCTCCATAATGTAGGAGCAATAAATACAATTATTGCACATAAAATTACCTAGTTTTCTGTTACAACATTCAGGTGCCAAATTTGTTTCCAAAATGTCCTTGAATGACCTGTCCTTCCTGTATACCAATCTGGGATTTTAACACTCTAAGCGCAACATTCTATTCACATTGTAAAATATCCTAGTTGTTCTTGATAATGTCAAATATGATGTCTGCATCTTGGTTAAAAGTAATGATTAAACTAGTTTGAATGTTATCATATTTACTTAAAATTTCCCTATCTGGTAATGTCCTAGTTTTATGTCCTAAAATGGGCTTGTAAATTCCATTGTCACTCTTATATTTTACTTCCATACACATTTCATTCAATAGAGTGTTGATTGAGAAGTATAGAGAAGGTTAGAAGGAGTTGCATTGTGTCTTTGTGGATTTAGAAAGCATATGACAGGGTGCTTAGAGAGGAGTTGTGGTATTGTATGAGGAAGTTGAGAGTATCAGAGAAGTATGTAAGAGTGGTACAGGATATGTACGAGGTTAGTGTGACAGCGGTGAGGACTGTGGTGGGAGTGATGGATGCATTTAAGGTGGTGGTGGTATTACATCAAGGATCACATCTGAGCCCTTTCTTATTTGCAATGGTGATGGACAGGTTGAAAGACGAGATCAGACAGGTGTCCCCGTGGGCTATAATGTTTACAGATGACATTGTGATCTGAGGTAGGATTAAAGAACAGGTGGAGGAGACACTGGAGAGGTGGAGATATGCTCTAGAGAGAAGGGGAATAAAGGTCAGCTAAACTAAGACAGAATATATGTGTGTGAATGAGAGGGAAGAGAGAGGAATAGTAAGGATGCAGGGAGTAGAGGTGGCGAAGGTGGATGAATTTAAGTACTTGGGATCAACAGTTCAGAGTAATGGTGAGTGTGGAAGACAGGTGAAGAAGAGAGTACATGCAGGAAGGAGTGGGTGGAGAAGAGTGTCAGGAGTGATTTGTGACAGACTAGTACCAGTAAGAGTGAAAGGGAAGGTCTACAAGAGGGTAGTGAGACCAGCTATGTTATATGGGTTGGAGACAGTGGCATTGACAAAAAGGCAGGGGTCAGAGCTTGATGTGGCAGAGCTGAAGATGTTAAGATTTGCACTGGGTGAAATGAGGATGGACAGGATTAGGAATAAGTATATTAGGGCATCAGCCCAGGTTGGAAGGTTTGGAGACAAAGCCAGAGAGGCAAGATTACATTGGTTTGGACATGTGCTGAGGAGGGATGCAGAGTATATTAGAAAAAAGATGCTAAGGATGAAGCTGCCAGGTAACAGGAAAAGAGGAAGACCTAAGATAAGGTTTATGGATGTGGTGAGAGAGGACAGGCAGGTGGTTGATATGACAGAGCAAGATGCAGAGGACAGGAAGCAATGGAAACAGTTGATCTGCTGTGGTGACCCCTAACGGGAGCAGACAAAAGAAGAAGAAGAAGACTACTAGGATAACCCCTGTGATCAAATAACTGGATTATGAACTCTCTTTCTCTTTAGAAATCTTCTTGCTGGCTAACCATCCTGGCAGCCCACACCAACTGCCCCTTAACTACAGATTTCTTCTGATGGTGCGGGTGCCAGCTGTCATAATATATGTATGAGTTAGAAAATGTCAGTTTTCTGTAAATATTAGTAAAAAAAACTCTTACCATCTTGAGCAATTTTTAAATCAACGTCCAGATAGGTAATATTTTTTCTGTGATATTCATAAGTAAACTCACAGAATCTACAGTATCATTGATATAAACTAAAAACTCATTTAATTCCATCTCAGAACCCTTCCAAATCAGAAACAGGTTGTCCAAATACTTAGTGCAATGTATTATCTTAGTGGCAAAAAGACTTTGCATAACATAGTTTTGCTCCCAAAATGACATAATTACGTTTGCAAATATGGCAGCACACGCTGCCCTCATTGCTACCCCCTTGACTTGTTTGTAAAATTCCCCCTCATAATACACGTAATTACTCTTAAGTACTACCTCCATCAAGGTGACATATTTATTAATTTGACAGTGGTCAAATTTTTGGGTTCTAAATAACTGTTATTCTAACCGTTTTAGTCCCTCATCATGGGGTATTATTGAAAATAAATTACATACATCCACGGTGACCATAATTAGATCACTTATGATGTCCACCCCATTAAATTTGTCCAAGAACTGCCAGAAATATTTACTAACGTAGGTAAAAACTTCCAAAGCCTTTTGCATATTGGAATCCGAATATTTACTTATGAAACAGGTCTTTGATCTTTTTCCATCCACAGTGGGCCTGGATTTGGGTCTTTCAACCCTTTGTGAATCTTCAGTATTCCGAAGATATTAGACACCATTGGGTGTTCATTTCACATAAAAAATATTCTTTTTCATCTATTTGTCCTTGGTACAACATGTCTTCTAATAACATGTCTATCTTTTTACTTGTCAGATTAATTTCATTCAACGAACATTCTACATAAGTTCCATTCATAAGCAATACAGTCATTCCGTCCAAATAATCCCCTTTGTCCATAACAACTATGCCATTACCTTTGTCTGGTTTCATAAACCGCACATTTTGATTCCTTATTAACTCATTCAATAACTTCTCCTCTTCAATGGTCATATTTTTATTGTTTTCTCTTTGCTTCTATTGTTATTAAAGTGTTGTCTGATATCTTTCTCGCATATTTTTTCAAACAGACCTATCAAGTTGTTTAAAAGGGGATTAAATATGCTAGGCTTGGGCAACATGCCACTTGAATCCTGCTGTGTGCCTGCAACACTGTTAAACCAGACTTTCCGGTTTAATTTTGTAGTAAAACATTTCAAATCAATCAATGTATTGACAACATTTGCTCTCCTACAAGGAACAAAAGTGAAATCTTTTGCTAATAAACTGGCATGGGCTACATTCAATACAGTATTAGAATAATTGTAAACTTTAAAATCTCCCTTGTTATTATAAATAATAACTAGTTCCAATCCACCTTGTACATTCTCTTGTTCTTCTAAACAGTGCATTAAAATGTCTAAATCACAAGTTTCAACCTCACAGCCGTCTTGCTCCATGAAGAATTGACATTCTTTAATCACATTTTCATCTATCACACCCTTTGTGTTGCTATTACCTTCATCATTCGATTCCTTTAAGCTTGTAGACTCACAATATACTTGATTTATACTAGAGATAACATCACCCTTCCCCTCACTTGTTGTGACCACATAAACTTAATTCAGTGATTATTAAGCGGGCTACTTACTGATGCTAACAAGAATATCCAGTTTCCGTTGATTGTACTTTATCATAATTCTCATCAGCTCAATGCCAGAATGATCAAACAATCCATGTAGTTCCTTAAGCATTTCAATATTCTCATTTGCACCATTAGGGTATCTCCACAGTCTCAAACCCCGAGGCACCTGTCCCAAACTCTATTTTTCTGTCTAGATACACATTTTCCATCTGTAATTTTTTTTTATGCCAAAAGATCTTTCTCAATCGTTTTTAGTTTGTCCTGAATAGTTCTGTTTTGTTTTAAATCCAAATTTAACAAACCACTTCCCTCATTAAAATGAAACTTGTTTACCTTCCATAAACTGATGTCATTCCCATTAATATCATTACTTGTTGGGTTGTTGTGCCCTCTGATACTATTTACATCCTAAACCGAATGTTCAGGGCTTGAATTAAGTAGAACATTTTATGTTGCCTGGGTTAAAGGGTAGCCGAGGCTACTAAAAATGTTATTAGAAACATTTTGCTTGTCCATTAAAGTCTTAATTTGAGTGGTGTGAACAGCCATCTTCTTGTTTATTTGCTGCAACAGCTCTAAACCAACTCTCCCATGCTGATCAAAAAACACCAAGTACGTCTTTGCAACAACAACAAACTGAAGAACCAAACCAACAAATGGAACAAGCAGGTTCGATGTAGGAAAAAAACACTTTAATAGTTAAAAACCGCAGGTAAAACAATATTCCACAAGTTAAGTGCTTTCTTCCCCAACTGCAAGGGACTTATCAGAACAAATGAATGTAACATCCCAGCCATTTTTATGTGAGTACCCCACCCCAATTAATCAAGTTAAATTGGTTAATTTAATAGAAGTCTTTAAAACATGAAAGGTAAAACATAATATAAACGCAACCTAAACCTGCTAAAAGTGTTGTGTGTGAATTAAAACACTATCCTAAAATACTTTTTAACTTTAAAATACTGGCTATGCTAGTCATTTCATTAATTCCTGGATACTCCACAGCATTCAAACGCAGCTGCCATTTCAGCTCACTGATGTCCAAATGTATATCTAGACATTTTCCATGTAGGTCTCTTTTAAGCTGTTGTATTACCAGGAACTTAAAAGTGTGTTCTTTCTGATCCTGCACATGCCTACTCAGGGCACGAGTTAACCAACTATATTTTATCTCACCCAAATGCTCTCCACTTCTGTTCTTGAATTTTCTACAAGTTTTTCCTGTGTAAAATATGGGACATTGTTGGCATTTCGCCATGTATACAACATTAACACTATTACAGTTAAAATGTCCATTAATAAAAATATTCCTATTGTTCAGCCTGAAAAGTCCTCCAGTCTCCATAATGTAGGAGCAATAAATACAATTATTGCACTAAAATTTACCTAGTTTTCTGTTACAACATTCAGGTGCCAAATTTGTTTCCAAAATGTCCTTGAATGACCTTTTCTTCCTGTATACCAATCTGGTATTTTTACCCACTCTAAGCACAACATTCGATTCAAATTGTAAAATATCCCAGTTCTTGATAATGTTAAATATGATGTCTGCATCTTCGTTAAAAGTAATGATTAAACTAGTTTGAATGTCATCTTATTTACTTAAAATTTCCCTATCTGGTAATGTCCTAGTTTTATGTCATAAAATGGGCTTGTAAATCCCATTGTCACACTTATTTTTTACTTCCATACATGTTTCATTCAATAGACTACTAGGATTCCCCTTTGATCAAATAACTAGATTATAAACTCTGTTTCTCTTCAGAAATCTTCTAGCTGGCTAACCATCCTGGCAGCCCGCACCAACTGCCCCTTAACTACAGATTTCTTCTGATGGTGTGGGTGCCAGCTGTCATAATCTAGGTATGAGTTAGAAAATATCAGTTTTCTGTAATTTTAGTAATAAAACTCTTACCATCTTGATCAATTTTTAAATCCACGTCCAGATAGGTAATATGTTTCTGTGATATTCATAAGTAAACTTCAAAATTTTTACAGTATCATTGATGTTAACCAAAAACTCATTTAATTCAATCTCAGAACCCTTCCAAATCAAAAACAGGTCATCCAAAAACCTAGTGTAAAGTATTATCTTGGTGGCAAAGGGACTCTCTATAACATATTTTTCCTCCCAAAATGACATAATTAACTTTGCAAATATTACCATCAGTAAGTAGCCCACTTTATAACATTATTGACTATGACTGTGAAAATGTAACATCACTGAACAAAAGTTATGCTGGAATTGTGACCACAAGTAAGGGGAAGGGCGATGTTATCTCTAGTATAAATCAAGGATGTTGCGAGTCTTCAAGCTTAAGGGAATCTAATCATGAAGGCAATAGCAACACAAGGGGTGTGATAGATGAAAATGTGATTAATGAATGTCAATTCTTCATGGCACAAGATGGATGTGAGGTTGAAACTTGTGATTTAGACATTTTAATGCGCTGTTTAGAAGAACAAGAGAATGTACATGGTGGATTGTAACTAGTTATTATTTATAATAACAAGGGAGATTTTACAGTTTACAATTATTCTAATACTGTATTGAATGTAGCCCATGTCAATTTATTAGCAAAAGATTTCACTTTTGTTCCTTGTAGGAGAGCGAATGTTGTCAATACATTGATTGATTTGAAATGTATTACTAGAAAATTAAACCGGAAAGTCTGGTTTAACAGTGTTGCAGGTACACAGCAGGATTAAAGTGGCATGTTGCACAAGCCTAGCATATTTAATCCCACTTTAAACAACTTGATAGATCTGTTTGAAAAAATATGCGAGAAAGATATTAGACAACACTTTAATAACAATAGAAGCAAAGAGAAAACAATAAAAAATATGACCATTGAAGAAGAGAAGTTATTGAATGAGTTAATAAGGAATCAAAATGTCCGTTTATGAAAACGGACAAACGTAATGGCATAATTGTTATGGACAAAGGGGATTATTTGGACAGAATGACTGTATTGCTTATGAATGGAATTTATGTAGAAAGTTCTTTGAATGAAATTAACGTGACAAATAAAAAGATAGACATGTTATTAGAAGACATTCTGTACCAAGGACAAATAGATGAAAAAGAATATTTTTTATGTGAAATGAACACCCAGTGGTGTCTAATATCTTCAGAATACCGAAGATTCACAAAGGGTTGAAAGACCTCAAATTCAGGCCCATTGTGGATGGAAAAAGATCAAAGACCTGTTTAATAAGTAAATATTTGGATTCCAATATGCAAAAGACTTTGGAAGTTTTTACCTACATTAGTAAAGATTCCTGGTAGTTCTTGGACAAATTAGATGGGGACATCAGTAGTGATCTAATTATGGTCGCAGTGGATATATGTAATTTATTTTCAGTAATACCCTAGGATGAGGGACTAAAATGGTTAGAATAACAGTTATTTAGAACCCAAAAATTTGACCAAGATCAAATTAATCAATATGTCACCTTGATGGAGGTAGTACTTAAAAGTAATCACGTGTATTTTAAGGGGCAATTTCACAAACAAGTCAAGGGGTAGCAATTGGGGCAGCTTGTGCCCCCATATTTGCAAAGTTAATTATGTCATTTTGGGAGCAAAAAATATGTTATGCAAAGTCCCTTTGCCACCAAGATAATACATTACACTAGTTTTTTGGATGACCTGTTTCTGATTTGGAAGGGTTCTGAGATTGAATTAAATGAATTTTTGTTTTACATCAATGATATTGTAGATTTTGTGAAGTTTACTTATGAATATCACAGAAAAAAATATTACCTATCTGGACATGGATTTAAAAATTGATCAAGATGGTAAGAGTTGTATTACTAATATTTACAGAAAACCGACATTTTCTAACTCATACCTAGATTATGACACCTGGCACCCTCACCATCAGAAGAAATTTGTAGTTAATGGACAGTTGGTGCAGGCTGCCAGGATGGTTATCCAGCAAGAAGATTTCTGAAGAGAAACAGAGTTCATAATCCAGTTATTTGATCAAGGGGTTATCCTAGTAGTCTATTGAATGAAATGTGTATGGAAGTAAAAAATAAGCGTGACAATGGGATTTACAAGCCCATTTTAGGATATAAAACTAGGACATTACCAGACAGGGAAATTTTAAGTAAATATGATGACATTCACACTAGTTTAATCATTACTTTTAACCAAGATGCAGACATCATATTTAACATTATCAAGAACAACTGGGATATTTTACAATTTGAATTGAATGTTGCGCTTAGAGTGGGTAAAAATCCCAGCTTGGTATACAGGAAGGACAGGTCATTCAATGATATTTTGGAAACACATTTGGCACCTGACTTTTGTAATAGAAAACTCGGTAATTTTAAGTGCAATAATTGTATTTATTGCTTATACATTATGGAGACTGGAGGACTTTTCAGGCTGAACAATAGGAATATTTTTATTAATGGACATTTTAACTGTAATAGTGTTAATGTTGTATACATGGTGAAATGCCAACAATGTCCCATATTTTACACAGAAAAAACTTGTAGAAAATTCAAGAACAGAATTGGAGAGCATTTGGGTGACATAAAATACAGTCGGTTAACTAGTGCCCTGAGTAGGCATGTGCAGGATCAGAAAGAACACACTTTTAAGTTCCTAGTCATACAACAGCTTAAAAAAGACCTACAGGGAAAATGTCTAGATATACATTTGGATATCAGTGAGCTGAAATGGCAGCTGCATTTGAATGCTGTGGAGTATCCAGGAATTAATTAAATGACTAGCATAGCCAGTATTTTAAAGTTAAAAAATATTTTAGGATAGTGTTTTAATTCATACACACAACACTTTTTTTAGCAGGTATAGGTTGAGTTTATATTATGTTTTACCTTTCATGTTTTAAAGCCTTCTATTAAATTAAACAATTAAACATGATTAATTTGGGTGGGGTGCGTACATAAAAATGGCTGGGCTGTTACATTCATTTGTTCTGATGAAGTCCCTTGCAGTTGGGGAAGAAAGCGCTTAACTTGTGGAATATTGTTTTACCTGTGTTTTTTTAACTATTAAAGTGGTATATTTCTACATTGTGCCTGCTTGTTCCATTTGCTGGTTTGGTTCTTCAGTTTGTTGTTGTTGCAAAGACATACGTAATAAAACCCTACGTCACAAGATGGGTTGCCAACTGGCTCACCAACAGAACACACACTGTAAAAGTTGCAAACTCCAAATCTGACTTCAAACTAGTGACAAATGGAGTACCACAGGGTTCAGTCCAGGGACATCTCTTGTTTGGTATCTACTTCTCTGAAGTACAAGCTAACACAGAAGGCCTTTGGCTAATGAAGTTCAGAGATGGCTGCAAACTAGGAGCCATAGTCATGTCCCCAAATGATGTGGACATCCTACAGAAGGTCCTCACTGAGACAGATGCCTGGTGTCAGAGGCATGGCCTTAAGCTCAATGCCAAAAAGTGCATTGTCATCCCCTTTGGTAAAAACTCTGCACCCATGAACTACCACATAAACAGCAGTCTACTTAACGTTGAATGTGTGATAAGAGACCTTGGGACCCAGGTGGACAGTAGTCTCTCCTTTGATAATCACATTACCACCACAGTAGTCAGGAAATACTTCTATGTGGCTCACTTCATTAGAAAAGTGTTCTCATCCAGGAAAAAATAGGTCAACTGTTCCCCTCAACTCAGCACTCATTAGACCCATTATAGAGTACAACGCCCCTTTTGGAATGTACCTCACAAGACATCTGCAGCAGCTGGAAAGGCCACAGAAGTACCTCAAAAAGAGGAATATTGGCCTCAAACAGATGCCCTACACTGACCATCTCAAAAAACTCCAGCTTTACTCTGTAGCATATCGCCTACTCAGAGGAGATCTCTGCCTAACATATAAAGCTATGTTAAATCCAAAGCTATTGGACATGCTACACCTAAACAAATCCCAATCCCTTTGAGCTATTTGCTCTAGGGATCTAAACCTTGTCACTACAATAAACACGACATGCTGGAGGATAGATTCCTGTCCCAGAGACTTCCTATACTCTGGAACAAGCTACTCATCTATGCAAGTAAAGTTTCACATTAGCACTCTTCAAGAAAAATCATGATTAGTGGATGGGAAATAGGAAATACACCTGGGGGATCACTTCTGTGGCTTTGCTCGACAGGGGCACAGGAAATTAACTTTCTTGGGTGGCGTAAGCCTGGGAACCTTTTTTGGCTAGGCTTACTTAGGCCCTTGGGCCGATAACCTAGTACTTACCTATGAACCTATGAACCTATGAACATTTCAGTTTCAGACTTCTTCACCTTCAGAACTAACATCCCACTGCCTGACCTGTTGTAGTGTCTGTGTAGGTCTGGAGGGGGTTGTTCCCCATAGCCATCACTCAGAGGCCTTCGCACAGCCTTTCTTTATGTTTGTCTATGCCTGTCCTGCTGGCTGAGACTGTTGTTGGGTATGTGAGCCTAACTGACTGGCATGTGTGTGTCCTATGGACACATGTGGCCCACCACATTTTCTACAGTGGGTTTTGTCACCTTGTCTAGTACTGGCTACAATGGTGACACAAATGTCATGCTGCCAATATAGGTGCCTACTATCTGCTGGCATCCCATTCAGCCACCCGATGCCCTTGCATGCTCACATCCATACCATAGATACAAAACCAAAACATACTACTCCATTCAGCAATTGATAGTGAGGGTGACTTACCTTGTGGCTGTGCCAGTATTGAGGATGGCGCTGGAGGGCTGACTATGTCGGATGCACATAGTACACTCCCTATACGTGGTTAAGCACAGGTAATGTCATGTTTGGCATCCCTTTTACTGTATGTGCGAGTCAGAATGAGGTGTCATTCCCTGGGTTCCTATGGTGTCAGTGTATGTGCTATGCATTGCCTCTTTGCCAAGGCCTGGGCATACTGGGCATGCCTCCTTCTGCCCACTGGGGCAGGCTCAGGTTGTTCCTCCCCTGAGTCATTCTGTGCCTGTGCTGGCCTTGGCAATGGTGGGGGGCTGTGTGGCCCTGCCCCATGCTGTTCATACTGCAGCTGTTTCCGCAGGATCATATTGTGTAGTATGGCACATACAATGATAATTTGGGTACATGTAGCTGGTTCATAGGTTCATAGGTTCATAGATTAGTACTAGGCTAACTGCCTTTGTGGACAATTTTAAGCCTAGCCAATTACGCCATGTGAGAATCAAACCCTGCACCTCATGTCTATAAGGTAAACATATTAAGCATTATGCCAACCTCCCACTGCAAGGCTCCACCAGATATGTTCAGGCACCTGAACCGTGACTTGGGCATCCCAAACACACCCTCTATTATGATTCTGGTCTGTGCATGTGCCTCATTATGCTGTTCTTGTTCGGGTGTGTGTGCATTTCTGGTGGGTGTCATCAGCCATTGCTCCAGTGCATAACCAGCATCCCCCACTAGGTGGCCATATGGGATGTCCCCATTGGAAAATCTCTTTTACAGCTGCATCATATCCAGATGTGGGAGTCATGATAGCTTCCAGGGCAGCCAGCACACACATTCATTATAATGCCCTGGGCATCGCACACAACCTGGCAGTTGATGGAGGGGAAGTCCTTGGGGATAATGTAGACCCTACCCCCATCACCTGATGGTGCTTTGATGTGTATGTGCATGCAGTCTAGAGCACCCACTACCTCAGGGTATTCTGCTATTTGGTGGAAGAGATGCATATTGCTGGTCAATGCCTCACGGGTGTTGAGGAAATATATGTGCTGACCGGCATGTGCTGACATGACATCCAGGAACTGGTGGAGTACCCTGGATGCTGATGCCTGTGAGATCCCCATGATATCACCAGTTGGCCTTTGGAAGGTACCTGTGGCTGGTATTTTTAGGCCTACACATACCTTTGTATCCACTGGGGTGGGTTCCCCTCTGTTGGTTCTGTGTGTGAGGCGTGGCCGGCACAGCTCAACAATTTGCTGTAGGAGGTCCCTATCCACCCTATAGTGCTCCACACTCTCCAGCTCATGTAGCCCCTGGTAGGTTACCCTGGGTCCATACACTTCTCCTTCTCCTCACTGTGGGTTGGTCATCAGCATTCTCATCCTCACCACCCTCAGCCTCTTCCACATGTTGATTTATGAGAGCAAATGAAGCCCCTATCATTTTGTTGCTTTTGTTAGGTATAATTTCCCTGTTTGTGCACACCGGTGGTGTAGAGTTTGTGGGAAAAACCAGAGGGAATGGTGATTGCATAGTTTATAGTAGTGTGCTGGGCTAGGCTGAGCTGCTGCCTGTGTAAATGGCCGATTCTGATACATTTCACCTGCCAACTATGCTAGTTCTCCTTGATTACTTTCCTACTGCTGTTTTCCCTTCCTGTTGCCTTCCTGTTTAAGCCCAGAGGTGCACCACACAAACACAGTGTTCAGATATGCATGGAGCTGCTATTTCCTGGTTTACTTTCTTTTTTGGTTTAAAACCCGGTGGAGCTGTCATGGCTTCCTTTTTGTAGTTTGCAGAAATGTACTTGGTTACTAACCAAGTATTCTGCAGGTTACACTAGTCCTGCACGGACAGCTGCCAGCTTCCTGGATCACAAATTCACCTCATTTGCATGGTTTTCACCTGCAAATGGGGTAATTTGCATACAGGAGCTGTATCCATGTAGGAATAGTGCAGGAGCGCTCGTGCACGTCCCGGGAGCTTGTTCCTGGATCTCTCGGCGACCATATTGCCTCTAGCAGCTCTTGCGCTATTCCTGCACGCCATGCAGAGCTTGCTGAATCCTGGGGCATAACAATCTTAGTTTAATCACTGTTAATGTTTTACAAACATTTTCCCTAATTATATGCCTTGCTGACTGTTTCCTTGATGATATGTACAAAATTCAGAAGTTGCCACTGCAGCTGCACTCTTCAGCTATACCTGTGCTGCACATTACATTACATCTGTTTACAAGAATTACTGAATAAATCAATAAATGTTAATTAAATTTGTAGAACATGTATGTTTATCATTACCTTGGCAGGGCTTACCTACACCTAGGAGATTTTTATGTAGTTTAATATTGCATTTATAAAAAATATATCATACATTCTTACTGAAGGACTCTGGTCACCTCTCCTCAACTTCTACCACCCACTGGGCAAGCAAGAGGATGTGTCATCAATGCAGGTCATCATTTTTATTTACTTATCTATCTGTCTGTCTGTCTCGCTAGCTATCTGTCTTTTGTTGGCCAGGTTAGTTCCAATAGGCTAGTAGTCTCTTTTCAGGGAAGACCAAAGATGGTATTTATACTACTAAGGGAGACTTGGCCAGGGCATCTGGAAACTTTCTCTTTTCAATAAGTGCATTCATACCTTCTCAACTGTCCAGACTTTTGCAGCCTGTCCAGATTTTGGTCTCATATTTTTGGTGTATTCATCATAAATTTTTGATTTTCTGGCAAAGGACTGGCAAATCATTGAGGCTGGAAATCAGAAAATAATGAAATGCATTTAATATTCAGACTTCATACCCTTCAGAAAATTCATGCCAATGAAAAGCCTGTAATGTTATCAGTTTTCTAAGTTTGTAAGTATTTAAAACTGTACCTATTTGGGGGCCTTTGCCCCCCCTCCCCACAGATTTCTTGCAGTAAGAGGTTGAGAGGTATGCATGGGATCTTTTATATCCACCTGAGCTACCACTACCTCATACCTTAGTTAGGATGGCACATTCAGTAGGGTAGCACTCTCCTTACATTGTAACACAGTGTTGGCATACCTCATTTAGGACAGCACACTCAGGAGTGCAGCACTCTCCTTACACTGTACTGCAGTGTTAGCAGTTGATCTACCTGGCACGATAATAGAACCCACAGCCTTCTGCACTAAAGGTAAGTGTGCTACCTTTTGCACCACTGACACACACCAGTGATGATTCTGTTCTTCTGTATGTTTTGTTAACACATCTGCTAGGTTAGCCCAGATGTCTATTTTTCTTAATGTTCCACCAAAAGCACTTTCAAGCCTGGCTGTGAAGGTATTAAAAAAAGGTATAGCAAGATTTTTATCTCCTTCACACATTAGCTTGCAGCCGTGCCTTGAACTCTCACAGAAGTGCTCATCTTTGGACACTTGTGACCCTGCCTTGAGCTCTCACAGAACTGCTTATCTTTGTATGAGAGTTCAGTGATGAATGATATTTATTTTATGACAGTGAGAATGCCAAGGTGTGAACCACACTCATTACAACATGACTGAAACAGATTACACAGCTAACAAGCTGTGGTAGTGTTTGCTTAACACAACAAAGCTTCTATATAAGCACATATCTCTCAATCTGGGCAATGGAGCTTGGAAAGCAGGTACATCCAGCCTTAAATCTGGACAGCTAATTGGCATAAAATATTCACATCTAATGACATACCTCTTCTCAATTCCAGAAGGATTGTGGATAACCCCCACTTAGAAAGACACGTTTAGAAAAACTGATATTTATAAACTGATGCAAACCCACTACATAACACTACAATCTACACCTGCACCCCTTTCATCTTCAACACTCCAGTCACTATAATCTCTCAAACAATCCTGTTTCATGCTTAACTAATCAACAAACTTAGAATACTATGGTCTGGTCTTTCAAATGTTTGCTTCAATGATCTGTTGTTTTTATTTTGCATTGTACATTTTGGGTATGACCATGTAGAACTCCATGAATGTTGGAAGCTTTTTTTACTGAAATAAAAAAGAAAAATGTGTTTTTACAATTTTTTTTTCTCTAACACTGCAGCTTCTCAGTTTTGTTAGTTCAACAACACATCATCAGGGAAAGGGGTTCCATGCAATAGTAAGCATTACACTCTACATGTCAGTACACAGTTGTAATCCCATAAATTATGATAATGGTATCAGGCCATACACAACTACTGTAGTCTTGGTTTGCAGTGTATAACCTTCAGGACAGAGATACTTGCACGTGACTCTGTGTGCAGAGTTCATTTATTTATTTATATTTGTTTTCTGGGGTAGAGCACTGATTTCCATTGACCTTATTGAGACTCAGCCCAGGAGCAGTGTCTGGTGACATGACTTGCTAAGAGTCACATAGTTAGGCAATGCAGGCTGAGGGGATCAAAGAACTATGCCTATACATATAAGCCCAAACCAATAACAAGCACCTCTGCTCTGTGAAAATAAACCAAAATAAAAACACATTCGCCATTCACCAACAATTTAATCTCATGCTAAGCGCCTTTTTAATCAGAGCATCATCAAAGCTAATATAAAATTAAGGCTTTTAGGGAGATTAACACACTACAGTATACCAATAGTGCATTTATATACACTTGAATACTCTGATGTCCACAAACCTAGTTGAAGTTTCCACATTTATTTGAATAAATGAATCAATTTACATTGAGTTTTGTACATCAGATGTGTTTGGAATATTTATTATATGTACTTCAAGTGTTTTGCAACAAGGTCGTTGTTTATATCTGAACTGTTTTATGTATTTGCTATTTTACATAGGTGTTAATGCTTGGCTTATTTTTAATCAGTGTATATTTTATATGAAATTATTTGAATGATTATGGGTTAGTAATTTTTAGTTTTATTTTAACTTAGTAATGGATGAATGATAATGAATGATATATATTAATTTGATGGATGAAATGATGCTGCTAATTTATTTGATTAGGGTCTCTGCAAATAAAAAGTGAGCAGGATATGATGTTTATATTAGTTCTGATGTTCAGAAGCTGTTTATAGACGTCAGCTCTGCATTTAATATGGTGGTGCCAATGCAGCTAATAGAAAAACTGGCACATTTAGGAATCAGTAAACATCTCTGTAACTGCATCCTGGACTTCCTGACTGAGCGACCACAGAGGGTATGTTCAGGTAAGAACACATCAAAGTGCATCACGATTAACATCAGGGTTCCACAGGCGTGTGTTCTCAGCCCACTGTTATTCACCATCCTGACCCACGACTGCTATGCTAAGCACAAGTCCAACCATATTATCAAGTTTTCTGATAACACCACAGTCGTTGGGCTCATCACAAAGGAGGATGAAAGGGTGCACAGAGAGAAGCTGGCATCTATAATCAGTTGGTACAAGGGGAACAACCTTGACCTGAATGTAAGCAAGACCAAAGAGATTATCATCAACTTCAAGAAACGGAGAACAAACCACCCAGTGCTCAGGATCAATGGTGAGAGTGTGGAGAGGGTTAAGAGTACAGAATTCCTGGGTGTACACATATCAGAGGAGCTCTCATGGTCAGGAAACACCAACCATCTGGCCAAGAAAGTGCACCAATGCCTCCACATTTTATGAAAGCCTCATATTCTCTCCACTTTCTACAGAGGTGCAATAGAGAGCATCCTCACCTGCAACTTCACAGTGTGGTTTGGAAGCTGCACAGTTACAGAAAGGAAGGTGCTACAAAGAGTGGTGAGGGTTGTAGAGAAGGTAACAGATTCCAGTCTTCCATCGATATATCTTTATTCTGCAAGAAGCATCCGAAAGGCCACCAAAATAATACAGGACAACATTCATCCTGCACATGGACTGTTTAAGCATCTGGCAGGAGATATCACAGCATCCTCTATAGGACTACAAGATTCAGTAACAGTTTCTACCCTACAGTGATTAGACTTCTGAACTCAGGCAGTAGTCATTGGGGGACTGGACACATAATAAGTCAAATTTTATTTATTTGTGCAATATATACTTACATGTATTCCAAGTAAGTGCAATACGTATTTATTATATCCATAGTCAGTATTATTTAACTCACTCAAGTGCAATATTAGACAAATAACTGAGGAATTTCAATCTATAATGTGTTTTGTATTACTTTAAATAGGATAGTTAATTTAACTCAGAGGAAGGTACTCTTTTCATATATGAGTGTTGGTAAATATTTATGCTTTTTCTTGTGTGTATTGGGAATAGTATTGTGTTTGTTAGTTATGTTTATTCCTCCACTTGTATATGTTGTTTCACTTTCCTTTGTAATTTCAAGAATTGAGCTGATGCACAAAATTGTGTATAGGCTACACATCTGTAGTTCTAAATGACAGTAAAGTTTACTTTGACTTTGATCAAATTCCAGTAGAACAAAACCACTTATTTCCTGGCTACAGTGCTTAATGTGAGATTAATGTATTGATGAACCACAAATGTGTTTTTATTTTGGTTTTGGTTTATAGAAAAAGGGTACGATTATGTATATGGTCTTACACCTGTGAATCAGTTTTATTAATTATATAGGAATGTGCATATCAGCCCTAATCCATAGGGCACACTATTTGTGAATCCCACTGTGTATCTCTCTGTTGTACTCAAATCATAACTGCTTCCATGACTATGGTGCCTAGTGTCTCAAACAGTTTCAAGTGGGAGAAAAGGATTTATGAACATTTCACTAGAATTTCAGACATCATAGTCCTTGTTCATGACCTGCCTTCTCAGCTGGGGAAACAGTCATCTGTTGTAAAATAGTAGTGCCTGACCTTTTACTTCACTAGGGATTACATGCTAGTCCCAATATCAATCTGGTCATAGCTTTCATGAAGTGTTATGTATATCTTTGACACTTAGAAAGCAATTCCCCCAGTACTAGTATATTTCAGAGATATGGATAATTACAGCCAGGAATACACTCAGTTATTTATGCTACAGATTTCACAGATAGCTAAACCACCATTGGAACATCCTTGTTCTAGGTTAACTGTATACAATGTTGTGTTATTGTTTACACTACAGGATTCATGAAAAGCCTTTCAGCATTTTATCTTAATGACAAGTAAGTACATTTCATATTCATGATCTCATACTTCTGTTTCTATTGGGGGTGCCCCAGGGCTCAGTAAAACCTCTCAACTGCTATAATTTAGGCATAGTATAAAGATTTTGACCTCTAGTTTTAGCATTGCTCTTTCAGGATTTATGATGTTCCTCATAAAGTCAGACATGCTTATGGATACATACTTTATTAAATACATAAAGTGAGCCTATACTAAGATTCATTACCACTTACTATATCGAGTCTTGTATATAAAGACCATTTATTGTCTATGATTTTTAAGGGCCAGTTTATTTTTATGATTTTTAATCCTTGTATTTTGAGAAGTAGGCTCGGTATTGTGGATGCTCATATTTAGAACAGCATTTCAGCACCATTACAATAGCTGGCTGCTTGCGGATATAAAAAGCACCATCATAGCTCTGAACCACTCAGTTCAAAAATCAATGAAACAATAAATAATGAGGTTCAAAATTAGATAGGGTCAGTTTTTCTATACTGTGTATTCTCCTAGAAAGTTAATAGAACTGTATGCTTTATAGCAATATTCATTTTTCTGAACAATAAGAAATCCAGTACTCTAATGGTTTCTATTAGCAAATGCAAAATACAACAATTTTATGAGACGGAAGAACAATAATTTGACATGAAATCAGGTATCTTCTGTAAAATCAGTAATTGTCCATAGGTGTGACCACTCTCCTTCACTAGCATACTTGAGGTGTACATGAAACCAGGAATTGTCTGACAGTGTAAACAGTCTGGCTGCATTATCTCAGTGTAGCATGCACACTGAAATGCATTAAACCAATCTATCCCAGCTAAAATCTACATAGGTAACTACTTAGCAAAGTAATCATTTAATGGACTCAGCATATATATATATGTCATGTTATAATGTTTAATTATAAAAAGATTGAGAAAAATCAAGTAGCTAAACCAAATCAATTGCAGAAGTGTACCACAGCTGCTAAATGCATATTTGTATTCAAACCAGTTTATTGTTGCTGGTAGTGTTCTATATTACAACATCCTGGTATTCATTTAGCACCTAACTAGACAACAAGGCTGACCTACACAGTAGCAACATTGCATTTTCATCAAGAATTATGCACTCACCCTCTAGTATTGTATCAACAACAGGTTCAAGTAACCCAATTTTCCATGGTAATTCTGCTATGAACGTGCTCCAAGTCAATCCGCTGTGAAGAAAAATAGCCTCTTCCATCATTGACATCCACAGTACTCAGTCTGCAAGCTGCCATATCATGTTTTTTGCAGGCTAAATAACTCTGACACCTAAAAATGCTGTGTTGCTTCCTTCATTAGTTTGATTACATCAACATGTATTCGGAACTCCTCTTACACACAGTTGCAATCACAGCAGTTGTGACATAACTGCATTACACTGTTAAGATTATTGATGCTACAGGCAATGACTGGTGAGGGATAAAAAAATTTGTAATTTAAAGGCAAGTGTCAGAATTTTGTGACTCCCATTTATTTTAAGTTTAAAATTGGTATTTTCCAGAAAATACTAGACAGGCGAGAATCATGCATGGGAAGTGATAAAGCTCATGCATGAGCTTGTTGCTGCTCATTCACAATGATATGAAGTTAGCTACAACACTGGGTACACTTGTACATTTGCATAGCAACACAGTTCGTATAGCTATGTACCTACAAACTTCATTTACGTAAGAACTTTGTAAAGTGAATACAACTTGCTGAAATTTTGAGAGTCGCCATTTTGTGTGCTACTACTCACCATGATTCCCTGAAGATAGAAAGACAGTAAGAATTAACACCAGTAGTTTAAAATAAGCACAGTTGGATTCAGAATGAAGTAAATAGTTGCATTTTATTGCTGTTTGTTGAAAACTCTTTAGTAATTGCTTATAAAGTGTTTGGTTAGATTTAACTCTTTTGCTGAAATTATTTTAACAATGAAGAGTAGTGACATTAATCAGTCAAGATCTTTGTTTTATATGCTGTGCTTAGAAATTAATCCACTTATTTGTTACAGCTTCTGTTACCCCAATGTCAATGCACAGGGTAACTCTACATAGATATTTATTGCATTTTCTGAAGGGAACCATCAATAATCAAGTAGAACAGATACTTTACTCCTACCCTTACAGATACCTTTACACTGCAATCATGCACACTTTGCTCTCAATAGAAATGGGATTACAAAAGTAACGAACATCACCTGCATAATACTTGTTGGCAGTGGGTAATATTACTATTGCTTAAAAGAGATTTAGCATTTTGCTTCAATTCATTCAGGGCAGGGTTAAAGTGGAAATTAATAAAACTGTTATTTTAAGAAAAACATTTTGCAACATCATTGACAAGGCATAGGTGAGAGAACTTCTCTGCTGAGAAAAAAACATATCCTTATGGATGCACTTACGACATATATAAAACATCTTTTTTTGTAATGGGGAACCAAGAAAGACAGAATGAATCAAGTACTGGCTGATATCAATTCAGTAGGGGAAATCATATATTGGCACAGTGTAGAAAGACAGTTAATGGCAGGGTATCCCATGCAAGGAGGGAAGCAAGGTAGACTGCAATTTCATGTAGCACCACAGGTAGGGAGCCTTCCACTGTCCAACATTTGACACCTGATGAGGAGTACCTGCTAACCCTATGAGGAGATGAAGATGATGCCATTGGGTTCATAAAAGGTGATGTGGATACCAGCAGCTTTATATGCCTTCATCAGGCACTCATAGGTAGTACAGAAAGTCAGTGTGGCCATGTATTCCTTAATATATGGAATGGCATCATATGAATTTGAAATGTTTCACCATCAGTTTATTTATCATTATCATCAGTAGCTCTCTAGCATCATGCAGCACATGGTATGTATGAACTTCATTAATTCCAGTATGTTGTACGCTTTCAGAGATTTTAAACAGGATAAGCCATTCAAACACTTATCTATTTGATCACAAGTGCAACACCAGAACCAGTGACATGTTCCTCAGCAAGCCAATGTTGATGGCAGAATGGCTGTCAACAATGACACCATTGTTCTCATAGCAATGGCACTGACTCAGGACAGTTGCACATAATTGAAAGGTATACTAGTAGGGTCCCCCCTCCCCAAACAAGTAGATAATTCCAAAATCACCAATGCAGACTCATACATCATGAGGAAATGCCATTGCCAAAAAGGGAGAATCACATCTTTCTTGTGGACAAATGGAACCTTAGGAGGAAGAAGGAAAAATGTCTGTCATTCCATTGCCCATTTTTCAGCCTGCACACAGTGGTGCCAGGTTTACACAGCAATCACAGCTGACTATTGAGACAGGACAGACTTTGTCTGCACAGCAGTAGGCACAGACTACACCAACTAAGAGTCAGACAGATGGAGATGGTTAGAATGCTACAGGGTATATGTGAGGAAATGCCCCAGTACATGGTGGTAAAGGCCAGTGACAGTACCATGATGATCTTCATGCAGAGCATAGTTATTCCTACACTTTGTTAGTTGATATCTGTACACTGGGTGTAATCTTACCAGACACACACTGAGGACAGTGCTGGAAATGGCCAAGGCAGGTCCATATGCATTGTATATGAGTAGACCAGGTACTATGTCTTTCTTAAGAATAACATAGTTAGGCACAGTCAGAACTCCATATCACATGGTAGAAGCTCTCAGTCATGGTCAATGCCCCAGAGCCCTGTTTCATCAATGTTAAAAGCTTTCCTTGAATCTAGTAGATGTCGTCTTTGTAGCAACTCAGCATCAGGCTCACATACAGGTATGTATTCATAATCTATAAGACCATCCTTAACACAGCTTTAAAGACTGTATTACATATCTGAACCTTTAACAACCCCACAAAGTGGTAGGAGGAAGTACATTAAATAACAAACCACCTAATTGAAAAGAAGTACATTATGTAACAAACAACCTAAGTGTGGAGTGACAACATTTACACAACTGTTTTTTTGCTTCTTTTTCATAATTTAGGTAAGGATGTTGGCACAGTGACATGTGCCATTTAAAAAACAATCACAACTGCAGTAACAATGAGATTTTAACTAACTTCATTATGACATCATCATAACAATACAATACAGTACAGTTCTTCAGGTCAACTACCTGCTTCTATACAGTACTTCACATATCTTGCCACTTTCAAAATCTCTCTACACCCTCTACAGATCTAACTATTACTTATACTACTGACAGTTAAACATTATGCCAATAATGACAACTGTGACCATATGAGCTATACATTTGTATATGGTGTGTGGAGAAATGCCTGGTGCACCATGTGAGATGAGCACACACTACTCAGCATAGCCCACAGGTGCATGCACCAAGCATTATCTGTGTAACTTTACTCTGTCATATGGTGAATGTCATGGCACATAGAGGTGGACTAGATACCACAGCTTTGCCTTTGCTGCCATAAACTTTACATGAGCATGCCAGAAATGTTTCCATGCTGCCATTGCCTGGCCACTGTTGCTGGCATCCCTTGTGGAACCACAGAATGTAGGAAGTGCATTACCACTGTTTGTGGAATTCGTTCACAGTATTCATACATAATCATATTTTGCAGAATGCAACCAGCGATGAACATTCTGCACATATCAGTAGGATCATACTGAAGGACACCAAACTTCTCCTGGCAGTGGAAATGGGCTTTCAGCAGGCCAATCACTTGCTCAATGACTATCTATGTCTGAGACAGAGATTGGTTAAAGCCCTCCTCTGCACTTCGCTGTGACTTAGATTGGTGCCATTAGCCAAGGTTCAAGTGTAATACCCTGCGTCAGGGACATGGGAAGATAGGAGAGTTTATCAATAAAATCTTACTCAATATTTAGAGGAAAAACTACATGGGGACAAAGCTATTTAGGATGCATTTATCTACTGGGTGTGCATGCTTCATCCTACCATATCGGAAGTGGCAGTACAGTGAAATTTTGAGCCATATCATGAAAACATTGATGATTCAGCCATGAGCATCACACACTATCTAGCAGCTGATGGAATGGTATCCCTTTGTATTGTGGTACCTCTTCTCCTCTTGATTGAGGTGGGCCCTAATAGTCACATGGGTAAAACTGGTCTCATCAAACCCCTTAGCAAAACTTGGCAATCCTTCGAAGACACGTATGGTACTGACTTGGTTCGTGGTGGCACTGCCCATCCACATAGGTCAAGAGTACATTGATAAAATGATGCAATATCCTTGAGTCAGAAGACTATGTGATACCCAGTGTGTCTACAATCTGTCTCTGAAAGGTCTCAGTGGCAAGTATCATGAGGGCTATCCATACCTTGGTATCCACAGGAAGAGAAAGTCCACCTACTTGCCAAGTTCCAGTTTGTGAGCCACACAAGGTCACTAAAATCCTCATAATATCTCTGTCAGTTCTAAACCTGTCAAGTAGCTTTTGCTCCTCAAAAATGTAATGAGTATCCTTTTGGCCACATATCCTCCTCCCAGACTGCTTTTGACTGCATCTACTCCTCCCAGATTACCGAGTGCCACTCAGTGAACTGGGTTGAAGTACAATGGAAGCAAGCAGCACAAAGTAGGATGCAGCACTGCTAGCAGCAAAATTGAGCATGTCTGCTGATTGCAAATGACTGGAAAATATGGGGATTCACTTTTTTAAGACAACTAAATACTGTGCACTTAGATAGCAAATTGCAACTATGAATTGCAAAAGCTGGAAATAATGCCTAATTAAAATACTTATGTGGCATCTTTTCCACATATTTCAAATTTGCTACTCATTATACACTCATTTGTCAAAGAAATTCTTTACATCTTTCCTAAGTTTGCACATGAACACAGCTTATGTCTGAGAATCACATATCTCTTGCATTTGTGTGTGTAACCAGATCACATGCCCACTGGGCACTTGAATATCAACTATGAACAAAGCCCTAACCAACGTGATGAAGGGAATAAAAGGAAGAGCCTGCAGTATATGTAAAGGCTCAGAAAGCTGAGCATGTTTATATAAAAAGATAAAAGTAAAAGGAGGCATAATTGTTGGAGAAAATCGGAACAGTTGAACTTGAAGAGTTTCATGGCGGACGATTGAAAACTGATTTTTCAGGAACCATTTGCAAAAAAACAGTGATACACAATTTTATGAAATAAGTCTTTTTCCTGAAATGGCACACTGACAAAGAGGACAAATTGGACTGATTGCATTATGAATCTGTAAAATATATCCATATAAAAGAAGGAGCAACTAAACTGTCCATCAGCCGCATTCTCAAAGAAGTGATGGATTACTACACAATGGATATCTGAAAAAGACTTTACCATGTTGAGACACATGGGACTATAAAGCTGACTGATCAGACAGAAAAGCTGGGCTGCATGATTCTTTGCAAAAGACATTTGCTTGGACAGAAATGTTGGTTTCTTATATGAAATCTTTAATTGGTGAGACTGCACAATGGCATATTATTATATGTCTGTTAATTACCATGCCTAACAAACAATTTCTTCTCTCCAGCTCTTATCTCCTTCTCATTCTTCTTACACAAAGTCATCAAATTATAAATATTTTTGATGGCTGAGAAGGGACAATTTGCTCTCGGTTGATCCATCATAGTGATAACTGACCAAACGCATGTAACAACCACTACAGTAGGATCCTATGACTACATCAGCAATAACAGTAGACTCTGAAATAATCTTTGGGTTCACTAGATGTAACCTTTCTTTGCAGGTGGTATTTTCAACTTTTCAATAGGTTATATTGATTGGAAAGATAATATCTTAGTATAAATCTAGCTGGTCTCTTATTGCACACAAATATTATGAATAGTAATTAAAGCAAGGAACAACAGTTACACATAAAATTCCAAATTTTGCTGACCTTAGCACAGCCCACACGCTATTCTTTCACATATCAAGCTGAACTCTCTACTCAGGCTAGCTTGTTAACAACTCCTGATGATTTCCAATGCACGTGCTGACATTAGGCCCTTACGAAAACCCTTATTTTCTGCATTTTCTGAAGTATGGAATTCCATTCACAGCTTTATCCCATGTATCCCAAAGTGCCTTGCCTTTAAGTCAGCTGTGAAATTACAGCTCAACTACTTATTTAGTTGTGGTGTAACTTAAGGCCCCTGTGACGACCGTGCCCTGGCCCAGCAATCAAGGAGCCTCAATCCTCACCACGAACACCAGGGAGGTCATCTCATAGAAGAGAGGAAGGATAACTAATACACACAGTAAAGTACAATTTCCCTTAAGTGCACACAGAGATCAGTCAGTCTGGGGCTGGTTCACCCCTTGCTCACCAAGTCCCCAATAAGACTCCTCACTGGCACAGCTATAGGGTCCAAATCTCAGCCTAGCTAGGCAAGCTAAAACCTTCAGTACCCTCTCTGTCCAACCAGTGCTTCGTGTCCTTGCCCAAGTAGCTGACACAACACACACACACACACACACACACACACACACACACACACACACACACACACACACACACACACACACACACACGCACTTTGGGATAAGTATTTATACAACTTCACAGACACTCCTGAGAAAGGCTAACACAGATTCACCAGCTGTGCCCCTTTACCCAGACCATATGGAAGTCTAAAAGGTCCTTAAAAGGGTATCCAATTATTACTGTGCAATATTATTACCCAATGGTAATGTGACTATTCAGTCTAGGCTTATTGGAAGGGCTTAGACAGTAAACTCTATAACTATATAATGTACTCTAAAGCATAATTTATCTCTATATAAACCAGCCACAGGTAGAAGGTTTTAAAAATATTTAATAATAAATAATTAAAACACAAGACAAAACTACTACACCACAGAGATATCTAAGAGTTCAAAGATTACACAGAAACTTAAAATAATACAGTTGGACAGGTCTGATTTCAAAGAAAAATACCTAATTAATATTTACTAGCTTTAACTATTCCTTCAAGAAATCACAGTGCTAAAACTTACATGTGAGCATACGGCAGAGTGCTGAGTTAGATATCCAAGATCAAAATGCTCCCAGTCTCTCACTGAACAATAGTTTTTAAACACTAACCAACAGCTTTGCTGAGGCCCTCCCAAATTACATCATTTTGACACTTAGATTTTCCTAGTATACATATTGCATCATCTTGACACCTGGTCTGAGTTCTCAGGCCACAAATTACATTATTTATTAATCTAACACCTGCTCAGAAACTTACAACAATATAAGTCATTTCACATGTATACTCTAACAGAAACCAGAGCACTAAAGCACATTCCACATCTAAATTCTGGTCATAAACTTTAGCCTTAAAACAATGGGCATGAAAACTTCATCCAGACTCACTGGAGCCAAATTCTAACATGAAAGGGTCACAACATGCTTCACTGGGCCAGTAGAGTGCAATGTTGTCACATATTTTGCAGTTCCACATTTCACAGTATTCTTTTACACTCCAGAAAACATGGCTGTATTTTACAGTTATTTACAAATGCCAGAATTATATACCAAATTCTATTTGACTAGGCTAACAGCCTTCGCCCATCTCTCTCCAATCATCACATCTCTTCCCCACCGGGGAACTCAAGCAAATTTTTCAAGTGCCCCTTGAGAAACATCGCTTGAGCATGTCAGGTCTATCTGGGTGTACCTCACCCCATTCCCTGTCTTGAGAGCCCATCTGCATTGGCATTGCTACTCCCACTGCGGTGCTGCACTGACATATCATATGCTTGCAACCCCAGACTCCATTTTAGCAACTTGGCATTTTGCTGACTGGCTCTGTTTAATCATGTTAGAGGGTTGAGATCTGTCATCACAGTGAATTTTCTTCCATACAGATAAGGCTGAAGTTTTTGTAGTGCCCACACTATGGCTAGACATTCCTTTTCTATCGCTGCATGGCATTCTTCCCTGAGTTGGAGCCTATGACTGAGATAAACCACTGGGTGCTCTTCTCCCTCTGAAGAAATCTGGATAAGTTCAGCCCCCATCCCATTTATTTATTTATTTTCAGTTTGATTACTGGGGAAGTCCACTAGGCCAAGAAGTGCCCATTTTCAGTGGAGACCCGGGGAGAAAAGCTCCATGAGCAATACAATACAATAAAGGTTACAAAATACAAATAAAGGCTGCATAATGAAATGCAAGTGTAATATTCATACATTCAGGAACTTCTGTGTGTAATATACATCCTGAGACAGTTTAACAACAGAAATTTTTTTTTTTTTTTTTTTTTTTTTCTTCAGATGATTACAGTATTTACATGCTTAGAGTCAATTAAAGTCTGCTAGTTCTGGTTCTTTGGAGCAATAAGAATAAGCATGAGGGTATAGTAGAGTGGGAGTAAGGAGAGCTTAGTGGGGAGAATCCCTATAATTTATGTGGGGTGAAAGCAGGAGCATTTCCATTTGGAAGATAGGTGTAGGAAAAGTTGGGTCTTGAAGGATTCAGTGTTGGTATAGTTCTAAGTGAAGGAGGGTGAGAGTTCCATTTTTTACCTAGAGAGAATGAGAGTAGAAGCTGGCCATGGGGACGTTTGGGTTTGTGAATGGAGATCAGATTTTGGTGTTCATATCTCAGTGATCTGTTTGGGATGTATGGAGGAAGGATGTTCTTTAAGGCTGGGCATTTATCAGGGGAGAATATTAATTTGTGAGTGGTGGTTAGTTGCAGTTAGTCTAGGTGGTTAGGGAGTTCTAACCAGTTCAGAGATTGTAGGCTGAGGCAGTGTGAGTTGACGTTTTGGATTTGGTGGCAAATTTAGAGATCTTATTATAGCAAGCTTCGAGCTTAGAGGTGTTGGTAGCAGACAGATTGGTTAGAAGAGGGGCTCCATATAGAAGAGAAGGTAGGAGGTAGGTAATTGCCAGGGTATGCCTAGAGGAGTTGGAAAAAAAATGATTGTTCCTATATAGCATACCTAGCTTTTGGTGGGTTTTCTTTATGTTTTGTTGTATGTGAAGATCGAATTTGAGGTGTTCATCTATGGTAATGTCAAGGAGTTTTGCAGAGAGGACCACTTCTATGGCAGTGTTAGTTTGGCTTAGGACATTGAAAGTGTTTTTGTCCAAGGAGGAAACCTTGGAGTTTCAAACCATAGTTTGAAGCATCCACCTGCACAACAATGTCTTTGCTGTAGTCTGGACTGGCTAACACAGTTGGTTCTCCCAAAGCATCCTTAAGCTTCTGAAATGCCTGCTCACGTGCTGGGGTCCACACTGCCTTATCTGGCCTGTTCTTCCTTGTCAGGTCTGTGAGGGGAGCAGCTATGGTACTATAATTGGGAACAAACTTTCTGTAGTACCCTGCTGTCCCCAAGAATGCCCTCACCTGCTTTTTAGTAACAGGTGCAGGCCATGCCTGAATGGCTTCCACTTTGTCAGGTTCTGGCCTTATCTTGCCATTCCCTACTCTATGACCTATGTAGGAGACCTCTGCCATACCCACCTGACATTTGCTCAGCTTAATGGTTAACCCTGCTCTCTGTAGTCTGCTCAGCCCCTCACTGACATGCTGAAGGTGCTCTTGCCAGGAATGGCTGTAGATAGCAATATCATCCATGTAAGCAAGGGCAAACCCTCCTGCTCCTGCTATGATATGCTCTACCAGCCTCTGGAAAGTCGCTGGGGCATTCTTCATCCCAAAGGGCATCTTTGTGAACTCATACAAGCCAAAAGGAGTCACAAAGGCTGACCTCTCTAGCACTGGGAGTCCAGGGCACCTGCCAGTATCCCTTGGTAAGATCAATGGTTGTAAGATACTTAGCCCCATTCAGCTGTTCTAGGGCCTCGTCTGTCCTAGGCATGGGGTAAGCATCTGCCTCTGTGTGACTATATAGTTTCCTGTAATCCACACAGAACCTGGTGCTGCCATCCTTCTTTGGCACCAACACCACTGGCGAAGCCCAGGGACTGTTGGACTCTTGAATCATCCCTAGTTCCAACATCTCCTGTTCCTCCTCCCTTAGAGTCTGTTTGACTCTCTCAGGCACCCTATAAGGGGCCTGCCTGATAGGCCTTTGGGGTCCTGTATCCACCTGGTGCTGCACCAGGTGGGTGCTCCCTGTTTTCCCGGTGAACATGCCCCCAAACTCCTGCAACACTACTCGGATTTCTCGAACCTGGGTAGGATATAGCTACGGGGACATTGCTACCCCTTCCACCGAGGTGTCAGCCCAAGCCTCACTGAGGAGATCAGGCACAAGATCTCTCTCAGACTCCTTCTGCAATCCACTGCAAATGCTCAGCACAAGGGCCTCCTTATCATGGTAAGGTTTCATCATGTTAACATAGTACAATTTGTGCCCCTGCCATCTGGCTAGTACTTCCACATGTAGTTAACATCACTTACCTTTCTTACCACCTTGTAGGGTCCCTCCCAAGCTGCTTGCAACTTGTTGTGTCTGACAGGAATAAGAACCATCACCTGCTGTCCTACAGCATACTCTCTAGCTCGAGCATGCCTGTCATACCAGACTTTTTTCTGTTGTTGGGCTTCTGCCAGGTTCTCCTGGGCCAGGCCCATGAGTTCCCTAAGCCTTGTCCTGAGGTTCAGGAAATATGCCACAACAGACTCCTTGTGACACTCATACTCACCTTCCCACTCATCTCAAATTAAATCCAGAGGTCCCCTCACCCTATGCCCATACAGCCACTCAAAGCATGAAAAACCTGTGGATTCCTGGGGAACTTCTCTGTAAGCAAACAACAGATGGGGCAAATATTTGTCCCACTCCCTCTTAAACTGATCTGCAAATGCCCATAGCATGGACTTGATTTTAGAGTTTAACCTCTCAACAACATCATTAGTCTGGGAAGGGTACAGGGTGGTCTTCATGTGCTCCACCCCACAGGACTTCCACAGACAAGCCAGCAGGAATGACATAAAACTGGCACATCTGTCAGACAGTATTTCCTTTGGGAAACCTACCCTGCTGAAAATCTCTAGCAAAGCATTTGCCACCTTCTCTGCCTCAATGGAGGACAAAGCCACTGCCTCAGGGTATCATGTAGCATAATCTACAATCACTAGGATATACTTTTTCCTGTGGAACTTGGGGTACTCAGAGGACCCACAATATCCATATCTATCCTCTGAAATGGCTCCTCAATCACAGGCAAAGCATCAAAGGAGCTCTCACCTTGTCTCCTGCCTTGTCTACCTTTTGGCAGTGCTCACAGGTCCTGCAGTACCCTGTTACATCTCTGGAAATTCCAGGCCAATAGAAGTTTTGCATAATATGCCTCTTTGTATGTTTTATGCCCATATGACCTGCAAAGGGAATATCATGGAATATGGCTAGAAAAGCCAGATGGTAAGCTCTAGGCACTACCAACTGCTGTACTCTCTCACCTTCTAGCTCACCCTTAGTGGTCCACTCTCTGTACAGTAACCCTATGTTCCAGTATACAGATTCCCCATTCCCTTGAGAATCAGGTGCCTCCCTAACTACCTGCCTCAGGCCTTGCAATGTAGGGTCTGAGAGCTGAGCTTGTCTCAAGTCTCTCCTTGTAACCCTTCCCAGCTCCCCTTCTACACGAAGTCTGGCATCCTCTGACAGTGGTGCCTCACTGTCAGCCTGGGTACTACTACACACCTCTACCTTTGCAGTTACCCTGTTCAAGCAAACATCAGTACCCACAAACAGCTGTGGCTCACATTCAGTCTCACTGCTACAGAGCAGCTCACTCCCTGAAGTAACCATCTCAGTAGTCCTGGCTGCAAGCATGCAGTCTGTCTGGGTCTGCCCCAGGCTACCAGACCCACATGCTTGTCTCCTAGCCTCACTGCATCTTACTGCATAAGTGCATAGTACAGCCTCATCCAAATCCTTCCCTCTCAGGACATCTGCATGATGGTAGTTCCATACCCCTGTTGTCTCAAGACAACCCACTGTTGGCATTTTGTCTTTCTCACTTACTGGCTCCCTCACCTTTGGTTCCCTACCTTGCCTCCATGGACACCTGTATGTCACATGGCCCCACTGGTTGCATTCAAAACATTTCCCCCTAGCCCCTGGATGTGTAACTGGACTAGTGGCTTCACCTGCTATTGGCAGATTCTGTTGGGGAAGTCTGTGCTGCCCACCATGGGTTCCTTTAGTCCCATGAGCAGTACTGTGGGTCCCTTTCCTGTGCAGGGCTGCCCTGCTTGCTAGGTATAGGTCTCTCTTCTTCCCCAACTCCTCTGACGTAGCACACTGTCTATCAGCTAACCAGATCCTCATGTCCTCAGGCAAAGTGCTAAGGGCTTGTTCCCTTACCAAAAGGTCTGCCAGCCCTTCAAAAGTGGTGACCTGACATCCACTCACCCAGCTATGAAAATAAGTGCTCAGTTCAGCAACATATTCACATACATTTTCATCTGCCCTGCGTCTATGCTCACAAAACTTTTTCCATTACATTTCAGGTGTTAGCTTAAAACATTCCAACCATTGTCTTTTTACAGCAGTATAATCAAAACAGTCAGTGTCATGCATTTTTGCTAAAGAAGTTACATCTTTACCATGGAGTAAGGGGGTCAGGAACCGTACCCAGAGCCCTTGGTCAACTTCATATTGTTTACATACCCACTCAAACATATAAATGAAGCTATCAAAATTATCCCCCTCTTTAAACTGTAGAAGAAATCTACTGACCTTTTTCACTTCTGGGGTCTGATTACTCCCTTCCCCATTACCTCCATGAATCTGGCGAGGAGTCAGCATTTCCCTCTCATGCCTTCTCTGCCATTAATTATCCTCAGCTTGTAGACTCCCCATTTTCTCAACTGCTTCTAGTTCCATATGCCTGGCCTCCAACTCAAGTCTCTTTAGCTCCAGCTGGATTTTTAAGTCCTATGCAGAAAGGTTGAGCTGCCCATTCTCCAAGGTTATTGTATCTCCACTGTCAGTCTGATTGTCCTCCAGACTGCTGTTTTCTGATGCAGCTGTAACCAAGACTGCAATCAGGTCTACTTTAGTCAGGTTTCCATGCATCAGTCCCCTAGCCTGGCACATCTCCATCAGCTGGCTCCTTGTCAGCTTTCCATACTCTTCTGCTGACATGCTGCCTGCTCACCCTGACTAACACTAAGCTAACAAAAGAAATAAAACAATTGTGATCTGAACTCTGAGTATACACTGCATGGCTGTTTTAGAGTACAAAACACTTTTAGAGATCACTGTACATAAGCTACAGGAATTCGCTCTACCCACACCACTACAAGCCAATTAGTATTTGAAGTAGATCCCACCACTACCAAACACTTGTGATAGGATATCCCAAGCACTGCCACCAATATGTGATGACTGTGCCCTGGCCCAGCAATCAAGGAGCTTCAATCTTCACCACTAACACCAGGGAGGTTGTCTCCTAGAAGAGAGGAAGGATAACTAATACACACAGTAAAGTACAATTTCCCTTAAGTGTACACAGAGATCACAGTCAGTCTGGGGCTGGTTGCTCCCTTGTTCACCAGGTCCAAAATAAGACTACCCACTGGCACAGCCTTATAGTCCAGGTCTCAGCCTAGCTGGGCAAGCTAAAATCTCCAGTACCCTCTCTGTCCAACCAATGCTTCGTGCCCCTGCCCAAGTAGCTGACACAACACACACACACTTTGAGATAAGTATTTATACAACTTCACAGACACTCCTGGGAAAGGCTGACACATATTCTCCAGCTGTGCCCCTTTACCCAGACCATACAATAGTAATCCCTGCCACCACCCAGCTAATAAAATCAGCTACTAAAAGGCCCTTAAAAGGGTGTCCAATTATTACTGTGCAATATTATTATCCAATGGTAATGTGACTATTCAGTCTAGGATTATTGGAAGGGCTTAGACAGTAAACTCTATAAATATATAATGTACTCTAAAGCATAATTTATCTCTACATAAACCAGCCATAGGTAGGTTTTAAAAATATTTAATAACAGATAATTAAAACACAAGACAAAACTACTACACCACAGATATATCTAAGAGTTTAGAGATCACACAGAAACTTAAAATAATACAGTAGGACAGGTCTGATTTTAAAGAAAAATACCTAATTAATCTTTACTAGCTTTAACTATTCCTACAAAAAAATCACAGTGCTAAAACTTACATGTGAGCATTAGGCAGAGTGCTGAGTTAGATTTCCAACATCAAAACGCTCCCAGTCTCTCATTGAACAATAGTTTTTAAACACTAACCAACAGCTCTGCTGAGGCCCTCCCAAATTACATCATTTTGACACTTAGGTTTTCCCAGTATTCATATTGCATCATCTTGAAACCTGGTGGCCACAAACTGCATTATTTAGCAATCTAACACTTGCTCAGAAACTTACAACAATATAAGTCATTTCACATATATACTCTAACAGTAACCAGAGCAATAAAGCACATTCCACATCTAAATTCTGGTCATAAACTTTAGCTTTAAAACAATGGGCATTCTAACATGAAAGGGTCACAACATGCTTCATTGGACCAGTAGAGTGCAATGTTGTCACATATTTTGCAGTTCCACATTTCACAGTATCCTTTTACACTCAACAAAACATGCCTGTATTTTACATTTATTTACAAATGCCAGAATTATATATCAAATTCTATTTGACTAAGCTGGCAGCCTTCGTCAATCTCTCCCCAATCATCACAGCCCCTTTCAAAATTTCTTCCCACCCATATTAACTAACTGATCTAATTTTCTCCAGTTGTTGCCCGCAAAGGTGAATAGTCGAGGTACCAAATGTGGTAATAAAATCTAAGTGCTTATGGAGCGACTTGTGGAATTATTTTGTTTTTTGATTGGGTGACTACATTTGACCAAGAAACTGTTGAAGCTATGCCAAAAGGGCCAACCCCAAAAATTTTTACTGAGAAATTTGGAGAATTTTGACTTTGTACAATAGCCTGGTGTCACTAGATTGGACCCAGACACCGCTGAAGGTCTAACTCTCAAACATTTTCACTGAAAATTTTGACTTTGTACAGTCACAAAATTCGACCCAGATATTGCTGAAGCTCTACCACAAGGGCCAACTCCCAAACATTTTCACTGAGAATTCAGACATTGTATAGGGCAAGCAAACTTAACATGAAGAACCTTGCTGTGTATTAGCTTCATCTATTCAAACACATGCCTGCCTGTGCTGGAATTAGTTTTTAACACCACCCCCCAACAGAGTTGTCCTTGCATTCTAAGGACCGCTTACTGACTTGGCCACTGTCCTTTCTCTTGACCAGTATATTACACTGTATAAGCCAGTTACTAATCTTCCTAGCTAACAGGTTTCTGCATTCAGGAAATTAAAAAAAAACCTGTTCTGCTTGGCACCTCTCTGCTAATTGTTTTGTATTCACTATGAATTGACTACTCTATGTTATAATTTGACCTGAGGGTGCAATCAGTTACAATGTCTGATTGTCTCAGTCATCATTTCCCAATCTATATGGGGTCTGAATGGAGAGGTGATAAATCAGCAAGCAAAGGAAAGTGGTATTGCTGGAATTTATTTCATCCTCAAGTCTTGGTGAGTACCTTCATGAGGTGGACCCTGTTTTTCACAAAATCTCACCAAGGTGACACTGATATATAGATTGCATTTTATATAGCATATATCATGGACAGAGTTTGGTTAAAAAATAAAAAAGATAGCTGGGTGCACAAGACCCAGGATAAAAAAAAAGTGCCCAAGCCATGTAGGCACACCGGTGCCAGGAATGGAAAAAAATGACAGCGTAGAATCCTTAACACATGGAAACATTCCTACAATGGGGCTAGGCCAGGCCCAGGAGGAGGATGGCCCCTCTGTTGTAGAAGGAAGTAGTAGTCCACAAAAACTGACAAAAATTGATAGGCCAAAAAATGGCTATAATGACAATAGTGTGGACTATTGAGGATAAGAAAGAAATTATGTATTGTTACTTACTTTTATGCAAGATTCCCGCAGTGGTGGTGCGCGGTAGTGTTGTTGCCTCACAGTAAGACGCTGTCCGGTTTGATTCTCAGCTAGGGCGTCTGAAGGTTGTGTGTCAGGGCTGGTAACTCGGCACGTAAAAATCAACTACCAATCATTAGTGGACCGGAGTTCCGCTGTGGCGACCTAACCGAAAAGCCGAAGACACAAACGAACTTGCTTTTATGCAAGAAGCCCAGAATTTCCAGACAGAAGATATGCAAAAAATTAAGAGAGAAATTAGAGCAAAGAAAAATACTTGCACAAGAAAAAGTGTCAGAAGCTTCAAATAAAAATTTGCATTCATTAATACTACAGATTTATGACAAACCTTATATAATCCAAGAAAATGGCTATAACAGCAATAGAGTGGACTATTGAGGATAAGAAATAAATTATGTATTGTTACTTTTCTGCAAGAAGCCCAGAATTTCCAGATTAAAAAACAATCACAACTGCAGTAACAATGAGATTTTAACTAACTTCATTATGACATCATCATAACAATACAATACAGTACAGTTCTTCAGGTCAACTACCTGCTTCTATACAGTACTTCACATATCTTGCCACTTTCAAAATCTCTCTACACCCTCTACAGATCTAACTATTACTTATACTACTGACAGTTAAACATTATGCCAATAATGACAACTGTGACCATATGAGCTATACATTTGTATATGGTGTGTGGAGAAATGCCTGGTGCACCATGTGAGATGAGCACACACTACTCAGCATAGCCCACAGGTGCATGCACCAAGCATTATCTGTGTAACTTTACTCTGTCATATGGTGAATGTCATGGCACATAGAGGTGGACTAGATACCACAGCTTTGCCTTTGCTGCCATAAACTTTACATGAGCATGCCAGAAATGTTTCCATGCTGCCATTGCCTGGCCACTGTTGCTGGCATCCCTTGTGGAACCACAGAATGTAGGAAGTGCATTACCACTGTTTGTGGAATTCGTTCACAGTATTCATACATAATCATATTTTGCAGAATGCAACCAGCGATGAACATTCTGCACATATCAGTAGGATCATACTGAAGGACACCAAACTTCTCCTGGCAGTGGAAATGGGCTTTCAGCAGGCCAATCACTTGCTCAATGACTATCTATGTCTGAGACAGAGATTGGTTAAAGCCCTCCTCTGCACTTCGCTGTGACTTAGATTGGTGCCATTAGCCAAGGTTCAAGTGTAATACCCTGCGTCAGGGACATGGGAAGATAGGAGAGTTTATCAATAAAATCTTACTCAATATTTAGAGGAAAAACTACATGGGGACAAAGCTATTTAGGATGCATTTATCTACTGGGTGTGCATGCTTCATCCTACCATATCGGAAGTGGCAGTACAGTGAAATTTTGAGCCATATCATGAAAACATTGATGATTCAGCCATGAGCATCACACACTATCTAGCAGCTGATGGAATGGTATCCCTTTGTATTGTGGTACCTCTTCTCCTCTTGATTGAGGTGGGCCCTAATAGTCACATGGGTAAAACTGGTCTCATCAAACCCCTTAGCAAAACTTGGCAATCCTTCGAAGACACGTATGGTACTGACTTGGTTCGGTGGTGGCACTGCCCATCCACATAGGTCAAGAGTACATTGATAAAATGATGCAATATCCTTGAGTCAGAAGACTATGTGATACCCAGTGTGTCTACAATCTGTCTCTGAAAGGTCTCAGTGGCAAGTATCATGAGGGCTATCCATACCTTGGTATCCACAGGAAGAGAAAGTCCACCTACTTGCCAAGTTCCAGTTTGTGAGCCACACAAGGTCACTAAAATCCTCATAATATCTCTGTCAGTTCTAAACCTGTCAAGTAGCTTTTGCTCTTCAAAAATGTAATGAGTATCCTTTTGGCCACATATCCTCCTCCCAGACTGCTTTTGACTGCATCTACTCCTCCCAGATTACCGAGTGCCACTCAGTGAACTGGGTTGAAGTACAATGGAAGCAAGCAGCTCAAAGTAGGATGCAGCACTGCTAGCAGCAAAACTGAGCATGTCTGCTGATTGCAAATGACTGGAAAATATGGGGATTCACTTTTTTAAGACAACTAAATACTGTGCACTTAGATAGCAAATTGCAACTATGAATTGCAAAAGCTGGAAATAATGCCTAATTAAAATACTTATGTGGCATCTTTTCCACATATTTCAAATTTGCTACTCATTATACACTCATTTGTCAAAGAAATTCTTTACATCTTTCCTAAGTTTGCACATGAACACAGCTTATGTCTGAGAATCACATATCTCTTGCATTTGTGTGTGTAACCAGATCACATGCCCACTGGGCACTTGAATATCAACTATGAACAAAGCCCTAACCAACGTGATGAAGGGAATAAAAGGAAGAGCCTGCAGTATATGTAAAGGCTCAGAAAGCTGAGCATGTTTATATAAAAAGATAAAAGTAAAAGGAGGCATAATTGTTGGAGAAAATCGGAATAGTTGAACTTGAAGAGTTTCATGGCGGACGATTGAAAACTGATTTTTCAGAAACCATTTGCAAAAAAACAGTGATACACAATTTTATGAAATAAGTCTTTTTCCTGAAATGGCACACTAACAAAGAGGACAAACTGGACTGATTGCATTATGAATCTGTAAAATATATCCATATAAAAGAAGGAGCAACTAAACTGTCCATCAGCCGCATTCTCAAAGAAGTGATGGATTACTACACAATGGATATCTGAAAAAGACTTTACCATGTTGAGACACATGGGACTATAAAGCTGACTGATCAGACAGAAAAGCTGGGCTGCATGATTCTTTGCAAAAGACATTTGCTTGGACAGAAATGTTGGTTTCTTATATGAAATCTTTAATTGGTGAGACTGCACAATGGCATATTATTATATTTCTGTTAATTACCATGCCTAACAAACAATTTCTTCTCTCCAGCTCTTATCTCCTTCTCGTTCTTCTTACACAAAGTCATCAGATTATAAATATTTTTGATGGCTGAGAAGGACAATTGCTCTCGGTTGATCCATCATAGTGATAACTGACCAAACGCATGTAACAACCACTACAGTAGGATCCTATGACTACATCAGCAATAACAGTAGACTCTGAAATAATCTTTGGGTTCACTAGATGTAACCTTTCTTTGCAGGTGGTATTTTCAACTTTTCAATAGGTTATATTGATTGGAAAGATAATATCTTAGTATAAATCTAGCTGGTCTCTTATTGCACACAAATATTATGAATAGTAATTAAAGCAAGGAACAACAGTTACACATAAAATTCCAAATTTTGCTGACCTTAGCACAGCCCACACGCTATTCTTTCACATATCAAGCTGAACTCTCTACTCAGGCTAGCTTGTTAACAACTCCTGATGATTTCCAATGCACGTGCTGACATTAGGCCCTTACGAAAACCCTTATTTTCTGCATTTTCTGAAGTATGGAATTCCATTCACAGCTTTATCCCATGTATCCCAAAGTGCCTTGCCTTTAAGTCAGCTGTGAAATTACAGCTCAACTACTTATTTAGTTGTGGTGTAACTTAAGGCCCCTGTGACGACCGTGCCCTGGCCCAGCAATCAAGGAGCCTCAATCCTCACCACGAACACCAGGGAGGTCATCTCATAGAAGAGAGGAAGGATAACTAATACACACAGTAAAGTACAATTTCCCTTAAGTGCACACAGAGATCAGTCAGTCTGGGGCTGGTTCACCCCTTGCTCACCAAGTCCCCAATAAGACTCCTCACTGGCACAGCTATAGGGTCCAAATCTCAGCCTAGCTAGGCAAGCTAAAACCTTCAGTACCCTCTCTGTCCAACCAGTGCTTCGTGTCCTTGCCCAAGTAGCTGACACAACACACACACACACACACACACACACACACACACACACACACACACACACACACGCACTTTGGGATAAGTATTTATACAACTTCACAGACACTCCTGAGAAAGGCTAACACAGATTCACCAGCTGTGCCCCTTTACCCAGACCATATGGAAGTCTAAAAGGTCCTTAAAAGGGTATCCAATTATTACTGTGCAATATTATTACCCAATGGTAATGTGACTATTCAGTCTAGGCTTATTGGAAGGGCTTAGACAGTAAACTCTATAACTATATAATGTACTCTAAAGCATAATTTATCTCTATATAAACCAGCCACAGGTAGAAGGTTTTAAAAATATTTAATAATAAATAATTAAAACACAAGACAAAACTACTACACCACAGAGATATCTAAGAGTTCAAAGATTACACAGAAACTTAAAATAATACAGTTGGACAGGTCTGATTTCAAAGAAAAATACCTAATTAATATTTACTAGCTTTAACTATTCCTTCAAGAAATCACAGTGCTAAAACTTACATGTGAGCATACGGCAGAGTGCTGAGTTAGATATCCAAGATCAAAATGCTCCCAGTCTCTCACTGAACAATAGTTTTTAAACACTAACCAACAGCTTTGCTGAGGCCCTCCCAAATTACATCATTTTGACACTTAGATTTTCCTAGTATACATATTGCATCATCTTGACACCTGGTCTGAGTTCTCAGGCCACAAATTACATTATTTATTAATCTAACACCTGCTCAGAAACTTACAACAATATAAGTCATTTCACATGTATACTCTAACAGAAACCAGAGTACTAAAGCACATTCCACATCTAAATTCTGGTCATAAACTTTAGCCTTAAAACAATGGGCATGAAAACTTCATCCAGACTCACTGGAGCCAAATTCTAACATGAAAGGGTCACAACATGCTTCACTGGGCCAGTAGAGTGCAATGTTGTCACATATTTTGCAGTTCCACATTTCACAGTATTCTTTTACACTCCAGAAAACATGGCTGTATTTTACAGTTATTTACAAATGCCAGAATTATATACCAAATTCTATTTGACTAGGCTAACAGCCTTCGCCCATCTCTCTCCAATCATCACATCTCTTCCCCACCGGGGAACTCAAGCAAATTTTCAAGTGCCCCTTGAGAAACATCGCTTGAGCATGTCAGGTCTATCTGGGTGTACCTCACCCCATTCCCTGTCTTGAGAGCCCATCTGCATTGGCATTGCTACTCCCACTGCGTGCTGCACTGACATATCATATGCTTGCAACCCCAGACTCCATTTTAGCAACTTGGCATTTTGCTGACTGGCTCTGTTTAATCATGTTAGAGGGTTGAGATCTGTCATCACAGTGAATTTTCTTCCATACAGATAAGGCTGAAGTTTTTGTAGTGCCCACACTATGGCTAGACATTCCTTTTCTATCGCTGCATGGCATTCTTCCCTGAGTTGGAGCCTATGACTGAGATAAACCACTGGGTGCTCTTCTCCCTCTGAAGAAATCTGGATAAGTTCAGCCCCCATCCCATTTATTTATTTATTTTCAGTTTGATTACTGGGGAAGTCCACTAGGCCAAGAAGTGCCCATTTTCAGTGGAGACCCGGGGAGAAAAGCTGCATGAGCAATACAATACAATAAAGGTTACAAAATACAAATAAAGGCTGCATAATGAAATACAAGAGTAATATTCATACATTCAGGAACTTCTGTGTGTAATCTACATCCTGAGACAGTTTAACAACAGAAATTTTTTTTTTTTTTTATTCTTCAGATGATTACAGTATTTACATGCTTGGAGTCAATTAAAGTCTGCTAGTTCTGGTTCTTTGGAGCAATAAGAATAAGCATGAGGGTATAGTAGAGTGGGAGTAAGGAGAGCTTAGTGGGGAGAATCCCTATAATTTATGTGGGGTGAAAGCAGGAGCATTTCCATTTGGAAGATAGGTGTAGGAAAAGTTGGGTCTTGAAGGATTCAGTGTTGGTATAGTTCTAAGTGAAGGAGGGTGAGAGTTCCATTTTTTACCTAGAGAGAATGAGAGTAGAAGCTGGCCATGGGGACATTTGGGTTTGTGAATGGAGATCAGGTTTTGGTGTTCAGATCTCAGTGATCTGTTTGGGATGTATGGAGGAAGGATGTTCTTTAAGGCTGGGCATTTATCAGGGGAGAATATTAATTTGTGAGTGGTGGTTAGTTGCAGTTAGTCTAGGTGGTTAGGGAGTTCTAACCAGTTCAGAGATTGTAGGCTGAGGCAGTGTGAGTTGACGTTTTGGATTTGGTGGCAAATTTAGAGATCTTATTATAGCAAGCTTCGAGCTTAGAGGTGTTGGTAGCAGACAGATTGGTTAGAAGAGGGGCTCCATATAGAAGAGAAGGTAGGAGGTAGGTAATTGCCAGGGTATGCCTAGAGGAGTTGGAAAAAAAATGATTGTTCCTATATAGCATACCTAGCTTTTGGTGGGTTTTCTTTATGTTTTGTTGTATGTGAAGATCGAATTTGAGGTGTTCATCTATGGTAATGCCAAGGAGTTTTGCAGAGGGGACCACTTCTATGGCAGTGTTAGTTTGGCTTAGGACATTGAAAGTGTTTTTGTCCAAGGAGGAAACCTTGGAGTTTCAAACCATAGTTTGAAGCATCCACCTGCACAACAATGTCTTTGCTGTAGTCTGGACTGGCTAACACAGTTGGTTCTCCCAAAGCATCCTTAAGCTTCTGAAATGCCTGCTCACGTGCTGGGGTCCACACTGCCTTATCTGGCCTGTTCTTCCTTGTCAGGTCTGTGAGGGGAGCAGCTATGGTACTATAATTGGGAACAAACTTTCTGTAGTACCCTGCTGTCCCCAAGAATGCCCTCACCTGCTTTTTAGTAACAGGTGCAGGCCATGCCTGAATGGCTTCCACTTTGTCAGGTTCTGGCCTTATCTTGCCATTCCCTACTCTATGACCTATGTAGGAGACCTCTGCCATACCCACCTGACATTTGCTCAGCTTAATGGTTAACCCTGCTCTCTGTAGTCTGCTCAGCACCTCCCTGACATGCTGAAGGTGCTCTTGCCAGGAATGGCTGTAGATAGCAATATCATCCATATAAGCAAGGGCAAACCCTCCTGCTCCTGCTATGATATGCTCTACCAGCCTCTGGAAAGTCGCTGGGGCATTCTTCATCCCAAAGGGCATCTTTGTGAACTCATACAAGCCAAAAGGAGTCACAAAGGCTGACCACTCTAGCACTGGGAGTCCAGGGCACCTGCCAGTAACCCTTGGTAAGATCAATGGTTGTAAGCTACTTAGCCCCATTCATCTGTTCTAGGGCCTCGTCTGTCCTAGGCATGGGGTAAGCATCTGCCTCTGTGTGACTATATAGTTTCCTGTAATCCACACAGAACCTGGTGCTGCCATCCTTCTTTGGCACCAACACCACTGGCGAAGCCCAGGGACTGTTGGACTCTTGAATCATCCCTAGTTCCAACATCTCCTGTTCCTCCTCCCTTAGAGTCTGTTTGACTCTCTCAGGCACCCTATAAGGGGCCTGCCTGATAGGCCTTTGGGGTCCTGTATCCACCTGGTGCTGCACCAGGTGGGTGCTCCCTGTTTTCCCGGTGAACATGCCCCCAAACTCCTGCAACACTACTCGGATTTCTCGAACCTGGGTAGGATATAGCTACGGGGACATTGATACCCCTTCCACCGAGGTGTCAGCCCAAGCCTCACTGAGGAGATCAGGCACAAGATCTCTCTCAGACTCCTTCTGCAATCCACTGCAAATGCTCAGCACAAGGGCCTCCTTATCATGGTAAGGTTTCATCATGTTAACATAGTACAATTTGTGCCCCTGCCATCTGACTAGTACTTCCACATGTAGTTAACATCACTTACCTTTCTTACCACCTTGTAGGGTCCCTCCCAAGCTGCTTGCAACTTGTTGTGTCTGACAGGAATAAGAACCATCACCTGCTGTCCTACAGCATACTCTCTAGCTCGAGCATGCCTGTCATACCAGACTTTTTTCTGTTGTTGGGCTTCTGCCAGGTTCTCCTGGGCCAGGCCCATGAGTTCCCTAAGCCTTGTCCTGAGGTTCAGGAAATATGCCACAACAGACTCCTTGTGACACTCACACTCACCTTCCCACTCATCTCGAATTAAATCCAGAGGTCCCCTCACCCTATGCCCATACAGCCACTCAAAGCATGAAAAACCTGTGGATTCCTGGGGAACTTCTCTGTAAGCAAACAACAGATGGGGCAAATATTTGTCCCACTCCCTCTTAAACTGATCTGCAAATGCCCATAGCATGGACTTGATTTTAGAGTTTAACCTCTCAACAACATCATTAGTCTGGGAAGGGTACAGGGTGGTCTTCATGTGCTCCACCCCACAGGACTTCCACAGACAAGCCAGCAGGAATGACATAAAACTGGCACATCTGTCAGACAGTATTTCCTTTGGGAAACCTACCCTGCTGAAAATCTCTAGCAAAGCATTTGCCACCTTCTCTGCCTCAATGGAGGACAAAGCCACTGCCTCAGGGTATCATGTAGCATAATCTACAATCACTAGGATATACTTTTTCCCTGTGGAACTTGGGGTACTCAGAGGACCCACAATATCCATATCTATCCTCTGAAATGGCTCCTCAATCACAGGCAAAAGCATCAAAGGAGCTCTCACCTTGTCTCCTGCCTTGTCTACCTTTTGGCAGTGCTCACAGGTCCTGCAGTACCCTGTTACATCTCTGGAAATTCCAGGCCAATAGAAGTTTTGCATAATATGCCTCTTTGTATGTTTTATGCCCATATGACCTGCAAAGGGAATATCATGGAATATGGCTAGAAAAGCCAGATGGTAAGCTCTAGGCACTACCAACTGCTGTACTCTCTCACCTTCTAGCTCACCCTTAGTGGTCCACTCTCTGTACAGTAACCCTATGTTCCAGTATACAGATTCCCCATTCCCTTGAGAATCAGGTGCCTCCTAACTACCTGCCTCAGGCCTTGCAATGTAGGGTCTGAGAGCTGAGCTTGTCTCAAGTCTCTCCTTGTAACCCTTCCCAGCTCCCCTTCTACACGAAGTCTGGCATCCTCTGACAGTGGTGCCTCACTGTCAGCCTGGGTACTACTACACACCTCTACCTTTGCAGTTACCCTGTTCAAGCAAACATCAGTACCCACAAACAGCTGTGGCTCACATTCAGTCTCACTGCTACAGAGCAGCTCACTCCCTGAAGTAACCATCTCAGTAGTCCTGGCTGCAAGCATGCAGTCTGTCTGGGTCTGCCCCAGGCTACCAGACCCACATGCTTGTCTCCTAGCCTCACTGCATCTTACTGCATAAGTGCATAGTACAGCCTCATCCAAATCCTTCCCTCTCAGGACATCTGCATGATGGTAGTTCCATACCCCTGTTGTCTCAAGGCAACCCGCTGTTGGCATTTTGTCTTTCTCACTTACTGGCTCCCTCACCTTTGGTTCCCCACCTTGCCTCCATGGACACCTGTATGCCACATGGCCCCACTGGTTGCATTCAAAACATTTCCCCCTAGCCCCTGGATGTGTAACTGGACTAGTGGCTTCGCCTGCTATTGGCAGATTCTGTTGGGGAAGTCTGTGCTGCCCACCATGGGTTCCTTTAGTCCCATGAGCAGTACTGTGGGTCCCTTTCCTGTGAAGGGCTGCCCTGCTTGCTAGGTATAGGTCTCTCTTCTTCCCCAATTCCTCTGATGTAGCACACTGTCTATCAGCTAACCAGATCCTCATGTCCTCAGGCAAAGTGCTAAAGGCTTGTTCCCTTACCAAAAGGTCTGCCAGCCCTTCAAAAGTGGTGACCTGACATCCACTCACCCAGCTATGAAAATAAGTGCTCAGTTCAGCAACATATTCACATACATTTTCATCTGCCCTGCGTCTATGCTCACAAAACTTTTTCCATTACATTTCAGGTGTTAGCTTAAAACATTCCAACCATTGTCTTTTTACAGCAGTATAATCAAAACAGTCAGTGTCATGCATTTTTGCTAAAGAAGTTACATCTTTACCATGGAGTAAGGGGGTCAGGAACCGTACCCAGAGCCCTTGGTCAACTTCATATTGTTTACATACCCACTCAAACATATAAATGAAGCTATCAAAATTATCCCCCTCTTTAAACTGTAGAAGAAATCTACTGACCTTTTTCACTTCTGGGGTCTGATTACTCCCTTCCCCATTACCTCCATGAATCTGGCGAGGAGTCAGCATTTCCCTCTCATGCCTTCTCTGCCATTAATTATCCTCAGCTTGTAGACTCCCCATTTTCTCAACTGCTTCTAGTTCCATATGCCTGGCCTCCAACTCAAGTCTCTTTAGCTCCAGCTGGATTTTTAAGTCCTATGCAGAAAGGTTGAGCTGCCCATTCTCCAAGGTTATTGTATCTCCACTGTCAGTCTGATTGTCCTCCAGACTGCTGTTTTCTGATGCAGCTGTAACCAAGACTGCAATCAGGTCTACTTTAGTCAGGTTTCCATGCATCAGTCCCCTAGCCTGGCACATCTCCATCAGCTGGCTCCTTGTCAGCTTTCCATACTCTTCTGCTGACATGCTGCCTGCTCACCCTGACTAACACTAAGCTAACAAAAGAAATAAAACAATTGTGATCTGAACTCTGAGTATACACTGCATGGCTGTTTTAGAGTACAAAACACTTTTAGAGATCACTGTACATAAGCTACAGGAATTCGCTCTACCCACACCACTACAAGCCAATTAGTATTTGAAGTAGATTCCACCACTACCAAACACTTGCGATCGGATATCCCAAGCACTGCCACCAATATGTGATGACTGTGCCCTGGCCCAGCAATCAAGGAGCTTCAATCCTCACCACTAACACCAGGGAGGTTGTCTCCTAGAAGAGAGGAAGGATAACTAATACACACAGTAAAGTACAATTTCCCTTAAGTGTACACAGAGATCACAGTCAGTCTGGGGCTGGTTGCTCCCTTGCTCACCAGGTCCAAAATAAGACTACCCACTGGCACAGCCTTATAGTCCAGGTCTCAGCCTAGCTGGGCAAGCTAAAACCTCCAGTACCCTCTCTGTCCAACCAATGCTTCGTGCCCCTGCCCAAGTAGCTGACACAACACAAACACACTTTGAGATAAGTATTTATGCAACTTCACAGACACTCCTGGGAAAGGCTGACACATATTCTCCAGCTGTGCCCCTTTACCCAGACCATACAATAGTAATTCCTGCCACCACCCAGCTAATAAAATCAGCTACTAAAAGGCCCTTAAAAGGGTGTCCAATTATTACTGTGCAATATTATTATCCAATGGTAATGTGACTATTCAGTCTAGGATTATTGGAAGGGCTTAGACAGTATACTCTATAAATATATAATGTACTCTAAAGCATAATTTATCTCTACATAAACCAGCCATAGGTAGGTTTTAAAAATATTTAATAACAAATAATTAAAACACAAGACAAAACTACTACACCACAGAGATATCTAAGAGTTTAGAGATCACACATAAACTTAAAATAATACAGTAGGACAGGTCTGATTTTAAAGAAAAATACCTAATTAATCTTTACTAGCTTTAACTATTCCTACAAAAAAAATCACAGTGCTAAAACTTACATGTGAGCATTAGGCAGAGTGCTGAGTTAGATTTCCAAGATCAAAATGCTCCCAGTCTCTCATTGAACAATAGTTTTTAAACACTAACCAACAGCTCTGCTGAGGCCCTCCCAAATTACATCATTTTGACACTTAGGTTTTCCCAGTATTCATATTGCATCATCTTGAAACCTGGTGGCCACAAACTGCATTATTTAGCAATCTAACACCTGCTCAGAAACTTACAACAATATAAGTCATTTCACATATATACTCTAACAGTAACCAGAGCAATAAAGCACATTCCACATCTAAATTCTGGTCATAAACTTTAGCTTTAAAACAATGGGCATTCTAACATGAAAGGGTCACAACATGCTTCATTGGACCAGTAGAGTGCAATGTTGTCACATATTTTGCAGTTCCACATTTCACAGTATTCTTTTACACTCATCAAAACATGCCTGTATTTTACATTTATTTACAAATGCCAGAATTATATATCAAATTCTATTTGACTAAGCTGGCAGCCTTCGCCAATCTCTCCCCAATCATCACAGCTCCTTTCAAAATTTCTTCCCACCCATATTAACTAACTGATCTAATTTTCTCCAGTTGTTGCCCGCAAAGGTGAATAGTCGAGGTACCAAATGTGGTAATAAAATCTAAGTGCTTATGGAGCGACTTGTGGAATTATTTTGTTTTTTGAATGGGTGACTACATTTGACCAAGAAACTGCTGAAGCTATGCCAAAAGGGCCAACCCCAAAAATTTTTACTGAGAAATTTGGAGAATTTTGACTTTGTACAATAGCCTGGTGTCACTAGATTGGACCCAGACACCGCTGAAGGTCTGCAAGAAGGGCTAACTCTCAACCATTTTCACTGAAAATTTTGACTTTGTACAGTCACAAAATTCAACCCAGATATTGCTGAAGCTCTACCACAATGGACAACTCCCAAACATTTTCACTGAGAATTCAGACATTGTATAGGGCAAGCAAACTTAACATGAAGAACCTTGCTGTGTATTAGCTTCATCTATTCAAACACATGCCTGCCTGTGCTGGAATTAGTTTTTAACATCACCCACCCATCAGAGTTGTCCTTGCATTCTAAGGACCACTTACTGACTTGGCCACTGTCCTTTCTCTTGACCAATATATTACACTGTATAAGCCAGTTACTAATCTTCCTAGCTAACAGGTTTCTGCATTCAGGAAATTAAAGAAAACCTGTTCTGCTTGGCACCTCTCTGCTAATTGTTTTGTATTCACTATGAATTGACTACTCTATGTTATAATTTGACCTGAGGGTGCAATCAGTTACAATGTCTGATTGTCTCAGTCATCATTTCCCAATCTATATGGGGTCTGAATGGAGAGGTGATAAATCAGCAAGCAAAGGAAAGTGGTATTGCTGGAATTTATTTCATCCTCAAGTCTTGGTGAGTACCTTCATGAGGTGGACCCTGTTTTTCACAAAATCTCACCAAGGTGACACTGATATATAGATTGCATTTTATATAGCATATATCATGGACAGAGTTTGGTTAAAAAATAAAAAAGATAGCTGGGTGCACAAGACCCAGGATAAAAAAAAGTGCCCAAGCCATGTAGGCACACCGGTGCCAGGAATGGAAAAAAAATGACAGCATAGAATCCTTAACACATGGAAACATTCCTACAATGGGGCTATGCCAGGCCCAGGAGGAGGATGGCCCCTCTGTTGTAGAAGGAAGTAGTAGTCCACAAAAACTGACAAAAATTGATAGGCCAAAAAATGGCTATAATGACAATGGTGTGGACTATTGAGGATAAGAAAGAAATTATGTATTGTTACTTACTTTTATGCAAGATTCCCGCAGTGGTGGTGCGCGGTAGTGTTGTTGCCTCACAGTAAGACGCTGTCTGGTTTGATTCTCAGCTAGGGCGTCTGAAGGTTGTGTGTCAGGGCTGGTAACTCGGCACGTAAAAATCAACTACCAATCATTAGTGGACCGGAGTTCCGCTGTGGCGACCCCTAACCGGGAAAAGCCGAAAGACACAAACGAACTTGCTTTTATGCAAGAAGCCCAGAATTTCCAGACAGAAGATATGCAAAAAATTAAGAGAGAAATTAGAGCAAAGAAAAATACTTGCACAAGAAAAAGTGTCAGAAGCTTCAAATAAAAATTTGCATTCATTAATACTACAGATTTATGACAAACCTTATATAATCCAAGAAAATGGCTATAACAGCAATAGAGTGGACTATTGAGGATAAGAAATAAATTATGCATTGCTACTTTTCTGCAAGAAGCCCAGAATTTCCAGACAGACGATATACAAAAAAATTAAGAGACAGGGGTGGGAGGTCGATATAATGGTTAGGGTATCTACCCTACAGACAAGATGGAGGGTTTGATTCTCACATGGGGTAATTGTCTAGGCTTAAAATGGCTCACAAGGGCAGTTAGCCTAGTACTAACATATGAACCTATAAACCCTGAGACTTTGGGAAAAAAAAGCAAGTGAGGAAGTGTAAAAAAATAAAGAACAAAATCTAAAGATTTTTGAAAGGTATAAAATAAAATATGGACATGGGAAAGGAAGAGAGATCTGATATGGTGCAATATTTGTACAAAGGTGAAAGCCAAATTTAATTAATACAAAAAAGCAGCCCAAAAATATTTGAAAATAAATACAGACAAAGGCATCCAAATATGGAAAATTTCACAATACAAAAAATAAGATCACAAAGAGGAAATGTAGAACAGAAGATCAGTAAAGTAGAAGTTGAAAAACATAGAAGCTGAAGTTATAGAATACCTGTGAAGTGAAGGATTTAATGTAGAAAGTCTAACACAGGTTTTATCACAGCATGATGGAACAACGAGTCCCCCAAGTAAGAAGAAACAGGAGGAGCAGGAGATATCTGAAGAAGAAATATGGACATGGGAAAGAGAAAGAGATTTAATATAGTGGGATATTTATCCAAAGGAGAAAGCAAAACTAATCATTACAAAAAGAGCAGCACCAAAGATACTTGAAGAGAAATACAGGCAAAGGCATCCAGATATAGAAAATTTTGCAGTACAAAAAATAAGAAAACAAAGAGGAAATGTAGAAAAGAGAATTAGTAATTGAGAAGTGAAAGAAGTAGACATTGAGGTTATGGATTTAGTGTAAAAAATCTAACTTTCATAACATCACAGCAGGACAGAGCAATAGATCCCTAAATTAAGAAAAAACAAGTGAACCAGGAAATATCTGATCAGTTACCATTTGAGCATTCTTTGGAGCCTTCCATAGGAAATCAGTACCAAAGTCCAGTTGGAGTTATACAGCAAGTGAAGGAATAGAAAACTGTGGCAACCATGACAGGGTCAATGTTGTGGAGTGACAGGCCAATGAGTTCCCATATGAAAGAGCAATGGATGACACAGGATGAAACTGAAGAGAATGTGGCACAGGAAGATGATGTGGAACTTTCTATAGAATGCCCGCAGGAAATGGAGAACAAAGAATGCACCATCAGTTTAGAGGAAAATGATCTAAGAGAAGAGTTGCTTGATTTAATAGAGATGAACAGACATATTAAGATCAATGAAAGAAACAGACTCCAGAAAGTCAATAAAACACAAAAAGATAGAAGTTTGATAATATAAATGAGCACAGTAACTTGGACTGTTGATAGATATTCATGTGATATAACATAAATAAATAGGGTATATTATTGTACAGCTAAATTAATAAAGATAAAGCCTTACCACAAAAACACAGTGCAGTAAGGGAAATGAAGGGGAGAAATCAAATGCCATCATGGAAGCATCACACGGAGTATACTACAAAGCAATTAAGACAAGAGGTGTCACTGTTAGAAGAGTATAGATCATTTGTAGAAGAGAGAGCAGATCAACAAAAATACTCAGAAAGATAGACGTGATAAAAGCAATGTGCAGTATCAGAACAGATTAGGATCTATCCTGCACTATTGCAAATAATACATTAAAAATATCAGTGCAGACAGAACAATTTGGAAGATATACAGATAAATATAAAGGAAAAGTGCAAAATAAGCAATTTATTGATGACCCAAAAAAGTTTTATAGAGAACTGGGAAGCAAGGCAAAAGGAATTGAAACACAATATCTATGAAGATCCTGTGAAACATAAGAAAGATGGATAGAAAAAGTAAAAGAAAGAATAAGAAGTTCAAATATATAGAATATAAAATGGGATGAAGTAATGGCCTGAGAATTAAGAAAAGTTCTAACTGGTAAACCCCAGGCCCATATGTAGTACTTAACTTCTGGATAGAAGTATTAACATCTTTACATGAAGATTTAGCCATAAGTAAGAACTATTTGTATGAAAACCCCAAACAGACACCATCCCGGTTAACAACAGGAAAAACAATGCTCCTACTTAAGAGTGAACCTGCAAGCTATCCTAAAAATCATAGACCAATAACTTACCTTCTGACAACTTATAAATTATACATTGGAATTGATGTCAGCAGAGTGTATAGTCACTTAGAAGAAAACTCAGTCATGGCATTAGAACAAAAGGGTAACAAAAGAAAGTCATATGGAACAAAGAAAATCTGTAAAAAGAGGAAGAATCTAAGTATGGCATCGATAGACTATAAAAAAAAACATTTGACAGTATCCCACAGTCATGGATAAAAGAGTGCTTAAAATGTATAAGATACACCTTACACTCATCAGTTACATTACAACGACCATGAAACAGTGGCAGACAACTTTGCAGTTAAGCTATGATAAAGGATAAATTATTATTCCAGGGATAAAAATTCAAAGGGGGATATTCCAGGGTGACTGTCTGTCACTGCTGCTATTCTGCCTTGCCCTTAACCCATTAAGCTGTCTACTTAACTGATTAGGTCATGGCTACAGTTTGGCTCCTAGAAAAGAACAAAGTGTAAAGACTTTTCATCTTCCTTTTGTAGATGATTTAAGACTATATAGTTCATCAGATGAGGAACTGAAAGCACAACTGCAAGTGGTCAAAACTTTTTCAGATGATATAAGAATGTCATTTGGTCTTGATAAATGTGCAAAAGCAACTTTTAAAGTAGGAAAACTGCAGCACCAAGAAAACATCAGCCTGGAACAGGAATGTGATATAATAGAACTTGAGCAAGAGGGAGTGTATAAATATCTGAGAACTGATGAAGGATCAGCAATAAAACATGAACAAATGCTAATAAAACTCAATAAGGAATATTTTAGAAGACTAAAATTAATATTGAAAATAGTATTGATACCTAGAAACAAAATTGAGGCTATAAACCAATTTGCTCTTCCTGTCCTAACTTACAGTTTTGGAGTAATTGACTGGCCTCAAAAGGTGTTGGATGGGTTGGACAGGAAAACAAGTAGGATGCTTCATGCTCATCAAATGATTTATAAAAATTAGTGTATACCAAAATTATATATTCCTCATTCTGAAGGTGATATAGGCCTCCTCAAAACTGATTGCATGTATGCATCAGTTTACTATCACATGTTTGACATGACATTGCTCGAATGTCCAGATGTTCGAATCAAATGTTTGGAAATCTGTACACCGAAGAGTGTAAATGTCGAACCGAGCATTTCAGTGCAGTCGAATTTCGAAAATGTCGACTGCACTGAAATTCTCCTACCCACCCAACATACTACAACTAGTTTTTGCAAGGGGAGCAAACCCCCCTGCACCCCCTACACCCCCCTACTTATATATACAAACTCCGAGATCGCACTACAGTGAGGATAAGGGTATATTTCCCCATCCACACTATAGTGCAATTTTCACCGCAATGTTGGAGCTGACAACAGTGACCATTCGCTCTTGTCAGCTTCAGCATTCCGGTGATCACCCTAACGGTTCTGCTATCTGGTTTTTGCACATAGTTCGTTCGTCTGAAAGACAAACGAACATGTGTTAGTAAACCGTATGCATCTGCAATCGTGGGACTGCATACATATCTGCTGACCTTATAAGACCCAAACATAGTGAAAGTTTTGGAATATGAGGAGAATAAGTCTAAGATGACTTACCTGCTTAGTTTAGCGTATCGCCATGAAGCAGGAATTGAAATCAAACCAGAAGTAGGTAAAAATCAGGCAGCAATTGAATGTGCTAAAAAACAAAATAAAAAATATAAGGTGAATGATCTGATAAGAAGGCAATAAATGTGGAAAATGCATATAAATATAGTTTTAAGTATAGAAAACTCTTTTAACAACCTCACGTTGATCAGGATCAAATGCAGCAATGGTTAAGGAGAGGTGAATTTAAACCATAAGACGAAATGTTAATATTGATGGCCCAAGGTAGTGGACTATGTGCACATTGATTTACAAAGTACATTGAATATGTGGGAGAAAGAGACAAATGTAGGTTTTGTAAAACATAATTGGAAACAGTCTCATGTCTTGTTGCTGGTTGTGATATATTAGTGGCAGAAGGACTGTATACTGAAAGGCATAATAATGTTGCAAGACTGTTGCATTGGGGATTGTGCAAAAATTATAACACTGAAGTAGTTGAAAAACCATGGAAACATGAGCCACAAAGTATTATAGAAAAATGATGACGTTTATATCACACGGTATCAACCATTACCAACAGTTAAAAAATAAACAGATGCGAGAAAACTAGATATGGTGGTCCAAGAAGACAAACGTAGCATTGATCATTGCAATTGTTACACCCAGTGACTACCTTGTCTTATGTACAGAGAGACAAAAATTAATAAAATACCAGGATTTGCAGGCAGAAAGAGGGCAATGTGGAAGAAGGATACCCGGACCGTTCCACTAGTAGTAGGAGCAATTGGTCTTATCAAAAAGAATTTACAATCATACTTTGACATGCTACTGATACATGTAACACCATACAAATTGCAGAAATAGCCATTACTGAGCACATTGTGGGTGCTGCAAAGAGCACTTCTGGCTAACATGAAAGATGGAAACAATACTAAGTTCATGTATTCGACTCATACTTTGATTTAGTAATGGGGTCCATTTCCATCACAGTATTAGAAATGCAGAAGACTTACAGAAATTAAAAAAGGGGTCCAAGAACAGCGGTGGTAAATCAGCAAACAAAGAAGAATAGTATTGCTGGAACTGAATTTGTCCTCAAGTCTTAATGAGTACCTTCATGAGGTAGACCCTGTTTTTCACAAAATCTCACCAAGACAACACTAATATATAGATTGTATTTTATATAGCATATACCATGGACAGAAGTAGATAAAACATAAAAAAGATAGCTGGGTGTACAAGACCCAGGATAAAAAACTGCCCAGTCTTGGTAGGCGCACTGGTGCCAGAACAGGAAAAAAATAATAATGTAGAATCCTCAAGACACAATCTGATTCCTACAGTCGGGCTATTCCAAGCTCATTGGGAGGCTGCCCCCCGTTGTACAAGTAAGTAGTAGTCCACAAAAATTACAAAACCTGATAAGCCCAAAAAAGCGCCATAAAGATGACAGAGTAGACTATTGAGGATAAGAATGAAATTATGTATTTTTACTATTATACAAGAAGCCCAGAATTTCCAGATATCTCACACATCCACTTTAACAGCATGTTTATAAAACAACAAATAACCTTTCCAAGTTGAACCCAGAAATGTTCATTACTAACCTTTCATCTATTAACTGGAACTTCCTAAAAATACCCCCCTTAGATGATGCCCTAAATAAATTTAAGACAACTTTCCTGAGTATCCCAAATAGCATTGAACCTCCTAGAAGACAGAGACTAAAAATAAATAATGCAATCTGATTATCTAAAAAAGTAGAATGCTAATGCGGGATAGAGAAATAGCATCGAAAGGATGGCAAAAATTTAAAACACCACAATATATTGAAAACTTCAGAAAGCTTTGCAGTAGTACTAAAAAGCAAATCAGTGAAGACAAATAATAGTAAACAGAACCCTAAAAAATTCTGGGCATCCATTAAAAAATTATTGCATTCCTGCCATAAATTCAACCCTAACCCCTCTCCCACTAGAAACCACAATACAGGTTAACTCTTATTTCATACCTAATATAGCATCTCTAACAAAGGATACTCCAAAATCTAATCCTAATCCTGCCCAGCTGCTACATATCACCACAACCACTTTCATCTTCAAACCTGTGCCTAAATCCTATATAAAACTACTCTTAAACTCAAACCATGCTCTGCTTCAGCTGATGACATTTCAAATGAATACCTTATAATAGCAGCCAATAGCATTGCCTGTCCTGTCTCAATACTTACAAATTGGTCAATCCAGGAATCTCACATTCCATCTCTCTGGAAAAAGCCACATATTGTCTCTCTGCACAAAGGAAGATATTCAAGACATTGCTAACTTTAAACCTATAGCAATCTTATTCCTCTCTCCAAAATAATTGAAAAATGTATTCAAAAATAATTACTGAACTCGTATCCCCAACACAACATGGCTTCCATCTTTCCCATATTACTAACACTGCACTTCTAACCTATATAGATGCTGTCAATAAAGCTAGAGATAATGGCAAACTAGTGTCCTTCTTATTTCTAGACTTGTCAAGTCTTTGCCACAGTTTGCCACAGCAAACTTCTACTTCAGATGTCTTCATTAGGTCTCAGTCCACCCTTCTGTGATTCAAAATCTACCTATCCCGTAGGCATCAGTAAGTAAAATGGCACTTCACCCTCTCTCCATACTTACCAATCACCACAGGCATACCACAAGGCTCTATCCTTGGTCTCCTCCTCTTTAACATTCTCAGCAACACCCTCCACACATCCATACAACAGGGCTCCATAATACATCATACATCATACAGGTGACTCCATACTCATTTGTACATCTGACATGACACACCTCCAAAGAAAACACTCAGGAGCTTTAACAACTGAAACATGGTTTTGTAATGCACAACTCATGTTCAACCCTACAAAAAAAATAAATAAATAAAACTACTACTTTTTTTTCACCTATCCCCAAATCCCTCTCCCATGAAAAATAAAATTAAAGCCCTCTCGATTCAAAAATGGTTGCTGTTCTGTGAACACTGCTGAACTGCAGCTCTACATTTAACCTGAGGAAATCAAAACCCTGAGTGGATACTATAACGTTTTTAACATCAAAACTTCGATACACTTATTCTAACTACACTTATTTATCCTGGATTGAAAAGAAAAACCGGAAAAAAGGAATATATTTCACTGGATTACAACAGATTATCTAGCTCTGCAGAGAGGAATACATAAAGGAACCGTGTGCTTTTTATATTGCAACTTTTTGTGTTCCAATAAGATGTCAAAAGAAGACAAAAGCATGGATATAACTATGACTAAAACAAAATTATCGGAATTGCAATCACCAGAAAAAGATGTGACTACTAAACAACAAAAAATTACTAAAGCACAGGAACAACAGAAACTAGGGACTAAAACTAAAGCTGATCAAGCTTTAAATATGGAGGATATCAAAACTGCACTTCTGCCTATACAAGAAGCTTTAAAAGAACTGACTTGTCAAATACAATCATTTGGAATTTCATGTACTCAGTTGCTGGAAAGAATGGATAAGACGGAGGCTCGAATTTCTGATACTGAGGACAAATTAGTTTTACTGGAAAAAAAACTAATCTGCATGATGTGGATATACAGGCTATACAAAGTAAGCTTACAGACCAAGAAGCAAGATCCAGGAGAAACAATATCATTGTCAGAGGGATTCCTGAATCCATTCAGTATAATGAACTAATTCCATCCATATTACAAATATTTGCAGTGCTTTTAAATGATTCTGATAGTGTGAAACAAATCATTGTGGAAAGAGCACACAGAGCTTTGAGAGAGGTACAAGCATCTAATTTTCCTAGAACTGTGTATGTTAAACTGCTTAATTATCAAGATGTAAATAGAATACTTATTACTGCAAAACAAGGTGGAGGCTATATTATGTGGAAAAACAATAAAATATCTCTGACACAGGATTTACCTATACAGATCAGACAGGCTAGACAGTCTCTGCCTCCTTACTGCAAATTTCTTATTGACAAACAAATTAAGTTTCAAATGAAATATCCTAATATGCTTATATTTACAGTGGATGGGGTTAAACATTCTGTTTCCACCAAAAATTAGGCAAGAAATCTGTTTCTTAAAATTTTCAAGGCTTTACCTGCATCAGAGACTTGAATTTAACTTTTGCTGGGACTGGCATGTTGCTGGGGCTAGATTAATTGTTTACTGTGCTTCGAGGACTGGGTAATCCTTTGTTTGCATTTGTGAAGCTTTAGGCCTTTTTCTGAGCAATAAAACTGTTTGTTTTTCCTTATCTTGATCTCCTGCACTTGTTTCTTGACATTTTATGGCTTCTAAGATCTGTTTTTGACAAGGAGGAAGACAGAAAGTGCTTAAAATGCTGTCGAGGGTGCAGATTTCATTGTGGCACTTTTGGGAGTCCGTCTGCAAAAGCGGTCCCCCATCACGAGCATTTCACAGGACTTCCTGGTTTGGAAAACTGAAGAGAACTGTTTTAAACACTCTCTTGTTTATTTAACATTAAATAACACTGTTCTATAGTAATTTAAGCACATAGGAACTTGTTAGGAACTTCATTTATTAACTTTTAGTCAACATTTTGTAGTTTTATTATTTAGAGAGGGTGCAGGGATTTAGCAATGTTTATTTAACCTGTCAGCATAGTTTTTAATGTTTTGTGTTATTTTTATTATTTTATTTAGTTAGAAGCTTGCTTTATTATGAAACTAGTATAAGGTGAATGTATAACAAAGGATATTAACAATTTGCTGTCTATTTGCTTTAATATAGGGTTATATATTAGTAAGCATTTTTTTTAATGCATGTGGTTTATGTATAGATAGCTAATCCAACTACTAAAAGTGCATTATTTTTTTTTTTACTTTATTCTTTTTACATGTACTATACTGTTACATTTTTTATTTGATTTATTTAAATAGTAATTAACCAAAGAGATGTAGTTTATGGCAGTGTTTGTTAGGGAATGTTTAGTTTAGGCTTTGTCGTAGTGAAGTTAGGTTTTATAGGTCTTAATTGTGATACATGTGTGAAATTTTACATTGTGGTGTTTTTATATCTGCTTTTTCTTTTACACCCTTTGTCATTCTATATTATACAGGACCTATACATCTCCTGATCCGGGGTTAGAGTGGGTATGCACTGGTTGAGGACGGGATATAAGGATTGCTTCCAGATTATGTATGGTTTTGAATTTACTGTTTTTTGTTTTTTCTATGCTCTCTCGAAAACTTTCATTTTACAGTGAATCTTTGAAATGTGGGAAGTAGATTCATGGAACATTAAAGGGCTCCAGAGCTTGAAGAAGAGGAAACTGGTGTTACATGTATTGTTGCAGGCTAAGGCGTGGTTTATCCTACTCCAAGAAACGCATTTAATGAATGATCAATGGGGTGATGTTAAAAAAAAGAAATGGATTAGAGAAGTAGTAGTATCTGAAGGTAAGTCAAATAGTGCCGGGGTAGCCATAATTATTAAAGATCAATACAAGGAAAATATATTAGATTCTAATACAGATACAAATGGATGGTGGTGCTATGTTATTCCTTCGTCTACCTTATTTGATAAACCTATTTTACTTTTAAATATATATGCTCCCTGTAATTATCAAAAATTATTCATAGCATCACTATATTCAATTTTAACACAATTTGATAGATATTATGTAATTGTTGGAGGTGATTGGAATACCTACCAGAATCCGAAGTTGGATAGATCTTGTCCACAAAGAGCATTTAACAAGCATGCTGTATTAGCACTGAATGATCTTAAAGAAGACTTTCAATTATATGATCCATTTCACTATCTGAATAACAATAATAGTACAAGCAATTTTACCTTTTATTCCCCATGTCACAAAATGTGGTCCAGAATTGATTTCTTCCTCATATCAAGAGTATTGATCAATCTAGAATTTACAGTTATTGTACATGCCCGTTATATATCAGACCATTCTAAAATTCCGTTGAGTTTTACTAGGGGGGTAAAGGATACTTTGAGACAAAGAGGTTATAATTGGTCTCTTAATCCAAATTTATTGAATAAGGAGGTTATAATACTGGAAATTACAAAGTACCTGAAAGACTTATTGATTGGTTTAGGGAAACAACAATTTGCCCCAGATATTGAATGGGCAACAGTTAAAGCTCAAATAAGAGGGACACTTTTGCAAAAAGCATCTTATTATAAAAAGATATTAAACAAAGATATTCAAACTTTAGAAATAAAAATTAAATTACTTGATCAAGAACTGATTAGGGATTTTCGTGAGCAAACAGAGGAGGAACTGATTAAATGTCAAAAGGATCTCTTTTTACTTCAGAATAGTAGATTAACATTTCAAGAATACAAGACGTTAGTGAGGTATGCCAATCATGTTCAAACACCATCGTGAGCGTTAGCTAGGATCATTAATCAAACGAAACCAACCGTGCAGATTTCGGAAATACAATTTAATAATAAAATATATTCTAAAACTGAGGATGTTCTTAATATATTTGAGAAAATATACACTAATATTTATGCTGGACAAAAGGATATGACCCCTAACAGGAATTATGAACAATTTATACATTCAATTAAGTTTCCAACAATAGGAGAGGACATTCAAATGACTTGGTTAAACCGATATCTGAAGAAGAAATAGTATATGTAATTCAGCATATGAAATCACATAAATCACCAGGTCCTGATGGCTTGACAGTGGAATTTTATAAAAAGTTTGCAGATATTTTCGGTAAGATACTTTCAGTTGTGTTTAACTACATAATTAGGAATAAAATTAATGATCCACATCTTAACGCCTCAAAAACTATTTTTATACATAAAGCCAATTCAGATCCTCAAAATCCGGATAATTATAAACCGATATCATTAATAAATGTAGACATGAAAATTCTAACCTCTATTATAGCATCTAGACTGAAGAGAATCATGACTCATATCATTTCCAAAGAACAGACTGGTTTTATGGCAGGTAGACAAACCAGTGATAATACACTCACATTACATACTATGTTAGAGCATGCTAAGCAAAATAATTTAAATATTTATGCCCTTATAATTGATGCCCAGAAAGCCTTTGATAGGGTCGATACAAATTTCTTGTTTGATCTTTTACCGTATTTTAATATATCACATGAGTTTGTCCAAATGTTACAAATATTATATAGTAATCCCTATACTATATTGTATATTAATAAAAACTTCTGTAAAAGAATACAGATTAAGAATGGAACACGCCAGTGTTGCCCTTTATCCCCTTTATTATTTAAAATCTATCTTGAACCATTGTTTTTATATATTAAACAAAATGTTTATCATAATGTCCCAATAATTTATAGAACTAAAATATTAATGGCAGCTTTTGCTGACGATCTTAGCATTTATTGTGCATCTCCATTATCAGATACTGAAAAATTATTGAAGGCTGTTAATGAGTTCTCAAAAGTCTCTAATTATAAAATTAACTTGAAAAAAAAACAATATCTTCCCTTTAAAGACACCTAAACCCTTTTCGTTATTGCCTTTAGTGGGACAGGTATCATTTAAAGAAAATATGAAATATCTAGGTATTGAGTTCTCTACAGATATGAAAGACTTTTACAATAATAATATTAAAGCAATCTGGGAACAAATAATTTCAGATTTTGGGAGATGGAAAAATTTACGACTGCCAATGTTAGCAAAAGTTTCAATTATCAAAATGAACATATTACCACGATTACTGTATATTTTTAGGTCAGCCAATTTATTACTTTCAAAGACATTTTTTAAAAAGATTCATAAAGAATTGGCTAAATTCATTTGGGAACCAAAGAAAACCAGGATATCTTATGATAAATTAATGACTCCAAAAAATAGAGGAGGACTGGAATTACCTAATTTTGAAATGTATTATTTAATTGTAAATTCTAATAGAATTTTAAGAATTGCCAATTATGATATAAATAATACTAAGTGGACACCACTTTGGGTAGTTCTGAATTATAAATATATTCTAAAGTTAAATATCAATCCTAAAGCAATACTTTTTTAGGTAAGGATACGTTGAAATTCTATGGGATTATTGAACACATCAAAACGAACATATTTTCTTTACATAACTTATTTCATTCATTAGATTTGGTTCAACATATGATGTTTTTTCAACCCTTTCATAAGAATCCTAATTTAAAATTGAATAATCAACTAATTGATCTCAACAAGTTTCCATTGATAGTTAATCTAACGTTGATTGATATATATAAACATCTTGACAGTTCGGCCAACCAAATAAGACAAGAACTTAACTTACCTAAAAGGTATCTGGTTATTCTGAGACAAATTAGAGAACTCACTATAAGCTATTTTAAAAGTTTTAAACCTGAAGAAGAGGCTATTAGTAGATGCTCTTTGTTGTGGCAAGCTCTCCAACAGGATCTTAAATATATCACAACAGCAAATCAATTAATTAAAGAATTTCAATTTCATGATAAAATTTTGTTATCAAACTACTGGGAAGAGAAAATTTTACTGACAGATAGAAGTAATATGTTAAAAGCAATTGACTTGACCATCAAATCTACTTCTCTTCAAAAATTAATATATACCCAGTTGATGATTTGAAACAATGCATATTATACATGCCTTACCCTGCATAAATTTAATCCCAAAAATTCACCAACTTGTCCATATTGTAATAATCAACCAGCTGATCTTCTTCATATGTTCTGGAGTTGTAAATGTATTTTCAAACTTTGGAATTCCCTTAAGAGTCAACTTCAGAAGGTGGGTTACCAAAGTACAACGTTGTCATGGAAATTTATGATTCTGCATATTCCCCCGAAAGAGATCCCTAAATCACAAATTATTATATATATTAATATTTTTCTATTAATGAAGCTTTATAGGTTCATAGGTTCATAGGTTCATACTAGGCTATCTGCCCGAGGGCATTTACAAGCCTAGCCCATAGTTTTGTGGCTTAAGCCACCCCTTTAGTATGGGGAACTATACCCATTATTTTGCTGTGCCTCTGTTGAGCAGTGACACTGAGGTAATCCCTGGGGTATATCTGCGATCTCCCATCCATTGGTCAAGATTTCTCTTGAACAAGGCCAGCGAGGTGCTCTGCCTCACATATACCGGGATTTTATTCCACAGCATAGGAGTCTTTGGGTGATGAATCTATCCCTCCAGCACGTCCTATTAATAGCCGTGTCGAGGTTTAAGTCTCCCGCCCTTGTGGCTCTGACGGATCTAGATTTTTTGAGGTGAAGCATATTCATCAAATCTGGGTTTGACATGGCCTTGTATGTTAGGCAAAGGTCACCTCTGAGCAAGCGACTGAATAGAGCTGGAGTTCTTTCAGTCGGGCAGCATAGGACAGATGTTTGAGACCCTTTATCCTTTTGGTGAGGAACTTGTGTGGCCTCTCCAGCTGCTGCAAGTGTCGGGTCAGATACATTCCGAATGGGGCATTGTATTCAATCATTGGTCTGATGAGTGATGAGTATAGGGAGACTATGACCTCCCTTGATCTAGATGAGAATCCCTTCATGATAAGGTGGGCAATGTAGAAGGTCTTCCTAACTACTTTAGCTACATGGGTGTCGAATGACAGACTACTATCAACCTGGGTCCCCAGGTCCCTGATAACTTCTTCTGTACTCAGTGGATTGCCACCTATTTGGTAGCTAGGGGTAACCTTGTTTTTCCCGAAGGGTATGACTATGCATTTTTTGGCATTTAACTTTAGGCCATGGCTCTGGCACCAGTTATCCGTTTCTGTGAGACCCTTCTGAAGGATATCTGTGTCAGATGTGTTTTCTACTATGGGGCCCAGTTTGCAGTCACCTCCAAACTTTTTCAGCCTTAACCCCCCTTTGTTTGCTTGTACTTGGAAAAGTAGATGCCAAACAAGAGTGGGCCCAGGACTGAGCCCTGTGGTACACCACTTGTGACAGGCTTTGAGTCTGACATGGCGCCAGCAACTCTGACCCTGTGGGTTCTGTCACTCAGCCAGTTTGCAACCCATCTTGTGATGTATGGGTTAACATTTAAGCTGATGAGTTTTCAATGATACCCGAGTGGGGTATTGTATCAAAGGCCTTAGCCAGATCGAGGTAGGCTGTATGGACTGCCTTTCCCTCATCAATGGCTTTGGTGACTGTTTAAAAGTCAACCAAGTTTAGAAGGCATGATCTGCCTTTGACAAAGCCAAACTGGGATGGATCCAAAGTCTGCAAATTCCCTATGTCTTTATTTATGAGGTCCATTATGATCCTCTCCATGGCTTTGCAGATAAGGCTTGTCAAGCTAATGGGACGGTAATTTCCAGGGTCGGTGGAGGCACCGCCTTTGTGAAGTGGGACCACAGTTGCAGTCGCCACTCCTGGGTACATATCCAGAGGTAAGACTATGATTAAACAGCTGTCCTAGCTGTGGGTTTAATTCCTCGTTGAGTTCGTGGAGCACACAGCCGGGGACACCATCAGGTCCCATGGATGCTGTGTTTTTGCTTTGGAGAGAGCAGTTCTCACTTGGGCGTTGGAGATGTTTGGGGCTGCAATCGCTTGTATAGATATCTCTCCTTTGGGGAGGGGAGAAGTTTGCACTGAACCTGTCAGCCAGTATGTTGGCAATGTCTGTAGGATCAGTAATCTTCACATCATTATGAACTAGTTCTGAGCATATCTGGGAGTTTCCTCCCAGGTTTCTAACATAGCTAAAGAAGGCCTTATGATTGTCTTTTGAGTCTTTAGCTATTTTTCTCTCAAAATTTGCTTTGGATGATTTTATGAGAGCTCTTAGTTTTTACTTATAGTGATCAAGGGTGTCTTACCTTTTAAGGATTTTGCTCTATCTTGTAGTAGCTTCCTCCTTTTGTTGTAGAGTTTGTTTATGGCTGGGGTCCACCAGAGTGGATGCTTGCCTTTGGTACAAAGAGTCTTTGTTTTGCTTGGGATTGCCTTATCCATGCAGTCCTGCAGGTGCTGGTAGAAGGCATTTGTAAGTGATTCAGCGGCTTGAGTACTGTTTTCCATCGGCTCGGGGCCTTAAAGGAGACCACACTAGTCTTTAGAAGTGTGAAGTCGGCTAAGTTCTTTACTGTGGTCTTTTTATTTCAGGTGGGGTGGGATGAGGACCTCCAGCGAGATTAGTTTGTGATCTGATCTCACCAGTGAGGGTATACTTCCGGTGTTGAACATTGTGCTCCCATGTTCGTGATGATGAGATCAAGTATGTTTTCTCCTCTTGTGGGGATGGTGACTAGTTGTTCCATGGCATTTGAGTTTATGAATTCCAGGAACTTTTGGGCTAGGGTGTTTGGGCTTGAGTAGTGTTCCCAGTCTATATTAGGGTAATTGAAGTCACCTAGTATGATGGTGTTTGGTGATACATTTATCCCTCTAGTGTTTTCAGGAAGGCCATGTGAGGTTCCTGAGTTTGTGAGGGTGGCCTGTAACATGCTACAATTTGCAGAGCAGTCTTGCCTATGGTTAATTGCACCTGGATGGTCTCCGATGCATCGCGTTGCCACCAGTCTTGAGGTGTGGGTGTCTTTGATGAATATGGATACCCCCTCCTTTCTTGGTATTGTCCGGATTTTGGGGCGGAACGCATGATAAGAGGTAAAACCTGATAGTGCTGGGGTGCTCTCAGGAGCCTTGAACCAGGTTTCTGTCACTGCACAGACATCGATGTTCTCCATACTGAGAAGGGCCTCGAGTGCGTGCATTTTGAGATTTAGACTTCTGGCATTGAGCAGCATTACCCTTAGTTTTTTCCTTTTTGTGTTCTAGGGTGGTAGGTTTAGAATTTGAGCCTTGCCTAAAAAGGCACTATGGGGTGGCAAGAGCCTTTGCCAATATCCGGAATCCCAGGGGTGACAGGTGCAAGCCGTCCCTTGCGAAACAGCGTGGCTTGTCCAGCATGTCATCCCAGGCAGACAGACATTGGATCCCCTTTGAATGACACCAGAGTTTAAGCCAATTGTTAAAGCTGATCATCTTATCTCTGTATTGTGGCATCATTCTTGGTGAAGGTAGGATACTGCTCAAGGTCAGGGTCATACCTGCCTGGGCTACATAATCAGAGAGCTCCTCAATGTCTCTTTTCATGTAGTCCAAGGAGGTACGTCTCAGGTCGTTTACACCAGCGTGGACAATAACTGAGTCATATTTGTACCTGCTGTTGAGAGACCTGAGTGCTTGCGTTATGTTATTATATAGCTTCAAATTGGTTAGACCCATCTAAAACTTCATGGCAGAACTTTAGAGTTCTAGCAACAAAACATATATTGGCTCATAAATTACTATTAAACCCACAAAATAAAAATGTTAATAATCCAAAAATTTGGGAACAGATTTTTAATATTATACTAGCATAGTATTTTCAACTTGGAAATATTAATAATTATTTATGTGTGTGGAGAGAATTTAGTAATCAACTGTCTATTACTTGCATTTACTCTTATGCTTTTTTATATTTAAATGTATTACATGGAAGCATTCTTGTAAATATTGTATGTAGAGTGTGGTTATTAGTGATATTAGTTAATGTTTGATTTGTGAATATATGTTATTTTTGTTCTTACTTGTGTTTGAAAATAATATAACAATAAAGATTTATTATGGAAAAAAAATTAAAGCCCTCTCTCTCTTGATAACACAACTATTGAAGTCAGTTCTCATAGCAAATTATTAGGGATGATAGTGGATGATGATCTTAAATGTGAGCTGCACATACAAAAATTACATAAGAAAAACTAGGGATGCTTTGCAAAGCCAAAATCTTTCTCAGCGACACAACTACAGCTATACTTACCACTACTTATCTCCTCTTCAGACTTCTTTATGGTGCTCCTATCCTTACTAACCTCCAGGCTTCAAAAAAGTAAAAACTTGAACAATGTTTTAACAAAGTTGCTAAATTTGCAGCAAATACCCCATTCAAAATCCAATACTGTATAGCACTAAAAAGCCTAAATTGGTTAAAATGACCCCATCATCTAACAGATGCGCAGCTTCTTACCACCCATAAAATTATCCAGAATCCATCTGCTTATCCAGCACTAAATAACATTCTACCAAGCTATGTTCACAGTTGATCATTATGATCCAGTGACCAAAAACTCCTGTCTGTCCACAAACCTATCAAACCTGCTGGACATTTTCTGTACTTGTACCATGTTGCTAAGGCCTGGAACTCCTTATCACTAACCAGCTGGTCAATATCTTCCTTCTCATCCTTTAAAACCATTCTGAAAGACTTCCTAGCGAAAAGCTGGCTCTGTTCTTGTTCAACACTAGGATAAACTATATCCTTAAAAGTGGACAAATACCTGTTCATACCTACGTCTCCTTATTCTCCCTTCTTCACTCATTTCCTTACTTCTATCAATGTCTCTCCCATTAAATATACCATAAACTTGTTGTTCTCTCATTTCATATTGCAGCTCCTGTTTGTATTATAACTTACCTATCATTTCTATATAAACTGGCTAAAATGTCTCTATTAAATGATTGTCATAACTTGTATCTATTGTTAACAATTTTTTTCATATTATGTCTAATTTGCTGTAATTACTTAAACTGTAGTTTCTTTTTTTATTTATTGACATTTGATTACCATGAAAGTCTGACTGGATAGCAGCCCATTTTCAGTGAAGGCCCAAAGAGAAAAGCTCCAAATTATTCTTAATATGTTTTTCAATACTTTGGAGCTCTTTTTTTTCCCAGGCCTCCGATGTAAATGGATAACTAGCCAATTAGATTTGCTTCATAATCAAATGTCAATAAATAAATTAGTATATGCATTTTTTATATTTTTGATGTATGCATTAGTAAAAATAAAAAAAAAACATAATTATATTTTCGTTTTACATACGTGTTTTCTTTTAAAGAAATATAACTTATTGATTCTTTGAACTTCAGATGTCTCTTTGTAATGAAATGAATGAAATAATAAATATAGTGAAAAGCATTGCAGCGCCACTTCTCTCACATACCTCTAAATATCTCTGATTTTGCAGAATATCCTTGATTTTACTTTATATTTTTGGTCTATCACCTGAAAAGTGTTTGAATTTCTGGTAATTCTCAGGGCTACAGTTGGTCAATAAATACAGCCCTTATAGATGTCATGCTTCTTACTGAGCAGAAGAAGCATGTTGATACAGAACCTCTAGCACTATTAATTGGTTAAACACTATTAGGGTAATATTTAAAAGCTTTCACCCCAGTATTGTTGGCTTTGTCCAGAATTCCTGAGCAATGAAGTTAAGTGTGTGTGCACATTCTTTCTCTCTCTCTCTCTCTCTCTCTCACACACACACACACACACACACACACACACACACACACACACACACACACACACACACACACACACACACACACACATACACACACACACACACACACACACACACACACACACACACACACACAGACCCACACATACTCACACATACACACACACACACACACACACACACACACACACACACACACACACACACACACACACACACATGTGGGACTATCTTTGCCACACTTGCTTAAATATGGATCTTTAAGCTGCAGTTAGAGAAGAGAAAGTAAAAGACAAATCCTTGTTAACTCTGCTGCAGTTAATTTTGTTAGCTGAGTCAGACAAGTAAGTTTTTTTATTTGCTTGTTTGTGTGTTTGTTTATATATTTATACTTACTACACTGCTGTTTTTAGTGAGTATAAACAAGATAGGGGACAACTGTTTTTTTCAAATTTCAGATTTTATGATGGCTTAATATGATGCCTTGGAGCCATAGAGGTGATGATGGCTTATCCTCGTACATTAGTATCCTTATCCTTGTACATTTAGCATTTATTCTTCAATACGGTATCATCAGTAAGCTGTACCCATTTTCCAAATTCCATTATCAAGATCTGATGGTGTGGGAATTATATGGGCAATTATCAACCCTAATTTATTTTCCACTGTGATTACTCTTCCATCAATTAGTGTACCAATAGATAAGTAGCATTTAAATGAAACAAACTGTTGATAGCAAAAATGCAAGTTGCAAATTTGAGCTCATCAATTCAACAGATTCATGAAAAACATTGTAAAGACCAAGAAACCTTGGGCCATTTGGGAAAAGATGTGGCTGAGGAAGTGCAAAAGTATAAGAAACAAAATCTAGAGATCATTGAAAAGTATAAAAAAGAAACATGGGCATGGGAATGAGAGATCTGATATGGTATAATATTTATGCAAAGGAGAAAACCAAACTAATCAATACAAAAAAGCAGCACCACAGATATTTCAAGAGGAAATATATGCAAAAGCACCCAGTTATGGAAGATTTTCTAATACAAAAATAAAAAATCATAAAGGGGGAATGTGGAACAGAAGATTAGTAAAGTAGAAGCTCAACAAACAGAAGCTCATGTTATGGAGTACCTGCAAAGTGAAGGATTTAGTGTAAAAAGTCTAACATAGGTGATGTCACAGCATGATGGAACAATGCGTCCCCCCCCAAAAAAAGGAGAAGCAGGTGGGGCAGCAGACATCTAAAGCAGAAATATGGACATGATAAAGAAAAAGAGATTTAATATGGTGCAACATTTATGCAAAGGAGAAAGCAAAAGTAACGCCAAAGATATTTGAAGGGAAATACAGGGAAAGGCATCCAGATATGGAACATTTTACAATGCAAAAAAATAAGAAGAACAAAGGGAGAAAGTAGAAAAGAGGATTAATAATGAAGAAGTTGAAGAAATGGAAACAGATGTTAAGGATTCCCTGCAAAGTGAAGGACTGAGTGTAGGAAATCCAGATACAGTACCACCACAGCATGCTAGAACAGTGAGCCCTCATGTTGAGCAAAAACAGGTGGAACGGGAAGCATCTGATCAGATAACACATGAAGATACGCTGCAGCCTTCAGTAGGAAATCAGTACAAAAGTTCAGTTGGAGTTGCATAACAAGGGAAGGACTAGGAAACAGTGGTCATTCTGACTCAGTCAATGTTTTGGAGTGATAAGCTAGTGAGTCCCCATATGAAACAGCAATGGATGACACAGGATGCAGCTGAAGAGGATATGTTACAGGAAGATGCTCTAGAAGTTTTTGTAGAATGCTCACAGGAAACAGAAAACAAAGAATGTGCCATCAGTTTAGAAGAAAATGATCAAATGGAAGACTTGCTTGATTTAATACAGATGGCTAGACACATTAAGATCAATGAAAGAAATAGATTACAGATTTTCAATAAGACCCAAAACGTTAGACGTCTGATAAAACAAATGATCACAGTAATCAAGACTACTAACAAAAATTCATGTGATATAACAGAAATAGGATATATTCCTGTGCAGCTAAATTAATAATATATAAAGTCTTACCACAAAAATACAGGGCAATAAGGGAAAGAAAGGGAAGAAATCAAATGCCATCATGGAAGTATCGGACAGAGAAAAAAACTATAGAGCAACTAAGACAAGAAGAGTCACTATGAGAAGAGCACAGAAGAGGGAACAGATCAAGAAAATACTCAGTAAGATAGACGTGATAAAAGCAATGTGCAATATCAGAACAGATCAGGATCTATCATACACTACTGCAAATAATAAACTAAAGATACCAGTATAAGCAGAAAAAACATAGAACATGTGCAGATAAATATAAAGAAAAAGTACAAAATAAGCAATTTAATGATGACCAAAAATGTTTTATAGAGAATTGGGAAAAAATTAAAAGGAGTAGAAATACCACAACAAGAAAAATAGACACATTTTGGAGAAATATCTATGAAGATCCTTTGGAACATAATAAAGATGCTGAATGGATAGAAGTAGAAAAAGAAATAATAAGACAGTTCAAATATACAGGATATAGAATGGGATGCGGAAGATTTATCCCCTGAGTAAGAGCTACTTATATGTGCACCCCGAGCAGACACCAACCTGGTTAACAGCAGGAAAAATAATATTCTTCCATAAGAGTGAACCTGCAAGCTATCCTAAAAACTATAGTGCAATAATTTGCTTACCTCAATGTACAAACTATACACTGGAATCTATGTTGACAGACGTTATAGTCATTTAGAAGAAAACTCAATCATGACAATAGAACAAAAGGGTAACAGAAGAAAGTCATATGGAGCAAAGGATCATTTGTTTTTAAATAAAGTCATAATAGAGAATTTAAAAAACTGGAAGAATCTAAGTATGGCATGGATAGATTACGATAAAGAATTTGATAGCATCCTACATTCATGGATAAAGGATTGCTTACAGATGTATAAGATACACCCTATATTGATCAATTACATTACAGTGATCATGAAACAGTGGCAAATCACTTTGCAGCTAAGCCATGATGAAGGACAAGCTATTAACCCAAGGATAAAAATTCAAAGGGGGACATTCCAGGATGACTGTCACTGCTGCTCTTTTGTCTTACCCTTAACCCATTAAGCTGTCTACTTAACAGATTAGGTTATGGTTACAATTTGGCTCCCAGAAAACAACCAAGTGTAAAGACTTCTTATCTTCTTTTTCTAAATGACTTAAAAATGTATATTCATCAGATGAGAAGGTGAAAGCACAACTGCAAGTGGTTGTAACTTTCTCAGATGATGTAAGAATATCATTTGGTGTTGATAAATGTGCAAAAGCAACATTTAAGGCAGGAAAGCTGCAGCACTAAGAAAATGTCAGACTGGGACAAGAATGTGATATAAAGGAACTTGATCAGGAAGGAGTGTACAAATATAGGGAATTGATGAAGGATTGACAATAAAACATGAAGAAGTGCGAACAAAATTGATTAAGAAATATTTGAGAAGACTAAAACTAATACTGAGCACAGATCTGACATCTAGGAGCAAAGTCCAAACTAAAAACCTGATTTGCTGTTTCTATTCTAACTTACAGTTTTGGGGTGATTCATCATCCCCAAAAGATATTGGATCAGTAGGACAGAAAAACAGAAAAATGCTTCACACTTATCAAATGATATGTAAAATTCAGTGAGTATAACAAGATTATATATACCTAATTCTGAAGTACATATGGGCCTCCTTGAAACTGGTAACATGTATAGATCTGCAGTTGTGGTAGTGCATATATATATGCTGACCTCACCAGATCTAAACATATTGAAAGTTTTAAAACATGAGAAGAAGTCTAAGATGATTTCACTGTGTAGTTTGATGATTTCACTGTGTAATTTAACAGAAGCATATCGGTATCAAGTGGGAATGGAAAATCAAACCATAAGTAGACAAAAATCAGGTAACAACTGAATGTGTCAAAAAAATGGAAGAAATAATATAAGAAGGATCAGATGAGAAGACAAGACGTGCAGAAAAGGCATAAATATTGTAGGAAGCACAGAAATCTCCTCTAACAACCTCAAATCGATCAGGATTTGATACAAGAATGTTTAAGGAGGGGTGAATTTAAACTAAAAGATAAAAGGATAATATTGGTGGCCCAGGATAACGGACTACATACTCTTTGGTTTACAAAGTCCATTGAACATGTGGGAGTAACAGATAAATGCAGGTTCTACAAAACAAAGCTGGAAACAGTCACACATTTTGATGCTGGGTGGGATTCACTAATGGCAAAGGGCCTGTATACTGAAAGTCATAATAATGTGGCAAGACTGTTATGTTGGGGATTATGCAAACATTACAGTATTGAAGTAGCTAAGAAGCAATGGAAACATGAGCTACAAAGCATTATAGAGAATGTTGATATTTATATCACATGGGTTCACCCATTACCAGCAGTACAGAAAACAGATGCGGGAAAGCAGACAGAGTAGCCCATGAAAAGAAGGCAAAAGTAGCACTGATCATTGAAATTGCTACACATAGTGACTACAGTGTCTTATGTACAGAGAGACATAAAGTCATAAAATACCAGAATTTCTAGGCAGAAACAAGAGTAATGTGGAAGAAGAATACCCATATAGTTCCAATAGTAGTAGGACCAAAGGGTCTCAAAAGAAAGAATTTACAGTCATATTTAGATATAGTACTGATACATGTAACTCCGTATGAACTGCAGAAGGAGTCAGTACTGGGCACATTGCATGTCCTATGAATACCTTGACTTAGGAGTGGGGTCCATTCCCATCATTGTAGTAGAAACCCAAAAGACATGGAGAAGTTAAACTAATAAAGCAATTATTACAGAGGTGGTGTGCATCAGCACTTGTCCTTCTTTATCACTGTTGCAGTATTTCTTACTAAAGGGGTATCTTACCAAGGATACCTGTATGTATGGCCAGCATACAGAATACTTAGGCCCTTCCAGGTGCTGTACATCAAATGTATGTCCTACAGCCAGGATACAAGGTACATAAGTGACTTGCAAATGCCTAATACTCAGAATTTCTTTGCCGCCAGTCCAAAAACTACTTTTTGAATTCATCTGTTAAGTCTTTTGCCACATTGTTTCAGCTATTGAGTCTCCAGTACCCCAATGGGGACTTTTCCTTCTTTCTATTACCATTTTATAATTTTACATGTCATCCAAAAAGGAGAAATATGAGTGTGAGAGGCAGATTCCCATAAAGATAGCCACATCAAGTGCCTTTTCTGCCTAGGTATAGACCATTAGATCTATTATTTGTCAGGCTTTTTTTTACCCAAGACCCTGCTTAGCCTTTTTTCCTGCCTATCTCTTAATCTTGAAAGTCATCATCTGAAACTACTGCGTTGCTTCTGAAACCACCAGCCTGGATGTTCAGCCACTTTGAAAAAGTTGGAAAAAATATATTTAGAGATGTCTCCTCTGCAGCCTGGGTTTGATGAATATCCCAGGGACCATCTGGTTCCTACACCATCTTCTCCTGTTGCAAACCATTTGGAGGCTATCATGGGGTTGATTTCTTGCACATCCACTGAGGTTAAGCATAAGTCCCCTGTGGAAGGGGGAGCTACAGGTGATTATCATAGAATGGCCAAGAGGGGTTCCACAGATACTTGATAGGGAAAAAGTTCATTGTTCCCTCATTGAAGTGGAGCCAGGGTTCCGAGACACCTAAGATGGTTATGGATGAGGTTCCCCTGAAAAAAAAATCAAACATCCTAGCATGTAAGTCCTGTGGCCAAGGGTCGCATAAACAGTGGCAGGATTTCACGCAGTGTCGTTTAAGGCCTTGAACTATAAACTTCATTTTCTCCCAGAGACTGCTGCTTCTGTAGAATAGACTCCTTATTCAAGTAAAACAGAGCTCCTCAATGACCCTATTCAAATGCAATCTAGATAACTGAATGGGAGACTGCAAACTTACCCCTGTGGTGGCACCCATTTCCCTCATGGACAGGGGTAGCTGGTGTTGATCACAGATGTTCATTAATTTGTTCTGCAAACTACCCAAAAAAGAACAAATGGGGATACTTGGGATTAACATGGCTAGGATTATAAAGGCTCTAGGGCCACTAACCTAGTAATCTCCTATGAATCTATGAACTTACATGGCTGTGCAATATTCAAAGCTCCTGTCTGAGTACTATGCAGGTAAAAATCTGTGTCAGTAGGTGAGAGGTAGATTTGAGAGGTTTACCTCCATGTAAACTGTTAGTTGCCAAAAAAAAAAAACAGTCTGTGTGTGTGTATGCCAGAACAGTTGTTCTGAACACGCAGCTTTTTTTGAGACAGGTGTAGTGTATTTTTGATGTGTTACTGTCTCTGTAATTGTACCCTGGATGTAAATAATATAGGTAACTGGGGACGAGTGATTGGGAAAGAAACGGCATCTCTGATATGAACTTCAGTAGTGAGATGCTACAAAACTTTGATGCTGGTTATGGATTGACCATAACAAAGAAAATATTTGAACATAAGGCTACTCAAGTCTTGGCTATGAACAAAGGTCAAGTCTGTAGTCTCATGTGGGGCAAGAAGCTGTATGTTCTGGGCTCTCATATCAAGAGCATGGATTTAATGGAAACAGAATTTATTTAAAATAAAGCCACTTCAGTAAAAAAATCCACTTTCACAAAAACAGATGCTTGCACTCCTGTGCACGCACACACACACACACACACACACACACACACACACACACACACACACACACACACACACACACACACGCACACACAGATACACATACACACACACACACACACACACACACACACACACACACACACACACACACACGCACACACACTCACACACATGCACACCCACACACTATAAATAGCATTTTTTGCAGGGAATCATATTTTGCAAAGGCCAGACCCACCTGAAGCCCCTTTACTTAAAAATACCAATCATACAACTGTGCAGAAAGGCCAGACACATAGTAAGAAACTAATCACTATGCCACATTTGTAGCATTACACTGCAATTAAAATAACTGTTCAATAATCTTAGAACTAAAATGACATTTAACTATAAATTAGTTGTTGCAGAAGATTAAGGCTCTGAGCTATTAACTAGTTATTTCCTGGAGTCCAGGGTTTGATTTCCTCGGCCCGCATTTGGCTAACAATGTGACTGCATGTGGATCAGTGCTGTACCTCAGTTAAGAAAAATAAATCAATACAACAAAAATAAAAATCATACTTAACCACAAGACTTTCCACACTGCTTTGACTGAAAAGCAGTCCCCACAAAATCAGTATGGAAAATCAGAACAATACAGGTGAGATTTCAGACATCCCGTATCACTAAAACTAGATTCAATGAAAATAATCTCACTAAAACTGCATGTCCCCAAGGGACATACTGAGATATCAACTGATCATCACATGGTAGTGAGATAGGCTAGATGACCAAGACTGCAGGTGAGCAGACTGCGAGGCTCAAGCATGCAGTGCATGTGTCATGGGAATGTTTAGAATTTGCTTTGTTATGAGATTGTTCAGCTCCTACTGAGCTGCTTAGAGATTTGAAATCTGAATGGTCTCTGTTCAGGACCTCCATAGCTGAGAAAGTAGCAAGAACCTATGACTAAAAGGTGATTAATGCATGCTATGAGAGAAATTGTAGAATCTGTAAAGAGGAAAGCTGTCAAGCTAAAGAAAGAGAATTTCTCCCACTGCTAGTGGGGGGGGGACTTCAAATTTGAATGATAGGCATTGACAGGTGAGAAAAGCAGCTGTGTAAGTCGCTGATGGAGAGGCCTTATTGTGATAGGCATCTGTCAGTGATCTGAGCATTTTCTTCGGATTGCTTCAAATAGGTTCTGACAAATTGTTGAGCAAATCAGGCAGAAGGCTTAAGGACATTACTTAGAATGTACTTAGCAAGGGCAGAAAATACTAACCTATGCTAGAAACTTGTTGAGAAGTAAAAAGAACTCTCTGAGGCTTGTCTTCTCTTGTGGAAGCAATTGCAGAAGCAGCTGACAGGACTGGATCCATCTGCAATGAGGTCAGTGCAGAAATTAAATAATTTCATGGTGGAAAAGCTGCATGAGTAGAAGAGATCCACATGTAAGTGCTGAAGGCACTGGATATTGTTGCAGTGTCAGAGTGTAAGACTCCAAAATAAAGTGCTGTCTCTCCTCTCTCCTTCATATTTTTATAGAAGGGCTATCAAGGTCTATCCAAGTTGCAGACAATATCCAGTTTAAACAGATGAGGAGTGAATCTTTGTTGTTGACAAATAATTTTGACTTCTTTTATATGTGACTGTAATCTCCAAAGTTTACCAGACTTGCTGAGTGTGAAGCAGATAAGATAAAAGTCAACACTTCCAAATCCAAATTCAAAATTCATGATTTTTTTTAGCAGGAAAGCATGGGTTGTCCTCTGTAAATGAGTGTGGAGCAGCTATATGGAGTTTTGTACGAAGGGTAGATGCCATCAGAAGAATGATCAGCATCTAGGTACAGCAATGGCAGTATGGCAATAATTGGACTGGACTGAGGTGGCAAAGAAAGAGTTGAATTACAGGGCAAAGCTCTCATCTTTTCAGCCAGTTCTTGCTCACTTCCTCATATATAATCATGAATTTTGGATAGTGACTAAAAGCATAAATCTGTAGGTACAACAGGCAGAAATTATGTTTTATTGTAAGGCACCTGAGATCCCTTTGCATGATAGAGTGGAGATGTCAGCAGTCTAGCAGAATCTCAGTGCAGAGACAACCATTTCTCTAGGATGACAACAGTGTGAGGTATTCTGAGTGCCTAGCGACAATGTCTCCTTGGTGCATTCCACAGTAGGTATACCAGTAACAGTCCCCTGTGAAGAGGTCCAATGGCCAACCTAGGGCATACTAAAGAGATTATATATTTCTGATTGTCTGCAAAAATATGGGCACATACCACAGAATGAATTTAAGACTGTTGTCTGTGAAAACATGGACATTACACAGAATGAGCTGAAGGCTTTTGCCTGCAAAAATGTGGACATCCCACAGAAGAAGCTGAGGACTGTCGCTGGCTGGGAATAGAAATGTCTGATCTGTCTTCTTCAGCTTGCTAACACAATGGCACCCCCCAGAACAAGCAGTTTAGAAAATAAGCAGTTAGAGAGAGATTGCATTAAAGGAGGACAATTTGGGAAATAAGGAGTTAGGGATTTATTCTACAGACATTTAATTTCTACCCCGCACACAGATTCCTGAGGCATGCATTGGCATTCTGAGCTTTAAAACAAACCTCAATTTATAGAAGTGAACACAGATGGGGGGTAAACCACTGGTGTGTCAAGGGTGAAAAGGTGGTTATCAGCAGAAGTTCTACTGGGTAGGAACTTGGCAAGATTCAATTCCATTTCCTCTGACATCTTTCTGTACATTCAGACACCAGACATCAGGTAAGGACAACAACAAACAACACATGCTGCAAAAATAGGGTTATAATTTCGCCACAAAACTATCTCTATTCAGTTGATAAAGATTACAAACTCTAAAATTACAAATGTTATCCTTAGAAAACTATCTGGCCTACATACGTTGTTTAGAGTTTATTTACTTCATGTACTAGGTAGTGACTCATTCATATTTGTTTAAACTGCTTCAGTATTCTACCCGTACTATAAACAGATATTCATAAGTACAGCCCAGCTCCATGACTAAAGAATATGTTTCTTCTTGATTGTGCCTCATAATTTTGTTGATAAAATATGATAAAAATAGAAAAAAACTTTTTTGCAATTGATAAGCCCCCTGCACCTCTTAACATGCATAGCCATACCCTCCCATCCCTGCTGATATGATCATTGCATCTTTAGAAAAGAAGAAATCCTCATAATACAACAATATTGATTTTAAAATGCAAGACCCTGAAAGTTTACATTAGTGACCAATAGTGTGTTGAGCACAAGCCGGGCACTCATTCCAAACCCACACAAACTTAACCATATAAAATTACTAACAATGGTCACTACAGTCTTGCTTGTTTATGTACTGCAGAAAATGTTTACATTTCTAGCAAATGCAGTTTGGATACAGACTAATTTGTTCAGAGACACTGCAGTAGGGATGGGAGTGGGGAGGTGGTTAGACAGAGTAAAGAAGGCAGTTAGTGAGAAAGAAAGATAGGTATATGCAAATGGAAAGACTGGATTAAAATGAATAGGAAATGAAGGATAGTTTGGTTAGGAAGTGAGGTGAGAGATAGGGAGGAGTTAGTTGAGTTTTATTCATTAGCCAAGAGTCAAGGGGCCAGATACTGGCATGGGCTTGTTGATCCCACTCTCCCTGGCCCCATTAAGTTTATACTGACTTTCTAGCAGATTGGGATGCTCATGATATGTGGAGGGTGCAGGTTATGGGCAGAGAAGAGGTGTTTGGATAAACACCTCTTCTGTTCCACCTCCTTCTCCTTAATTCTGTTTTACTTAGTTTATTGGTGGTTGTTTGCTAAAGAAGTGAGTGATGTCATGTTGCTTCTAATGGGGGGGTTGAGTTTAAATGAGCAGATTGATTTAAGGCTGCTTTACATCAAGGTTGAGTGAAGGCAAGCGGTTAATGCTGGCTACTGTGAACTTGCTATGTTTGAATTTATGACATTTGAATGTGACGGAATCTGTGTTTAGTTATTAATAAAATGGTCATCTTATTCTAGGTGGTGTGGTTATTTAAATGGAAGGGGGGTCCGTACTAAACAATATTATGCAGAACTGTAGTGGCATCTTACACCCTGTAAGGTAACACTTGAAATGAAATTCATAGACATGCACTGCAATTCTGCACAAGTCTTGTTCTTGCCGGTAGTAGTGCATAGTGTTAGAAGGTGCCAAAGTATGCAAGTGGACCAAGTAAAGCTATAGCTACTTATTCTGGTCCCCTGTAGTGACCCCAGATCTCTCCGCCCCTAACTTTAAATTGAGACAAAGAAGGTCCTTTGTCTACTCCTACAGTTGTAGCAACCCCCTTGATACAACTTACACCATACACAAAGAGATAAAATTCTTCAGTCCTGACCACAGAAGCAGTACTGGAATTCAGATTACACATCCTAGCACCTTGCGTCTGGGACAGCTGCCCCTTTATCTTATCACAGCTATGCCTGTAGAATGTAGCTGTGGAGCACAACTTAACATGTGCACAAAACTGTGCAGTAAAATGGATACTCCAAAGTGTAGAAAGCACTCCTTAGTACAGCTTCATACCACATATCACAATCTTAAGAGAACATAAACCATGACTAATAGGTCTCAACAGAAATCAGAGCTTTTAGCAGTTGGGCTGCGCATGATTCTGCTTCTCTTGGCAAGATGGCACCATGTGATGCACACCACAACGTAACCATATATTATTTACAGATAACGGCTATGATGTCTATATATATGGACATTTGTTGGATTCATAAAAGGTAAGGAAAGGGGTATATATGGATGTTGGAAAACAGGAAGCACAAACAAAGGGAAAACACATAAAGACAAAACATAGGAGTGTGGAAAATTGAGGGAGGTTTTTTTTTCTTACTTATAAAGAAAAGGAAGAATGAAAGGGAAACTAAACACTATGAAAAAGGAAGATGAAAGTGCACAGGGTCAGAGATGCAAACACAAAAGAGCACAGATAAATATGGGTGTAAGTACACACAATGGGGAGGGAAGACTGGAGAAAGAGAAGGAGAAAGACAAACAGGAGATAGATAGTGCTTGGGAACATTTCACAATGCATATGGTATAGGGCAGGACACATGAGGAATGAAACACAAATGTCTGGAGATATAGTAAGCCACAAGCAACTTCCCTATCCCAGCCCAGTGAGGACTGCAGGGGCCCATTGCCATATGATGGTTCGTGGTAGGAGCCTGCTGTTTGAAAGAGTCTCTCTCATTCTCTCAAGTTAGCTCTCATTGTGGTCCATATATCTGCACATTTGAACATTCCACCAAATCCTTCACAACCTGATCTAGCTACATATAGGCCATTTCAAACATATAAATATATACCTCCTAGTAAGGAACCAGAAATCTCCTAACAGTGGGGCACTTTCAGGATCATCAACTTCATAAGCCTAGACCACATCCTCAATGATGGATGTTCCTGCAGAACCTATATAATATCTGGGCCTGCAGTAAGGAGACAAAATAGGAAAGTTACCATAAATTAATCTGCCTTGACAATCTTGACACTGAAATAAAACTAAGATGTGTCTGTCCCTATGTGGACAACAAACCATTACTGGCCAAAAAAATGCCTCTCCTGCCTCATGTGGAAGGCAATTAAAGAAGAAAGGGCAAAACGGTGAGCCATGAAAATTGTAAAGTGAAATGCTACAGAAATATAAACAATCCCAGAAGTATATTGCATGACAGACTATATGCAAGTGTGTCCCCTAAACATATACTAAGATATGAAAAGTAACTATGACCCACCTGGTATTATTCTGTCACCTTGAGATGGTGCTTTGTAACCACAGCCCAGAACATGGCCCTGCAGAAACCCATATAATATATATGAATATCACATTCAGTGCCACCACCACTATCACCACCATATCACACTCAGTGCCACCACCACTATCACAACTATAGCACATTTAGTGCCACCACCACTATTACAGTCAGTGCTACCACCACTATCACCACCATATCACACCCAGTGTCACCACCACTATCACCACCATATCACAATCAGTGCCCCACCACTATATCAGTGCCACCACCACTAACAGAATCAGTGCCACCACTGCTATCACCACCACATCACACTCAGTGCACCACCACTATCAACACCTGACACGGATGATGCACAGAGTTGCAGATCTACTTCTTGGATGAATTTAACAGTTACTTGCCAGAAATAACAACAGTCCTAAATTTAAAGCAAAAAATAAAAAACATAAATGTGGAGATAATAAAATTTACTATATCATTAGGGCATGTTTGTCTAATCTCCATTCTCCGTGTAAAGATATTATTGGGTTGTTGTACCACGGGTCAACAAACCATTGCCTGCACTATTCTACCAGCCTGGTGGTGGTGGTGCTGCCCATGACTTAGGATAAATCTTCAGTCAGGTTATACCAGGCATCCACTTTAGGTATTTGTTTCTGTGTGGATATATATATATATATATATATATATATATATATATATATATATATAAATGTCGATCCCGACATGTGCGACTCGTCTTGCACGAACGCGGAACTGCGATCGCCACTACACCGACTCCCAGATGTGCGAACGGCAAAACCTCGCCCCTATCCGACCCATGGTAGCATGGGTGTGGAGGTGTTGCGTGGCCGGTAATGTCGATCGTCGACATTTTCACGGTTTCGGTTCGCTAGCGAACAGTTTTCACAGTTTTGGTTCGCGCAAACACGTCGATGAGGTCGCCGTTCGAACGAAGTGCATTTGCACATTCATAGTAAACCTATATATATATATATATATATATATATATATATATATATATATATATATATATGGGTACATTAGATGGACAAAATACCACTAGACTGGCACGTAAAAAAACGAGACTAAAAAATGACTTCTCACAATCCTGTGAGTCAAATCACTGATTACCAAATGTCTGACACTAACAAACCTGACACCCACAATACCAACATAAAGCAACCAAATGTGTGATCTTTCCTATGGCTGGGTAATCATGTACATCCCAGGCAGCAACCTTTACAGCTACCCAAACTGAAAACTCTTCCAGTCCAAACTTAAACATAGTGCTGTATATCAGGTTTCCATACTAAATTTACCTATAACTTAGAACTCGTTCCACACAACAATATTTAAGATATGGACGTGGTAGGTAAGGGAGGGTATAAATGGGAAGGGGGGGATTTGCTAGTCTGCCTGGCATAATCAGTTATTTAACAAGAATACTATTATAGGTTCATTGGTAAGTACTAGACTAGTTGCCCTTGTCGGCCATTTTAAGCCTAGCCAATTTCCCTTTTTGTGCCTGAAATAACCTGTCCCATTTGGTTACAGACTGGCTTTACTAATCCCATAGTTGATAATTGTATATTACCCCTAATAAAAATAACTGGGATTATGCCATAGGAAAATTGAGGGGACCCATGCATAAAGTATTTAGGAGTTGCCTCTGTCCATTAGCAGTACAGGGATACATTTTCTGTTTCACATCCATAGTTCAAAGTTGCGCTTGAAAATGGACATGGATAAACTTTGTTTTATGTGGATGGAGAGTCTGTTTTACAGCAGTGGCATCCACTATGAGATATACCTGTACCTCCAAACCATTCTGTTGATGTTGCAGAAGAGGTTTACATCCCTAGACAGAGTATTTCTGAGGCCAACAAAATGGTTCTGTTACAACAGTTCGTTTCTGACTCACTCATGATTTTTCATGATTCTCAAAAGCACATCAATGTATGATATTTGTATAGTTTATGCAAATATTGAGGTTTTCTTAAAATTAACTGGTTTTACATATAAATACATAGATAGGTAGATAGATGGATAGATAGATAGATAGATAGATAGATAGATAGATAGATAGATAGATAGATAGATAGACAGACAGACAGATAGATAGATATAAAAAAGGACATAGATATAATAACTGCTATAGGCTATAGCAGTAAATGCCTGTGAACCAGAATGTGCAAAGGAAGATGGGAATTACAGTTAGTAAGACAGAAATGTACAAGGACAAGAGGAAGGAAATTTTTACAGTGCAGTTATACGGAGTGAAGGCAAGTGTCTGCCTTGAGGAAAAGGAGTAAAATGGGACCTGTGATCCCACTAGACTACTTAAGTGGAAGTGCTGTCACTGACGGGTTAATGTTGAGCTTGCCAGAATGTTAGGTAAAGTAAAGAGAGATGCCAGTAGTGTGTTGGTGTATCAGCTATAAAGGGTAATAGTGTGTATGTTGCTAAGAGATTCTGCTAAGATGTTCTAGAATATAATAATGTTAATTACACAATAACAACTAATTGTTATTAAAAAACAAACATGCTGATTGGACAACCCAGTCAGCATGCCCCTTGTAAATCGAACATATCCCTATAGAAAAAAGTCCAGTCGATTAAATATTGTTGAGTTACTGGACTTTCTATTAAGATATGTTAAAAAACAATCTTCAAATATTTTAAGAGGAATGGAGCAAAATATGAGGAAAAAATCAGGACACACTGCAAAAATGTAGATAGAGAAAAGGTACAATTGTGCTAACATCAAAGACTGCAATGCTTTTCATCTTACCTCTCAAACGTCTAGATTTTAATAGAATGTCCTTCACTTTCTTCATACGTTTGCCCTGTTCCTCGTTATTCCAGTAATGCTGCCACACTTTCCCCATGTATAAATAATTACAAAAAAAAAAAAAAAAAAAAGCAAACTGACATCAGTATTGTCTCTTCTGTGGAAGCTCCCTAGCATTGTACTGATTTACTGTGCAAGTGAACAGTCGCACATACCATACACATGCGCAGTAAATCAGGAAGCCATTAGAAGAATACTACAGTCCCATTGTACTAAGGCATTATTTAAGAAAAGTAACCATTTCTTTCTTAAATAATCCCATTGAGAATTTACCCACACCCATGGGTTATTGCTACAATACTATATGGTTATTAGGGTCTGGAATCTATGAGAGTAGTAGAGGCAAAGTTTTGACAAAAAAGACCATACATTAGCTGGAGTCACGATGTCAAGAGATTTCTGTAAGAATAGTTTGTGTTGAGGGTCGGTGTTTAATTTTTGAACAAAAGCTAGCTAAACCATCTATACCGGAAATGGTGAATATAGTAACAGAGATAAAACAACTGTAATTGAGATCTTTAGAAAAGGGTAGGAGCAAATTACATAGGAAAAAATGGGAATTGTGGGAACAATACACACAAGGGGTGAATGAGGCCTAAAAGGAAGCAGAACTTAAATGAGCTATGTAATGTTTGAGTGAGAAAGATTGAGTAGATTATAAGTGATTTATAATGTTTGCAACTGGGAGTGTGTCACTATGGTTTGTGATGTAAAATGCTTGCTGCTAGGACTGTGTCACTGTGATTTGTTTTCATTTATATAAATGTATGATTTCCTATGTAGTAAGTGATGGTTTACTGAAGATGTTTCTTGTTTTAAAAAAAAGAAGCAGGAATTGAATAATTTATGTAATATTGCTTAGGTTATATGATATGTCACAAGTGATAATTCAATAAAGGTGTTTGAAAAAAAAAGAAGCAAGGCCTGCTTGATAAACTTTGTGAGTATCAGAGGAAGAATCTTTTTGGTGGAAGGGCAACAGAATGATATACAAGGAAACGAGGAAACCTTATCAATAAAGAAGTAATAGGAATAGTGATATATTTAGTTTAGATTGGCTGATTACTTGTGATTAGCTCAGACTGGTTGATTACTGGAGGTGTTGATTGTAGGATTGGTTAGGTAAGTATAAATGTGAAGATATGGGGGCGCACTTGTCTCAGGTAGTTTCTCCCCTTCTTACCTTCCACTTTCTCATTAACTAGATATCTCCATCTCTCGCTCCATTCTTTACATCTTTCAGCTATGCTTATGACCAGCCTGTTTTGCCCTTTATACAGTTACTACAACAGTCTATACAATAGAAAGGTTGTGTAATTTAACATTTGCAGAAAGCCCAGGTAGCATAGGCTGAACATCAGGTACTTTTGCAAGACAGACTTTTATTGTATATCATAAGAACTCTAACTTTTACTCCAACAGTCTGGGTGTCAAATAGACTATTCTGCCAGATCCTCTTTTCTCATAGTCTTCATTGCCGATCCTAACAGCCCGGTCAACAAATGTTAAATAAATAAATAAAATAAAAAAATAAAATAACAGCTCTATCTTCTACTCCAGCAGTCTAGGTGGTAGATATGCTGTACCACTTATCTTTGTCCATAGCTTATGTGGCAGATAGGCTGATCTCTTCCTTGTCTTACTAGGTCCTTTACTGCCTATACGTCTACTCCAACAGTCTAAACAGCAGTTAGACTCTTCAATTTAACAAACTAGTAAACTACACAAACTATATATGTGTATTTGCCCCCCCCTGCACCACTCAACCCCTTTACAAATTAAGTATACCAACTCTGAGATCACACTACATTGCGAAAATGAGCATATTTCACGCTCCATTCACCTCAGATCAGCAACAGTCAGCCCATTTACCAGTCAGTTTTCTGAAAGATGGTAATATGAAGTTTCAATTATATGAAACTTCAACATTATTGTCTCGGTCTTTTAAGTGTTGGTCTACTGGTAGTTCATCCTTCTAAAGTAGACTCATATACATATATATATATATATATATATATATATAAACATATGTGTTCTTGTTTTGTTTACCATGTTATTCTCTGCAGACACCTGAGGTACTAAGAATGGGAAAATTGCTTATGGCACTGAAGATATTATGAAGGATATGAAAAGAATTTAAGCCAAGGTTATTAAGGGCTTAGGGGGCACATTTACATAATCAGGTGAAAAATAATTTGTGAAACTGTTGATTTGTAATGGACTATGTTTGTATAAATGACCCCTATTCTTTTAGTTAGTATCTTAGTATCTTTTATAGTTACCTGAGCTACCATGAATTTGGGTAGATGGAACCTCAGTTTAACACCGCATCTGAAGTATGGCACACTCAGCACCGGTTAGTATTGGAAAATTAATCCGTATGCCCAGTGTGCAGATAGAAACCAGAGTTTTCTGTTATTTCAGTATCAAAGGGGCCCAGAAGGTACTTCGTGAAGTGGTCGTGAATGAGAAAAGCATTGTCTTGCTCTGATTCTCATACTTTGCTGGTGCTCTGTGGCAGCCATTATCAGAAACTGCCATTCTCTTGAATGCCCTCTGAAAATGTTACCATCATCATCCTCATCATGAGGAGTAATCTGATGGCCCGTGAATTATCTACAATGTGATTTTTACAACACATCTATTTGCATAGTAGCACATCGCATGTACTCATACATATCTCCAGAGCAAACTTGAGGCCACAAGTTGTTTCAGGCAAGCCTACTCAAAAGCCTGTACTTTATGCTGTTTGTGTAACAAACAAAATATAGTGATTCATGTACATGCATGCTTCTTGACATAACACGTCTTATCTTTTTTTCTCTGCAAATAGGTATACATTTTCAGAGTTCAGGAGGTGTAGCACCATGCTCTAAGTTAAGTTGTGCAGGTTTGGGAAGTTAAATGGTACTGTTTGAATTTCTGAGACTCATTAGTTGGAGTACCAGAAACGTAAAGCAAATGGCTGAAAATGTGAATTCATATATACTAAATCTGATATTATTCTTCATAGGAATATTTTCTTTTTTTTCAAGGTATGGTGATCTCAGAGTTGATGTGTATGTGTACATGTGTATATCTATCTATCTATATATATATATATATATATATATATATACACACACACACACACACACACACACACACACACACACACTCATAGATGCAGATGTATTCATATATCTATATCTTAATCTGCATAGATATAGCTATAAATAGAGGGAGATCCAGATCTATAGATAGATACATAAATAGTTATAGATATAAGTTTGGGGGATGGAAGATTTTTCCCCCTCCATATTAGGGAGATGTGATGTTCAAAATTCATTGTTTTCCCTTTTTTCAATCTTTGTCTTTCCAGGGCTCACTATTACAAGTCTCAACATTTCTCTAGGGAGACAAGTTTTATTGCAAATTTGTTAACAACTCTAGAAAGAATAGGGTGTTAACTGGATCTGTAGGTCATCTGAAGAAGTGTGCAGTACTCTAAAGGTGTGTGATAAGCTACGTTTGTGTTCCGTGTGTTTTCCTAAGCATGTGTACATATTCACTGGAATTAACAGGAGGAAAGGCTAGCAGCTGCAGCAGTATGTTTGACTGCATGTTGTGAGTTTATTAGGTTGGGTTAGTATTGTACCTTTTCCATGAGCATTTTAACGTGCATGTCATGTGGCATAGTCATGGTACATATTGTTTATTCACAGGGAAATAGCACAGCTACAGTGACACCTTTAGGTGCTGGAGCACAACCACAGGATGATGTTGGCACCTATGCTGGAACTGATGATAACAACAAGATACAGACACCTGAGACTCAGTCTAATATCACAGTGGCACTGTTTGGCTCCATCCTGGGTGGCAACTTCCCTCAGTACAGGCTGGCCTCACCAACACAAGAATATGACAACACCATCAGATGTCACTGGATGCTACAGATGTGTGGGTATCACTTGGGATTACTCAGCAGAAGTGCTACTGTATTCATCAAGGTGCAATCTGTTGCAACTTATTCAAACAAGGACAATGTTGCTATATTATGGGGCACCTGTGAGGGCATGGTGGTGAAGGTCACAGTCATGACTGGCCTCCTGATGCCTGTAGTGGTACACAAAACTCCTATGTCCAACTCCCAGCTTAGGATTGTCAATTCCACCATCATCATACTCTCTGTTTTTCAAAGTCAAGGGAGGGCATGTAGTAGAGGAGCTGTGTAGGGAGCCACTGTGAGGTACACAAGCCTCACATGTATATGAACTTATAGCATGCTCTGCCATTCCTCACTGTGATAGGCCATGACTCTCACTCTTCAGTGACTAATACCAATGTATGGAACTCATCAGTGTCACAGTCCTGCAGTGGGACACTTTCCTTGTCAGGGAATGGACCACAAGTCCCAGTGCTACAAGCCAGCGCTTGGTCACAGATCATAACCAGGACAGGAGGACATTGTATATGATACAGAATATCGTTCACCATGTGCTCTCCCAGGTGTCAGACCACAGAGACGTACTGGGACCTACCACCCAATCATAAGATGAAATAATTTATGAGACAGACAGATGACCCACACCCTCAAGGCCTCTATCTCTGATTCCCATGTAATTTCCCATTCACTCACTGTGTATAGACAGAAATGTGCAATTGTTCCCTAACCACTTGTGCACAAGATGGCTCCGACTCAGTCCTGCCTCCCTCCTTGTGATAAATGTGTGAATGTCTGAGGCCCAGTGTTGCTAATGCATGCCCTGCTCAGCATAGCTTGATATGCATATTGGATGTATCACATTTTATCCGTATTGTCACTGCATGGTCATCAAAATCCATATATCTGGAAGACCATATTTTGAACTAGACTTTACTGCTTCATTTGTGTTTCCTGTATGGCACATGTCTGTAATGCGCTTGTGCTGCTGCCAGTTGTTGCAATTCAACTATAATGTCATTATACAATAGTGTCGATTCACCTTCCCTGTTGGTTGTGAATGTGTGTGCGTGGTCTGACTATGCCAGTATCCTGGAGTAGGCCTGCATGTTTCCTCATCACCACATTATGGAGCACACAGCATGCTATGAACACTTTGCAAGCTATGGCAGGATCATAGTGGAGTGTCCCTCAAGCTATGTCAATTGAATAGAAGCAAGCTTTGTGTATGCTGACATTTTCAAAGATGATGCAGACTTGTATGCAGTTAGTGTTATGTTGGTATTTGGCCATACTCTATGGGTTTCATATGAGGGTCATATGCCAGGGGTCCAGCTATTATCCATCATGACAGCATGTACAAGTAGGAGGGATTTACAACTTATGGACCCACTAGAAATGTAGTCAAGGTTTCATATTAGAACAGTGTTTGCATTTACCAATTAGTTTGCCCTGTGGAATTTCTGTATGCAGGATGTAGTGATACCAAACATGTGCCATTTATGTCAATCACTTGAACTGCCTTAGTGCTGTGTGCAGACACAGGTTATGATTCTACTTATGTCACATATTATCTAGAAGTTCATGAAATGCTAGCCCTTCCATTTCATAAACATCTGTGGCTGTGGGCCAAGTGAGGCCTTTATTAATACATGTGTACAATCCATGGCTCCCAGTACTTCAGGGAGGAAGGCAATGTCATAGTAGGCATTCATAGTGTCACCTCTCTCCTCTGGTGTGCCAGGAAATTATATAGGATCATCTAGATTTAGAAGAATTATATATAGGAACTTAAACAGGCAACTCAGTATCGACTGCTGAAAACCAGTTTAATGATAGTAACCAACAGATAAAAACAATAAAAAGTACTAAGCGCTTTCACCCGTACATGTTCTGGGCATCATCAGAGTACTAAACAATTCACATACTAACTTCCATATATATAACAACTTGAATAATTGATAAATTAGAGAATTGATGTTAATACTTACATCACAACGCCTAATTAACAACTCATTCCATTAAAAACTTTTAGAAACTGCTAAGGTGTCATCATACCAATACAAAATAACAACAAAAAATTTGTTATTAAAAACCTATGTAAAATACCATCTTTGTAACTGTAAATATAGAAATCATTAAAATTCATACATTTAATATTTCAAAACTTTCAAAACTTGCTCCCTATGTACAATTTTAAAACTTTTTATTGTTAAAATATACGCGAATATTTAACACAATATCCTATGCCAAAATAAATAAATAACTAATGAATTAATAAACTAAAGAATTTATAAAATGCACTATTAAATATGAATTAATTACTAAACAATATATATTAAAAATATATATGTTACTATATAATGTGTGAATGAACATTGTGTGTATTAATAAATGTCTATAGTAATAAAATATACAAATCATGAACTAAAAATTGTATATAATTAACTATGCTGTATTTAACTATAATTATTTTAGCCCAAATGAAATATGACCTATGTTTTAATATATTAGCTATAGATATATGCTCATTAATACCAGGTATAGTGCTGGCATTTAGTCTCAGCTGCCATAGACATTCTTTTGCCTCTAGTATGGTCTTGTCATCACCTCCACTACTGTTATTAAATGTGATTCTATCTATCACAAAAAATAAAAATCTGTTAAAGTTTTGACATTTTTGACTATGTGTGTATAGGGAACTAGTACTTTTTTGTTTTTTATATCTCTAATATGTTCGACTATGCATTCCCATAACTTCCTAATGGTTTTTCCTACGTACAATGCTGAACAAGATGAACAAGTGGCCAGATAAACCACCATTCTGGTGTTGCAGTTACAGTATCTGGGACACCTAATTGTTTTTCCATAATTATTAATAGCAACATATGGTTCATCATTAATGTACTTACAGGTTTTACATGTACCACATTTGCTCATCCTGGACATTTTATACATGTCATTATTAGTACCTGTCTCAAAAAGCTCTTTCAAATTCATACCTCTACTATAGGTGACCTAAGGGCAACTACCTATAATGTCTGTTATTTCAGTCTTGATCATAAAGACACTAGTCCAGGTCTCTCGGATAATATTTACTATCTTGAATGATGTTTCATTGTAGGGTATTATAAAATTGTCTTTTCTGTTTTTGTGATTACTCTTAACTATAGTGTTGTCTAATCCAAACTTATTTATAGGTTTATATAAATAGTTTCTTTTTACATAAATCTCATTTCTAATATTACTTAAAAGTTCATTAGGATACCCCCTGTCTAAAAACATATTAAAAAGTTTTTCAATCTCCAAATAAAAAATTGCATCATCGCTTATAATTTGAGAGAGCCTGACCATCTGTCCTTTAACTAAATTCCTTTTTAATAGTAAGGATGCCAACTGTTAAAATGCAAAAATGAATTAGAATAAGTTTTCTTTCTAAATATGTTTGATTCTATCACATCATTGTTGTTATAAAATAGTATATCCAGGTATTCACAATTATTCACATAAATATTACTAGTAAAATTTTAAAAGGTTGATGTTGTTGTAAGAAAATTTTCAAATTCAAATAACTGCTCTCTATTGCCTTTCCAAAAAATAAGAGTATCGTCCAGGTATCTCAGATATAAAGCAATGTTTGACCAATAACTTGATTCAAAAACATGTTGTGTTTCCCAAAGTGCTAACACTAAATTGGCATAAATAGGAGCAAATCTTGCTCCCATGGCCACCCCCGTACTTTGCCTGAAATATTCACCATTGATATAAATATAGTTGTTTTCAAGTACTATTTCCATCAATTCCTCTAAAAGTTTACATTTACCATGATGCATTCCACTAAACTTCAAAAGACTGGCCTCAAACATTTCTATCCCAAGTTTATGAGTATCACAGTAAACAAATTTACAATATCAATGGTGACCATAATCATGTCAGGGTAAATATTCACAAAATGTTCTCTTACTTTATCAAGGCAATGCCAAGAGTCCTTCAGTATATGTGGTAGTTGATTTAACATCTCCTTACAATATACATCTATAAATGAGGCAATCGCCTCAGTTTTGGACCCTTTAGCAGATACTATAGGTCTAAATGGTGGATTGTTGGTATCCTTATGTATCTTAGGAATACCAAAGATGAATGGAGTAATAGGGTACTCAACTGTAAAATAGTCGTATTCTTTTTTACTAATAACTCCATCCATCAAAAATTCATACAGCTGCCAATCCACTTTAGTATATGCCCTATGCATCTCGTGTTTAGACACTTTTTCATAAGTTTTTTATCACTCAACATAACAGTCATTTTGTTCGAGTAATCAGTTTTAGACATAATAACAATTCCTCCTCTCTTGTCGGGTTTCATAACCCTGTATTTGTCTGTTGTAGTCAACTCTTTGAGACAAAATTTTTCAGCTGAAGTTAAGTTCTCAGTTACACTTTTTTCTTTCTTCAGTATTCTTCTTATCTGGGTCTCACATAACCTTTAAAATAAATAAATCAAGGAGTTCTGTGGAGGTATAAATGTATTGCTCCTTTTTAGTGTAAAACTACTGCTATCTGTCTGGATACCTCTATTGTTGCCAAAAAACATATTGAGATTCAATAATCTGGTATATAATTTTAAATTAATTAAAATCCTTCCAACATCAAATTTAAAAGATGAAACATAAGTAAAACCTTTTTTAAAAAGAGTAATATGACTAGGACTAAAAGTGGTGTCGGTAAAATTGTATAAATTAAAACCTCCGTCAACAGTAATAGAACAGTGGCCTCCATTGAGGTCTGTATTAATCTCGTGTTCAACCTCTGTATCATTTAATGTCACTTCTCAAAAATCAACATGCCTGAAACACATAAAATTGCTATCTTTTATACTACCTGGACTGAAACCTATATTACAATCAGACACATTGTCCAATATAGTTTGTATTGTGTTATCATGACTGGTGTTTATCGGTGCCATGAATTTGTCCTGTATGTTGTTTAGTTGTAATATTGGTTCTGCTGGTATTGCTGACTGCGATATCGGTTGCGTATCCGTTCTGATCTTCTCAATGTTGGTTCTTCTAAAAAAAACCCTTCCCCTTCATCATGAACAAAATTATCTTGTCTGTACCTCTGTTGTTTGTTAGGGTTTGAAGTAAATGAGTTTTGTGTATCCCTAGTATCTGTATTAGTCTCAGCTAATTTAGACAAACGCTTCATATTTTTGAAATCTTTGAAATGTACATATACTCTCTTATTATTATAGTCGTTAGTGTCCCTTGTAAATTTTTGATTTTTTATTTCTAACCCTTTAGTAGTAAATTTGTCCATGTCCTTTATAATACTAACAAAACAGAACTTGTTAAACTCAAACAACAAATCTTGGCGTATGTTTTTATCCAATATGCTTAATTGCTCATTTAAACTTGCAAGTTTAGTATTATTATTATTACGTACTGTTAACTTCATTTAATCAATACCTGTTCTATCAAACAATTCCAATAGTTCATCAAAGAGTTCAGTATCTTCAACAAATCCAAAAGGGAGTTTAAAAACCCGCAAGTATTTTGGTACATGTCCCAGTTCTAAAGACCTTTCTAAAAAGGTGTTATCCATTTGTAAAGACTTAAAAGTCTTTAGCGCCTTTTCAAACTATATAAAATGTTTATTTAAACTTCCCATATCTTTGTTGTTACTTTATAGAATATTGTTGAAAGACAGAGCTACCAAAATAGTTTTTAAGTCCAACAAATTTAAATGTGAACCACCAGTACGTTTGTTTAAGCCATCCCTAGTGTTCGGTCCTGTGTTAGAAGGTGGAAAGCCATGCTGTGCACTACCTTTGTTGACTCCTCCTACAATAAAACCCGCCAAACCATGGCTAGCTGATGGTCATACTGGACTGGTACCAGGTGTGGAATGTAAAGTAAAAAGCTGATCTTGTGATTCTGTCACCGTGACGTTTGCGGCCGCTGGGCTGTTATGTCCTTGTTCTTGTAACACGCTAATAAGGTGTTGTGTAATCTCGATGTGTTGTAACAAAAGGTGCTCCATAATTCACAGGAACGACCAAGAAACTAGTCCAACAGCGAGCTGTGTGACTACCAATGTAAATGTAAAATCCACAATAAAAAACAGGAAAACTGAAACGGGCAACTCAGTATCGACTGCTGAAAACCAGTTTAATGATAGTTACCAACAAACAAAAACAATAAAAAGTACTAAGCGCTTTCAGTCGTACATGTTCTGGGCATCATCAGAGTACTAAAGAATTCACATACTAACTTCCGTATATATAACAACTTGAATAATTGATAAATTAGAGAATTGATGTTAATACTTACATCACAATGCCTAATTAACAACTCATTCCATTAAAAACTTTTAGAAACTGCTAAGGTGTCATCATACCAATACAAAATAACAACGGATAATTTGCTATTAAAAACCTATGTAAAATACCATCGTTAATGAACAATAGTATGTAATAATAATACTAAACTTGCGAGTTTAAATGAGCAATTAAGCATATTGGATAAAAACATACGCCAAGATTTGTTGTTTGAGTTTAACAAGTTCCGTTTTTATAGTATTATAAAAGAAATGGACAAATTTACTACTAAAGGGTTAGAAATAAAAAATCAAAAATTGACAAGGGACACTAACGACTATAATAATAAGAGAGTATATGTACATTTCAAAGATTTCAAAAATATGAAGTGTTTGTCTAAATTAGCTGAGACTAATACAGATACTAGGGATACACAAAACTCATTTACTTCAAACCCTAACAAACAACAGAGGTACAGACAAGATAATTTTGTTCATGATGAAGGGGAAGGGTTTTTTTTTAGAAGAACCAGCATTGAGAAGATCGGAATGGATACGTGACCGATATCGTGGTCAGCAATACCAGCAGAACCAATATTACAACAAAACAACATACAGGACAAATTAATGGCACCGATAAACACCAGTCATGATAACACAATACAAACTATATTGGACAATGTGTCTGATTGTAATATAGGTTTCAGTCCAGGTAGTATCAAAGATAGTAATTTTATGTGTTTCAGGCATGTTGATTGTTCAGAAGTGACATTAAATGATACAGAGGTTGAACTTGAGATTAATACAGACCTCAATGGAGGCCACTGTTCTATTACTGTTGACAGAGGTTTTAATTTATACAATTTTACTGACACTACTTTTAGTCCTAGTCATAGTACTCTTTTTAAAAAAGGTTTTACTTATGTTCCATCTTTTAAATTTGATGTTGAAAGGATTTTAATTAATTTAAAATTATATACCAGATTATTGAATCTCAATATGTTTTTTGCCAACAACAGCGGTATCCAGACAGATAGCAGTAGTTTTACACTAAAAAGGAGCAGTACATTTATACCTCCACAGAACCCCTTGATTTATTTATTTGAAAGGTTACGTGAGACCCAGATAAGAAGAATATTGAAAAAAGAAAAAAGTGTAACTGAGAACATAACTTCAGCTGAAAAATTTTGTCTCAAAGAGTTGACTACGACAGACAAATACAGGGTTATGAAACCCGACAAGGGAGGAGGAGCTGTTATTATGTCTAAAACTGATTACTTGAACAAAATGACTGTTATGTTGAGTGATAACAAAACTTATGAAAAAGTGTCTAAACACAAGATGCATAGGGCATATACAAAAGTGGATTGGCAGCTGTATGAATTTTTGATGGATGGAGTTATTAGTGAAGAAGAATACGACTATTTAACAGTCGAGTACCCTATTACTCCATCCATCTTTGGCATTCCTAAGATACATAAGAATACCAACAATCCACCATTTAGAACTATAGTATCTGCTAAAGGGTCCAAAACTGAGGCTATTGCCTCATTTATAGATGTATATTGTAAGGAGACATTAAATCAACTACCACATATACTGAAGGACTCTTGGCATTGCCTTGATAAAGTAAGAGAACATTTTGTGAATATTTACCCTGACATGATTATGGTCACCATTGATATTGTAAATTTGTTTACCGTGATACCTCATAAGTTGAAGTTTAGTGGAATGCATCATGGTAAATGTAAACTTTTAGTGGAATTGATGGAAATAGTGCTTGAAAACAACTATATTTATATCAATGGTGAATATTTCAGACAAAGTACGGAGGTGGCCATGGGAGCAAGATGTGCTCCTATTTATGCCAATTTAGTGTTAGCACTTTGGGAAACACAACACGTTTTTGAATCAAGTTATTGATCAAATATTGCTTTATATCTGAGATACCTAGATAATACTCATATTATTTGGAAAGGCAATAGAGAACAGTTATTTGAATTTGAAAATTTTCTGACAACAACATCAACCTTTTAAAATTTTACTAGTAATATTTATGTGAATAATTGTGAATACCTGGATATATTATTTTATAACAACAATGATGTGATAGAATCAAACATATTTAGAAAGAAAACTTATTCTAATTCATTTTTGCATTTTAACAGTTGCCATCCTTACTATCAAAAAAGGAATTTAGTTAAAGGACAGATGGTCAGGCTCTCTCGAATTATAAGTGATGATGCAATTTTTTATTTGAGATTGAAAAACTTTTTAATATGTTTTTAGACAGAGGTTATCCTTATGAACTTTTAAGTAATATTAGAAATGAGATTTATGTAAAAAGAAACTATTTATATAAACCTATAATTAAGTTTGGATTAGACAACACTATAGTTAAGAATAATCACAAAAGCAGAAAGAACAATTTTATAATACCCTACAATGAAACATCATTCAAGATAGTAAATATTATGAGAGAGACTTGGACTAGTGTCTTTATGATCAAGACTGAAATAACAGACATTATAGATAGTTGCCCTTAGGTCACCTACAGTAGAGGTATGAATTTGAAAGAGCTCTTTGAGACAGGTACTAATAATGACATGTATAAAATGTCCAGGATGAGCAAATGTGATACTTGTAAAACCTGTAAGTACATTAATGATGGACCATATGTTGCTATTAATAATTATGGAAAAACAATTAGGTGTCCCGGATACTGTAACTGCAACACCAGAATGGTGGTTTATCTGGCCACTTGTTCGTCCTGTTCAGCATTCTATGTAGGAAAAACCGTTAGGAAGTTAAAGGAACACATAGTTGAACATATTAGAGATATAAAAAACAAAAAAAGTACTAGTTCCCTATACACACATAGTCAAAAATGTCAAAACTTTAAGAGATTTTTATTTTTTGTGATAGCTAGAATCACATTTAATAATAGTAAAGGAGGTGATGACAAGACCATACTAGAGGCAAAAGAATGTCTATGGCAGCTGAGACTAAATGCCAGCATTATACCAAGTATTAATGAGCATATATCTACTGCTAGTATATTAAAACATAGGTCATATTTCATTTGAATTGGGCTAAAATAATTATAGTTAAATACAGCATAGTTAATTATATACAATTTTTAGATCATGATTTGTATATATTATTACTATAGACATTTATTAATACTCACAATGTTCATTCGCACATTATATAGTAACATATATATATTTTTAATATATATTGTTTAGTAATTAATTCATATTTAATAGTGCATTTTATAAATTCTTTAGTTTATTAATTCATTAGTTATTTATTTATTTTGGCATAGGATACTGTGTTAAATATTCGCGTACATTTTAACAATAAAAAGTTTTAAAATTGTACATATGGAGCATTTAAAAGTTTTGAAAGTTTTGGAATATTAAATGTATGAATTTTAATGATATCTATGTTTACAGTTACAAAGATGGTATTTTACATACGTTTTTAATAACAAATTATTTATTGTTATTTTATATTGGTATGATGACACCTTAGCAGTTTCTAAAAGTTTTTAATGGAATGAGTTGTTGATTAGGCATTATGATTTAAGTATTAACATCAATTCTCTAATTTAGCAATTATTCAAGTTGTTATATATACGGAAGTTTGTATGTGAATTCTTTAGTACTCTGATGATGCCCAGAACATGTACAGGTGAAAGCGCTTAGTACTTTTTATTATTTTTGTTTGTTGGTTACTATCATTAAACTGATTTTCAGCAGTCGATACTGAGTTGCCTGTTTCAGTTTTCCTGGTTTTTATTGTGGATTTTATATATAGGAACTTGTTGAATATTCTAGAGACAGAAGTTAGTGAAATACATGGAGTGTCCCCAGTGGCTCACTGACAGACCCCTGTTGTCGGTAAATAAAGAGCTATACATACTTTTATCTCCACAGGTATTGGAAGGCCATGCATTTCCATCAGTTTTGCTTATGGCTGATACACATCAGCTAGGGCCCATGTAGTCTTCTAGCTGACAAAAGAAAAAAATTATAGTCACTTAGTGAAATTCCAATAAGTAAAACATAGTCATTAGTGTTTATGTTGACACTAGATTGCAACATACACATACTGGTGGGACATTGTCGTGCAAAGGTCAGTAATATGTTACTGCACAGGAATCATGATGAGTCACCAATCAGCTTCAAATCGAAAGATTTTTGGTGGAAAAAAAATATCACTGAAAACCACTTTTGGAAATAACCAAAAATAATTTTGCAGGGGACAACCCTTCTTCACACTCCATGTGGGAAAAGACTCCACTACACCCCTTACCTTGCATAGCAACTCCAAAATTGCAGAGTAGTGGAAAATAAAATACTACCTTGAAAGATCACAAAAAGTGTTTTTTGGTGATTTTTTTGATCAAACAGCTTTCGGTTTAAAGCCATTTGATCACCTGCATGAACCTGGTGCATGATGGCTGCTGTAACTCTGAGAATTCTTGTTAGATGCAGTAATAAAATCATTGTCATGCTTTCCACTTTTATAGTCAGGTGCAGAGAAACTGTATAATGTCATGACTGTTTTCACTTTGCATACATTTTAATGTTATTAGAATTTCATTTTGATTGATTGTTCATTTAAATGTATCAACTTGGTGAGAGAACTGGCCCAAGTATAATTTTCAGCCAAGATCTGAGGCAAGAGCGAATAACAGCTTTTCAAACTGCTTACAAACACATTATCCTTCAACTTACATTTCAAATAAATGTTTGCATTTTGATTACGTTTACCACATGTACAGTTCAATAACTGCTATAGTTATGCTTTTATATGAATGTTATTTATACAAGTCACTGCATTCTCTACAATAATGCTAGTACTATTTCCATGTGTGCATCGGCTGCCTAGCTGCCTTGTAACATTATGGTTGCACTTTACTGACCGAAGTGTGTTTTCTAGCATGATAGATTAGGCATCAGTTCACAAAGGACTTAAAATATTAACTTTGTGCATCCCTGATTTAAAAACTGTAGCTACTAAAATTATGTGGCCACTCAACATCTGTTACAGCATGCTGAAAAGCAGACCAGGCAACAATCCACAGTGCAAAAGCCTTAGACAAGGGAAGAAGTACTGCCCCTTATAACTACACCTCTCACTTTCTGCAAAGACATGACTTGAAGTTTGAGATTAAAATGAGGGTTATGTCGTATGGCTAATTCTGAATTTGTGCTGTAAGATAAAAACCTATACCGTAATATACAGTCCCCAGTCTGTTTATTGACAAAATTTCCTACCACACTATTGAAACAAAAAAAAAAAAAAACTTGTTTGCTGATCAGCCTTCTGATCATTGTGTAGGAACTCAAGCCTTGTATCTTCCTAGTGTTTAAAATGACTCAGTATCAAACTGAACCACTTGACCTAATCTAAATTTTCTTCCTGCAATTTTATACTTTTTATCACTTTTTTCAGTCAATTGCAGTTAATTTATAGTAGGTTCATAGGTTCATAGGTAGGTACCAGTCTATCAGCCCAAGGGCCTACATAAGCCTAGCCAGCAAAGTACCATAGCTTACGCCACCCAAGAAAGTTATTTTCCTGTGCCACTGTTGAGCAGAGACACAGAAGTGATCCCCAGGGTGTATTTCCTATTTCCCATCCAGTCATCAAGATTTTTCTTGAAGAGTGCTAATGAGGAACTTTGCTTGACTTAGATGGGTAGCCTGTTCCAGAGTATGGGAAGTCTCTGTGACAGAAATCTATCCCTCCAGCATGTCCTGTTTATTGTGGTGACAAGGTTTAGGTCCCTAGAGCGTGTAGCTCAGAGGGATTGGGATTTCTTCAGGTGTAGCATGTCCAACAGCTCTGGGTTTGACATAGCTTTATATGTTAGGCAGAGATCACCTCGGAGTAGACGATATGCTGTGGAGTAAAGCTGGAGTTTTTTTATAATAATAATAGTTCATATTGTTCATATTGTGTACTTTTATAGTTGTATGGCTGTTTATGAGATTAATAGATCATCTATTTTGTTACACAAAGTGTTCTCCCTTGTTAATTCATTAAATAATATTTCCATTGTGTCTAACAATGTGATTTCCCTATGACTTCCCATTATTTTTCCAACTTTTGATTTTATCTGACGTTAAATTGCATTTCAGTTTGTTTTCTGGTTTGGGTGTAAACATTCTGAAGGCAGTAACCTTCGGAGGGCAGTAGTGATCATTAGTGGCAGGAGCTTATTTGCTGATGATTCTGAGGAATGGCCATTCCTAGCTGGAGTTCTAACTGCTTTCTTATTGGTTCTTTCACTTCATCTACTCCTCTTAAAAGTTCTTGTAGCCATTTTGTTTGTGTCTTTTATAAGAATCTGTGGAGCTGAACTAAAAAGCTTGTGCTATGAAGAGTTTTTTCTAAAATTCTTAAGCTTAATTTGCTTAAACTCTACTTAAAGAACAAGATGAATATTTATTTCAGCTACTTCTGTATTCCTTTTGATGTTTTCTCTACTTTTATTGCTTATTTTACCAACATTTAATTTGTTTGGTAAAACACTTACCCAACAGTGCAAGGATCAGACTGTAGCCCCTTCAAGTTCATCAAAGTGTTCTCCCTGTGATTTTGCATTTTATCACCTTCTTACAGTTAGTTGCAGATCAACTGTAATAACTTATACTGTGCAATTTTATACTCACTTGACTGTGAGATTAATAGCTTCTCCATTTTGTTACACTGTGTCTTCTCCTTTATTAATTCATTAGGCAACTTCCCCATTTTGCCAAACAATGTGTTTTCCCTGTATCTTTTCACTCTTTTCCCCACTTTTATCTCTAATCTTACATTAAATAACATTTTAAGTTAGCTTTCTAGTGTGTGTATAAACTTGCTGAGGGCATTAGTGATTATTCTGGGGCAAGGAATAATCTGCTCCTGTTTTTGAGGGGTGTACATTACTAGCTGGAGTTCTAACTGTTATTCTATTTGTTCATTCACTTTGTTTACTCAGTTTAAAAGTGGGTGGCTGCCCTCTCTGCTGTACTGCATTGTATTCAGAAGACGCAGGCACTTTCAGTTTCAAACTCTCTATTAAAGGGGAAAAGGCATTAGTGTTTCAGTTCATGGTTAATGCATTGATTTGGGTTAAAAATAATGAATATCCTAAAATGCCTGGGTTTTGTGCTTACCACTTGTTTAGACCTGAGGGGAACTGCAAAGGAGTACTCATATTTATTAGTGACCAGATTAGCTCAACCTTGGTCTACTGCACTTCCAAGATGAAACATTAGTATTGTCCCCTTATTCATCCATCTACCAAACTGACCATATTGCTAAGCTAAACTAGAATATAGACTGCATACATTAACTTAGTGCTTTAAACTTAATCTATAATTACGATTTTTTTTTTATAAATATTGAAACGGTATTATATTCTCTTTCCTTACCCAACATATCTTGATTCCACACTCATGATGCTGGACAAAAGTAGGGTGACAGTGACCTGTCTCTCAGGATCCAGGCTTGGCAGTCCCTCAAAGCAAATGGGGAGGCCATTAGGACACAAGCCAGAAAAGTAGAAAGCAACCAGGTGTGCAGAGACCTGAGGAATATGGAGAAAGACACGACAGAGCTCTCAAAGCATGTAGATGCCTTCTATCACCAAAAATTATGCTGAGGGGGAAAGGAAATATAATTAGCTTTTAACAGCTGGCTAAACATCTGGTGTCATTCTAAGGGAATCCAGCATATGTCAGCATGGGATGAAATCAGTGGCATTAACCAGAGTGTGTGCCAACCGGGGCTGCCTTTGAATTTGCTGCCCCTCTCCCTTACAAAATCATGGTCAAATGAGGCCCACCCATACACAGCCCCCCCCCCTGCAGCCATTCCAGTGTCCCATTACTTGACTATTTCTCCCCATTTACTATAAACACCACAATGTGCATACTGTTTTCTGCTTTACTTTTACAATGATTATTTGGATTTAATTTAAAACTTTTATTTTAAATGTTATAGCACAAACAATGATGGGCATATGCTAAACAAAGCAATACAGTCTCACAATGAAAATGAACTGAGCATTAAAACTTCTCTATATGTGACACTCACATTCATTGAAACATCATTGAAACCCACATTCAAAGAAAATGTATCTGGCCAGTGGCAGATAAAGTTTACTGTTGGGCTGTTTTCAAATCATAGGCTCCTTGCACACATATTTAGGACCATACAAACATACATGTGTTCTTTGATTCACTTTCCTGATTGTATAAAATATTTTCCTTGTATAATGCAGCACACTTGTTAGAGTGTGTTTTAAATGCATTGTTTTGAACATTTTTCCTGTAAGCAATAAAACAAAATGTATGAACCAAAAATGACAAAACTGCCCAATTCAGAATATTTCCATCATAAAAGTCTATTCAAACTTCTGTCATTACAATCCACCAATATCAGTAAATATGCACAATCTCTGCAGAAGTAAAGTCATCTAAATAATTCCACATTAAAGAAATCTGTAACTAATGAAGAGGTTGCTGCTAGCAAACAACTTTATATTTCTTTGTTTCATCTACAAATAATGTGTCTGTTGCCCTTGAAGAATAGATTGCCTATGTTACATTAAACAATGATAAGCTGGTAATATTGCATTAGGAAATGGATGACAAACTGGCAACAGGTTCATAGTTTCTAGGCATCTCATCCAAAGGACGACATACTCAGGACTGCAGCATCTCACCCCTTAAAGTACAACACAGTATTAAGTCTCTTAATATGTAAGAGAACATAATCATCAAATGCAGACCATTTCAATAAATCATGTTACTTGTATCACTTTTTTTCCTTTGACTACAATACACGTTTTTCTTCTACTCTTTGACTATTGGTACTGGACAATTCCATGCTATTAAATAATCTTCATTTTCAGTAATTCTTTGTAGTTCATATTTCTAGTGCTTGTAAGTTTACCTGTATGTTGTACTGATAAAAGAAGAGGTGGACAGACTATAGGAAATACAAAGATGCAGTCAGCAACACAAGAACAGAATGTCTTCTTGTATTTAAAATTGCATGCAAAAAGAAAGGAAGAACAGGACATCTGTGGACAATTCACACACAGACATGATGCGACAGGTGTGTGAGACCTGACCATTCTTAAAGAAGAATGCCCTGAAAAACAAAAAGTGTATTTTTTTAATTAAAAAGTAAATGTGACAGTCTCTCAGCAAGTGAAGTAAAAGAAAAAAGGCTGCTCAAGGCAGACCACCCCTCTTGCTCCCCCAGTTATGCCACTAGATGAAATGCTTAACATCTGTTCTTTTTTCTCTGGGGAGGGCTTGCATCTTTTGTTTCAAGGCTTCTGTATACTGATGAAAGCTTTTTCTGCCCTCATTGTGCATTTTTAGGCAATATTCAGCTGATAAACCGTCTACCCTAACTTCCAAAACAAATCAACCATTGACCCATATCAAAGTGGTTAATGCCAGAGGTGTAACCAACAAGCTGCAGGACATTGATGACCCCCCTCTGCATTTGGAGCACATTTGTGTATGTGTTGTTACAGAAACATGGTTTAAGTGCCCAGACTGCACTCCTTCAATACCTTGATTTTGCACTCACCACTCTTTTAGACCTGAATGGAACTGTGGTGGAGTATCCATATTTGACAGAGATCACATTAGCTTAAAACAGATACCTAGAGACTCCTAAACCAAGTTTATTTGGATTCAGATCATACACATTAAGATCAGATATCAGTTCACAGTGTGCTACAGAACCTCCTCTATGTCTACAGAAAATCAAACATTTCGAAATATTTTGGATGAGTTCCCCATAGGTAGGAATGCTGTTATCCTTGGTGAGTTTAACTAACCAGAGTTTAAATTGGGACATATGCCATCATTGCTGGATATGCACACATATTCCTAGACTTTGTAAAGAAAAAAAATCCCTGCACCAGATGGATAAAGAACCTACTAGAGAGCAGAATATCCTTGACCTAGTCTTAAAAAACAGTAGCATAGCTAGGGCAGGGTGAAGGGTGCAACTGCCATAGGCATAAAGTGTTAGAGGGTGGGAATGACCATCTGATCCTGATCACTCTTTAGTACAAACTGGCTTTTAAAAGCTGCTATTACATCTCTAGTCAAATCTGAGCTTTGTAGTGTACAGTGTGTGTACATTTGCAGCAAGCAGTTTGTACAGTTTCAAAAAAAAACATTCTTTTAACTTAAAACCTGAGTGTTGTAGCACTCTGTTACATGGTTTAAACTGTAGCAACTACGTGCTACAGTTTAAAAGAAAACATTTTGACACAAAAAAAAACAGAGGAAGGAGGGTCAGATGTAGCAGACAGAAACATCACCTGACTGGCTGTTGCATTTCAGGAGCCCCAGGTATCTGAGTGCAGACATTTTTTTTTTTAAATGGCTTCTTAGATCAGGAGGGGGAGGGGTGACACAGGAAACAGAAAGTGGTCTACTGTAATGAGTGCAAGGTGGGTCTGGTCCATAACAAAAAGTGGCATTCCCCTGGAAAGAGCATCTAAACTAGTTATAAAATAATAAACATATCTGACTTAGAGAACTGAAATAGCTGCAGCCCATGTGAGAACCAGAAGAGAAAGTATTCTTGACACATTAAGAAGTGTCCTATCCCACATGAACTGATACAATAAGAATATATATGTCATATATGAATGACCCTACTTGATGTGTCCTTGGTTGGGTCTGAATCCTAAGTAGTTACCACAGGATAGAAAGAGTTGGATGACTGGAGTGCAGACTTCACAAAAGCAGTCTGACCCCCTGCAGCATGGTTGAACCAATAATGTTTGGTGAAAGGTATAAACCTCAAATATCATGGTGCACATGAATTCAGTAGTAACATTTCTGAAATGAGCATATCAAAAAGATACAATCTTGGTCAACTGAGCTTTGACCACAGCAGTTCACAAAAGGTACTTGGCTGACTGCACAAAACAATTCAGTTAGCCATCAACTTGTAATCTATTTTTTGCTGGCATCCACAAGTCCATCCCTTCCTCCCTGTCACAAAGGAGATGCAAAAAATGTTCATTTTTCTAAATTATCACTCCTGATTCAAGTAAACTCTGAGCTGACTATGAACATCCAAGACTTGAAAGGTTCTTCCTGTCCTGGTTTCTGCCACTGTAAAGAACACCAAGAAACTGACTGACTGAGCCAAGATCATATCCAAAATCACATTTAAAAGGAAACGTGAGTTTGCCTGATTAATACACTGCCTTTGTGAAAGACCAAATATGGTTACCTACACATAAAGACCTGAAGCTCCCATGTGTTATTCTTCAGAGTTACATTTTACCAGGAAAAGCGTCTTCCAGAACATGGAATTAAGTTAGCAGGCTCAACAAGCAGACAAGTAAGCTTCTCAGATATGAAGTCTAGATCCCACAGAGAGGAGGAGTATTCAAATGAGGATAGAACTGTACTAATTATTTAACAATATACTTCCTCAGATAGTATTGCATCACATACATTTTTTTCTTGTAGAACAAATGAGGCCAGGACATACAAGGGTCTGACAAATGTAAAGACTATGATTGTTGTACTAGGGAGGTACAGGGTACCACTGAACATAAGCTTTGATGTTTTTCCACTTAGATGCACTAACATACTGAGTGGAAGGATTCCACTGTCCTATACGGACAGACTCAAAAAACTCCAACTATTCTCTGTCTCATATCGTCTACTTAGAGGCGATCTCTGCTTGACTTACAAAGCCATGTCTGACCGAGGTCTGTTAGAAATGCTACATCTAAAGAAATCCCAATCCCTCCACACCACACGCTCCAGAGACCTCAGCCTCATTACCACAATCAAGAGAACATGCTGGAGAGACAGGTTCATAACCCAGAGACTGCCCATGTTATGGAACAGACTTCCCATACATGTCAAACAGAGCACCTCACTGGCCCTCTTCAAGTGAAATATTGCATAGATGTGAAATAGGAAATTCACCCCAGGGATCACTCTAGTGGCTCTACTCGACAGATGCACTGGGAACGAAGGTCGGGTGGCACAATGCCAGGGTAATCCTATGGGCTAGGCATGTAAAGGGTCCAGGGCCATTAGCCTAGTACACACCTATGAGCCTATGAACTTACATACTCCAATCACTTCTGTGTCCCCAAATAACAATCCATTGAGATCTTGGGATCTACATCATATGCCAAATCCTAAGGCAGAGATAGCTGTCACTATAGTGGAACCTCCTTGGCAGGAACTAGGACAGTTCTATGTATTACCAGAAACCACAGCCTGACACCACACCCTTTTGAGCTTTAGGTTCATACTACACCATCAGTCTGGCTGATCATTAATAACAGTCTACCCACTACAAGTCCTGTTATCTGTTCCTACTATCAATAAGAGCTAAAGGCGATATTCCAAAAGGGAATTTACACGTCCCCATCCACTCAAAAATATTTGTTTTAAAACAAATTCAGGAAATACTTTGTTCAACATGGAGTGATAACGTATTCAGTAGCTCGAGCTGGAGGGAGAGACTTTCAGAGAGAGATTTATCCAACCAACATAATCTGTTAATATTTGAATGTAAATATAGGTCTTTGGAGGATGTCCTGGGAGGTGTATTTACAATGTTCTAGATACATAAGATAAAACAAGGTAATTAATAGCCTTAAAAGCCAAGCAGAGGTGCTCACACAGGAATCTATAAGAAATGCAGAAGATTGAAAGGGCTTTCTCTCTCTCAGAGCAATTTAAGAAGGAAATACCATGGAATTCATTTGTAAAGAATCTGTTTTTTTTTCGGTTTGGACAATATGCTTAGATAGGTACATGGCAATGGGGGTATTATATTCTTTTATGAACCTGATTAGGTAGGAGTAGACAGGGGCAATATCTTCTTTGGTCAGGAGTATATACATTTAGAAATTAGTGGAGACAGGTGGAAGGATTTCTTAATGACAGCTGAAACATGGTAGTCAAATGCGATCTTGTTGTCTACAAATATGCCTAGATCTCTAAATATTATATAAACTTTGAGGGAGTATTTTCAGTGTAGGTAGGTGCAGGGTATTATTTTGTCCCAAATCATACTTTGTTGCACTTTTTTTTTTTTGCACTGAGCTTTAGATCATGATCTTCACACCAGAAATTAATATGCGTTATACCCTCTTGAAAGATATTGCTAGCAATTGTTGAGTTTATGATGGCATTTTAGTTTGCAGTTATCAGCACTCATTTTACCTAATTTCACCTGCATTATCCAGTCATTTGCATATATATTCTATGGGCTTACTGCACTGAATCACAACATGGGATTATGAAACAGTACTAAAATGCACCTGTCTGCTTACTGCTGATTCCAGTACAAATGTTTACTGTGTAACTTGTCTGTGATTCCTAGATTATTTTCATCACTTCTGAATAATAATACGGTATGCCTGAAGTGAAGAAATATATAGAAGAAATGAAGGGATACAAAGGTTACTATTCAAACATGGGGAAAAATAAAGATTTTTGTAAGGTTTGTAATATATGAAACAAAAGAAAACTGATAACTTTATTAACCTCTCTAAGTTAATAGTCGGTATATATTTCCTATAACATATCAGAGTACTGCATCTCAGCAATGCAAACTTGCTATAAAAGCAATCAAACTGTTTCAAATAGTGAGATTAATTCTGGTGGTGCATCCTAAAAAATTACAAAATGCTGAATATGCATTTTTTTTCAGCAGGTAAAATACTTTTATGATCCTCTCACTGTCCCTTGTGAGAAACTGCCTATTATACCCATGGAACTTTTATAACAAGTCCTCAGGTCACTGGCATCAGGCAGAATGATTATCCGGGATTCGATATTTTGTGTTTTCTGACATTTTCATATATAATACACAAACATTTAATCTACAACTGAAGCTAAATATATCCCAAGCAAAGAGATCACATAAATTGTTTTAGCATGAGGTATGAATTCATAGTCATGCTGTCTGCCAGCCATTGTCCCCAAAATGCCATGTTGAAAAGTTGGCATCATTATCTCAAAGAAATCATTGCTGTTATACAAAAAGATTGATATCCCTATTTAAAAAGAAAAAAAATGCTCTTTCTTTAGTATCTCAAAGTATTGTCAACATTTCCAGCAGATGGAAGTTTTACTGGATAGAGAAGATTTTATCATATAATCACATGATAAGTTCATGGTAATGAAGACTATAAGGCAGTACGTGTTAATTGATGAGTGGGTATAAGACCATAGATAATTATTTTCTTTTACAAGATATGAATAAATAAAATACTGTTTTTTAAAAGGTACTAGTCATACCCTGATGGAAGGTACCACTAGGCATAACACAAGGGCATTCAAATACAGTGAAGAAATAGTAGCATGCAGGCAGCAGTCTAGGAGGGAGAAGGAAAACATGCACCGGGGTACAGTAGCATGAAATAAAGAAGGCTACAGTGACAACATCTAATTCTTTAAGATGTGGAGTATCATCTGAGATAAAAATTATTCTAGCATAAACATATCTTTTTAACTTCCATGTGCAAATCTAGCTTTGGTATCAGCAATTGCTAAACACATCAAAGATCTATTTTCAGGAGTTCTGCATTCAGTAATCCTTTTATTTTAGCTTCACTGTAGTGGTCCCTAATGGTGCATTTTATTCATTTAGAAAACCATTGGCATTGACTTGTCTCTAAAATTGTTTCACTTCTATCAGATTCATTAATGAAGGTTATATCTTATCCAGCGTAGGGTTGCTACACCTTAAAACATTTTGAACTATTGCTTTGTATTGTGTTATTGCTGTATTCCTTTTATGTAATTGATCTTAACTTATTAAAGTTCCAAACGAAGCACCCAGCACAATAATGAAACACACTGCAATGAAGAATATACTACTCTGAAATGCACACTGGTAATACTTGGGAAAATTTGATACAGCTGTATAAAGAGACTAAATCCACAGTAATAAAGTATGCAAGTCCCAGAGCAAGGGAACCAGTGATGATACTTTAGAATTTGCACTCAGTACCCACTATCCTGAAAGTGGTGGCTAAGAGACTGAAAGATCGATCAATAATATATTAAAATCTTAAATCCTCCCCTGAATGTGCCAATTTCCAGGGTAATTGTGCATGAGACACACTTTACTGCAGAAGACTGTCTGATAAGCAGGGAACGTGTGTGTTATGTCTGAGCAGGAGCGCTTTATGTTTTAACAGTTAATGCTTTTAATATATCTTGCGTGCAGAAATAGTGAGGTTCGTGCCTGTTAATTAAAATAATGAAATACAAGAGTAGAAAAAATACAAATTCAGATCAAGTATGCCCACAGTCAAGCAATGATTATCTAATATTTAAACTAATATATTCAAAAAGGCTCCTTAGCAACAACAACAAAAAAAAAAAAACATTGGCTGTTGTCTGAGCTTCATTTTCAGATTGGAAAAACTGTAGTATATTCATCATTTATGAGACAATAGACACTAATCTGACAGAAAAATAACTACAACAAAAGAAAATTTCGTTAAACATATTTTAACGGATGTGCATATCTTGTTGGCCCATGCTCTGTCAGAAGTTCAAGACTGTGTGAGTCCCGGTGCTACAAAAAATTAAATGCAATTCAGGGGAAAAAACAACAAAATGAGAACCTGGCTGTTACACATTAAAGGAATTTTTTTGCGAAGGGAGGAGGGGGACAAGTCCCTCCTGCATCCCATACCTCTGCTACTTATATACATTAACTCTGAAATCACTGTATCTCGGAAAAATTAGAGGGGGTTCCTGATGCATTAATTACAGCCTTGGTATATATATTTCCTCCAAACGCACTTAAATTTTTGTTATTTTGCAGAGCAGGCTTGTCTTCCTTTAGTTTTGGCTTATTTGTCTATAATATTGGACATAAAGTGAGTAAGCTTAGCTCATGTAACTCATTGAAATCTTCAAGTGATGGATACTTTGTTCATCTGCTTAACTTTAGCATGTTGACTATACAGTTGTGTTCCCAGTATCTGCATTACATACAATATGTTCTCCAGTATACTAGCAAAAAATCAAGAAGGCCACAGTGACTTTTGATCTAATCCTTTAGTTTAAATAGTACAGCTTGATACCACTAGTAAGATGAAATGCAACTAGGCAGAACAAACATAATGAAAATGTTATACTTTCCTCATATGACAGGTAAGACACAAAAGGGGAAATGTTGGCAAATTTGCTATTTAGACAATGCCCTTTCTGCATTTCACTTAGCAATGAATTTCTACAGAAAAAAAACAGTAATGAATTTCTCAGGAAAAAAAATTAACCTGCACCCAAAAAAAAAAAAACACATCTATATCCCTAGGGTAATCTCATCTTGAAGTGCAATCCACTCTTGTGACATCACCATTTATTACCATGGAAATAACCTTAACAATTCAAGTAGAGTATTTTAAGACTATAATCAGAAGGGAGGAAGAAACAAATGTCTGCAATGTATATAATCCTAGAAGTTATAATGCAGGGTAACGTAATGAATGTGTATGAAATAAAAAACTGAAAATTGTTTGTTTTACTGAAGAAGTCTGTGTTTTTTTCAGTCTAGTGAGGCTATTGATATCACTATTATTTAAACTTTAAATAAACCTGGGTATAAGAAGGAATTGGGAAGTGTAGACCCCAAACACCATGGACAGAGTATGTTTCTAGACTGCATATTGATTTAATACTACAAAACAATTCCAAAATTACAGGCTGGAGCAGGAGAAAAAAACATTTAGGGGAATTAGGCATTGTTAGAAAAGACATAACAAAACATGTAACAATATGCTAAAACTGCAAAATATATGCCAGAGCTTTTTAACTGAAATTCTAACATATCTTACTCTACAAGATAATAAATTATCTTCAAAACTGTACACCATGACACACAAGTCACATGTGTGGCTTCAGCCCCGCTGGAACTGAGGATTAAGCAGGTTCAGGCACTGAAGTATTAGGAATTAAACCAGGAGAATGGGGTAAAACATATATCTTTGAAAGCCATTAGCTTAGTTTCTGCCCCTGATTCAGGAGTGCAAGTATTCAAGTTTGGCATAAAATCTGTTCACACAAGTGAGGTTAGCTTGACTTAGCCAAATGCATTTGCTTGGTGTCCAAGATATTCTTTTGCATACAGAGACAAAAATGTAGTTTCACACCAGCATGCCCATGTATACTAGGTAGTAATTTACTTATTCTGTTGTAGAAGTTGAGTTGCAACAAATACAAAAATAGAAAAGGAGATGTTTGTTTAGTTTCATTTACTGCCACTAATTTAATCCTGCAACAACGGGAAGGGTCCTATCCCCTCCACACTACCAAACATAGACACCTACAGCAAACGAGCACCTACCATCTTAGATACGTTGCAAGGTAAGAAAATGCCTGCATCTATTTTCTCTGGCTCTGAACTTAAAGATGTTATTTACAAGGCCTTAAATTCATCTGTCACTTTTCCAAGCCGTTAACAAAGACATATTTGACCACTTAAAGCTTTTTTTTTGTAATTTTTATATATCATTCCTTTTATTAGAGGATGACGCTTGCTCAGTGTTTTTTTTTAATATGGAGCCAAAATAGATTTCACACCTATATTCATATGGTTATGAAGAAAGAACTCAGAAGCAAGGCATAAAGTTTCAAGTACTTTAAATGAATACAGTTCAGATACTACTAGAATTTTGAACAAAGGGATGTACGTAAACAAGAAAACAGTCTGAGGGTGAAAGTAATGCAATTCAGGAGAACACCTTGAATTAATTTTTCATGAAAAGCATGGTGGAAGATGAAAGTAGCTTTTCTGATGAAGGAAAAAGGTTATAAACAGTAAATAAAATCAAAAATGCATGGGGAAAGTATAATGCCATCCTCAGAAGGACCTTCAGGATCAGAGTTTAGTGGAAGCATTACCTCATTGTTTCTAATGTCAGTAACCCAAGGATATATCTTAACATTCGGTTGGCTACTTCCACTCCCTTCTCACTCTGCTTTTTCTGGTCCAGTCTAAGCATGATAAACACTTCTTGATCCTCTTCCTCCTCTTTTGCCACCAGTTCTCCACCCCTAGATGATATCTCACACTTGGATTGTTGTAACCCATGAGATGTATTTCACATGTCTCTACTCTCAGCTTTACCTGGCACCTTTCAGCACACTCTTGGTCACACTTTCCAAATCCAGCTCCCTATTTTAATTTCAGTAATTGAAATGCCAAGTCCCAGCAAGCAGAAAAAAAGATTGAAGCTGCAGGAGAGGAACAATTATAGAACATCACTTTTCTGCTTTAAAATCTTTTATTTTTTGCAGAGTGGCAAGTCCCCCTGCACCCCTGATGTGGAGGGCAAGCGTCTCCACACACCACCCAAACTTATATATGCTTACTCAGAGATCTCCATACCTTGAAGAAAAGGGAATATTCCAGGAAATGCCAATCCTTTACTTATTTAACATTTGTTTACCAGGAAAATCCAATTGAGATAGAGCCCATTTTCAGTGGAGGCCCAGGGAGAAATGCTTCAAACATGTCTTTGGAATGTGGGTGGAAACTGGAACACCTGGAGGAAACCCATGCAAATGCAGGGAGGATATGCAGATTCAACACAGAAGGCATCCCAGCCAAGGATTGAACCAGAGAACCTCATGCTGTGAGGCGATGATGCTAACCACTGCACCACTACACCACCCAGAACTTAGTATATATAAGGCTGTTTTTTTCCCAGTAATTCAGTTTCCATGTTTCATAAATGGCTATCCCAAATCCCAAATCCTTCAGTAGACTATCCCCCTTCAAGTTATCCAGTAAAACAACTAACTTTGTGTCATCAACCAAAATGAGCACACTGGAGAATACTGGAGCCAGGACTGACCACTGCAGTATTTCACTGATCACTTTATAAATTCCTAACATGCCCCCCCTCACCACAAAGCTTCTGCCTCCTACCATTTAACTGTGCTGTAATCCAGTGCTTACTCCTATACCTGCCCCTAACTTCCACCTGTTTTTCAACTTTCACCTTTGCAGAGTTGAGGCAAATGTCTTGCTAAACGTGAGATAAACTTTATCAAATGGTATAATCCTTTCACCCTCACACCACAACTGTACACTGAAGGTTTGCTAATGTAAAAGAAAATTAATGCTAGTGAGCATTCAAAGATGTACCATGGTACTAGTTGGGTCGTAACAGTGCTTTTAGTGATATGTGAAGAAGTAAAAAAGAAAATAAAAAGAAAAAAAAATCCTGCTTTGCTGCTTGTCACCCTTTATGTATGTTTCCAAAACTGAAAAGGGGCAAATAGGTAACACACCCTTTGTGCATCTTTCCAAGACTGAGGCAGGGCAGATGCACAGGTGACTAAAAAGTATCTAGAGATTTGATAAGACCACACCCTACTATGTCATCTCCAAAGATCTTTCTGTTAAATCTCCTTTCAGCACTAATAAGTGTTACATATTTTACATGTTAACAGGATAAATATGTGCTGATTTTCATTGTGGATCATTCAATAACCTCAGGGAAGCTGAGTTTAAAATGTTTATAGCTAAAATGCTTTTGACAAATCATGTTGTCCTTAGTGAGAGAGTGTGTGTGTGCATGTGTGTCTTGTGTGACTTTGTATACTAGCAGTAGTAATGTATATGTTTTAATCTGTGATCCATTATGAGTGTAAACTTCATATTGATGTGCACTCTAATGTTGATGTATAATGCCCTTCTCTTTGCTCCCTGAGAATTTATTTATTTATTGATTCTTTCTTGATTAGGGTAGTCACACTAGGCTAGTGACCACTTCTGAAGACAGACCCGAGGTAGTATTTATACTACTAGGGGAAATTTGGCCAAGGCATTGGCGAACTTCCTCTACCTTTTTTGATAGGAGCCATTAGCTCTTTTACATCCACCTGAGGTACCATCAACTGAAGCAGATGGGACCATAGTTTAACATCTCATCTATAGAATGGCATAACTCCTAATGCTGAACTACAGTGTCAGTAATCTGAAAATTAATCACATGGATCGGGAATACAACTCACAACCTTCTCAAAGGGAAGCACTCTACCTTTTGAGATAGTGATACTTAGAATCAAAGAAAGATTATTCTAGTAAATAAAAAAAAAGCTTCAAGAAGTAGTGCAACATTAGCTTTCCTATTTTGGTATTTGGTTAATGTCTGTAACTATGAAGGATACTAGTGTATCCATGTGTTAGGGTTGCCACCCGTCCCTCTTTAGGCAGAAGGGTCACTATTTGGATGGCAGCATCCTGCAGAAAAACATGAAAAATAGAAAATGTCCTGAGATTTTAGGGCAAAAAATATTTCCATTAACTGTTGCATAAAAATTATTTTTGCATCTGGAGTACCTTGATGTGAAATAACAGAAACAATTAAATACTAGAAAAGTGAAGTTTTATTTTGGCAGCAAAGTGATGTCTAGTTCTTTGCAGTGGTTGTAGGTACATTTTTTTCCTGCAAAATTATGTTTTCATAAAAAACACCCCACCCTTGATCATCTGAAATGGTGACAACACTAGTGTGTTAGTATATGTGTGTGTGTGCGTGTGTATTTGTGTGTGTGCGTGTGTGCGTGTGTGCGTGTGTGTGTGTGTGTGTGTGTGTGTGTGTGTGTGTGTGTGTGTGTGTGTGTGTGTGTGTGTATGTGTATGTGTGTGTGTGTTTAGCTGCATGCATGCCTTTGGATCTGTGTCACTAACCAAGTCATGAAGGTACCTGATCAGTTTCCATTTTTTTCTGTCAGCATGCATATGGATCTCTGTATACACTTCTATACATTTTCTTCTGTAGTGTACATGTGTGTGCACATTCTATACCTTAGATAAATTGTCAGTTCCCAGTTTTGTCAAGTGAAAGCAAGTCTTTCTTCTATTTAAAGTAAGGAATCAGTCTTTCTACTGCATCTTATATATGTACACAATGACTTCCTTGCCTAGTTGGCTCAGTCCTGGAATAGAGCTAAAGGACTGCAGACCATTTTGTACCTGCAGCTATTTGCTTCTCCTGGCACTTGTGCCTTCTCACTGTTTTACAGGTCACTGGCTTTATGCATTTGCAAATCTTGCTTCCTCCCTTGAGTACTGGCCTTGTGCACTCTGAACGCTGGCTCAATCATGGCTTAAGAAGGCCTGCTGAGACTGCATTTGCATGAGTCTCTTCCACCTCTGTTAAGTAATGTTCCCTGTAGTCTGCTGTTGCCGTGGAAACCCAGTTTGGGCCTATGACACATGCTTTTGAGAAACTAAATGTCTTCTGCCCTCATTTAGTGCCCTCTGCATATTTCTAGTCATTAAATTCTGCACATTTAGGCTTGAATGTGTGATCTTATGCAAAAACAAAGGGCTTTATTAGCCAATCCTGAGACATTTTAAAATGCAGCCCATTTGGAATCCCGCAGCTTATGTTTTATAAGAGCTACACAAAACATTTCCTGTAGTCTCATTTGCACTTTCAGCTCATTCACAGTAACATTATCTACCTGAGAACCCTTTCATTATTTCCTTTAATAATGGCTGACAAACAGAAGCAAAGTCTGATTTTGTTTAACCATGGTTTATTCTGTTGTGCATTTGAGAATTCCATCTGCATATTCAACTGAGTATCAGAAATCTGAAATAACTCAACATTGCTGAATTTAAAATGAATGGGTAAGTGGGTGGAAAGAAGATGTAGTCCTCTTATTTACCCAGACCATAACAGCCCCTATTTAGTCCCACCCATCTTCTTGCAAGAGTTAAACAACTCCCTGCTTCATAATCAAACAACAGAATCACAATTAAGTATGACTATATTTCACATGTACACATATCAAAACACTATAAAACATAAAAGATAAAACCAGCAATTTCTAAGCTACAGATACCGAAAATATTTAGGCTGTGATAAAATATGATTATGGAGAAAAATAGGCAACATTTGATCTCCCTGTCTACAGAGTTCAGAATTGGTCCAAGGGTGAATTGGCATGCTATTTCCCAGAAAACCTGCCCAGAATATTCTGTTAGATCATCAGATTTATTCTTCTTAAAAACAGTAATGTCTTCAGCCTCTTGGCATATATATTAGGTATCTTTCTATGCTGTGAGTAGCCTGGGTCCTGAAATGAGTCTGGTTGCAGAACCGCTGACCACAATTGTTATGAACTGACTGTTCAGTGTATATACAGAATGCCTCAATATGTGGTAGGATAGGCATGTTTAGCTAGTACATATCTGATTCCATATGAAAGCCAGGAGTACATTGCATAGACTATTTGCAGGCTGACTGTGAAATGGTGGCACAGAGTGTTGAGGCAGCATATGACAATACTGAACTCCACAACATGCCATGGTTTGTGACATCACTGGGGAAGGGTAGACGCAATTTCTCCTCAGAATCAATATAATACAGTGACTTGTAAGTGCCTTTTTTAATTCTCCAATCTTCCTTACTAAGCAAGGCATGAGAAGATCAAGTTCCTGTGAAGAACTTGTATAACAAAGGTAATGCTACTTAGTTTAGTCATCTTGCAGATGATAAGGCAGGCAGAAGCGGTCTATGGAGATCATGGTGAAGGCAGTCAGTGAGGCTGGGATTAATGAAAACGGAAAAAGAAAACGATTTGCCTAGTTTTGTACATGGTCATGCCTCCACAGAATATTTTCCTTAAAGTCCTGTATTTCCGCAGTTCCACTCCCCTCAGGAATCATTACTGCAGCTAAATATTATGCCATCTTGCACTATATAACTCTTGGAGTCATTTTTCCTTCTGGAACCTGTTTAGTCCATAGGGTTCGCTATCACATTTTTGATACTGGTAAAATTAAACAGTTTTTTTTTACCAAAATATATTGGTTATTATTCCATTTCTTCAAAAACTTGCTGTACTTACAATCAACTTTGTAGTTTATGCACTTTATAGATAAAGAGACAATCACTTGTGAGGTGTCTATAAATTATGGTTTGCATTTGTTACATTCTGTCATTTCATATCAGATCCCATGGACTAGAGAACAAGACTGACCTGTTTGCTGATGTCAAAAAGACAGGGGCAGTAATACAGATTTGATGGAAGAGTCTTAGGGATGACTTGGAAAAGCTAATCATGTGAGTGGAAAAGGCAGCAGTTGAGGTTCACTGGTTCTCTGCAAACAAATATAAAGTACTGCACTTAGGTCAAAATGCCCCTGGTATGATATATCAGTTGGGGGAAGAAAAACTGGTGATAGTGCAGAAAGAGGATCTGCGGGTCTTGTAACATGGATCTGGGGGTGTTAATTATATCTGGAATGAGTCAACATAAGCAGAGTTAGAGAACTAGCAGTAGAAAGGTAAGACCACTTTGCGCAGTTCTGGAGGTACAACACTGAAATGGAAATTGGGGTGCTGTGAGGAGTCCAAAGAAAATCTATCAGACTGGTGTGTAGGGTAGAGAGGAATGGATATGACCAGAGATGAATTAAACTGAAGTTCTTCCACCTAGATCATGACAAGGAGATGAGATGGGGTTCTCTTGAACAGGAAGGAGGGGTACAGGTAGCAAATTGGAGACTAACAATGTAACCTCCAGCCATGACACTTTCTACCTAAGTGGTTTAACTCACTTTGTGTGTGTATATCGTGCCATATATATATATATACATAGATATACGTGTATATACACATATATATATATATATATATATATATATATATATATATATATATATACACACACACACACACACACACACACTGTAACACTTCTTCTTCTTCTTTCAGCTTTTTCCCGGTTAGGGGTCACCACAGCGGATCACCTGTCTGCTCAAGATTGGCAGTGGAGTTTTACAGTGTCGAGTTGCCAGCCCAGCACCCAACCTTCCACAGAAGGCACACACATGCACACACTCACACCTAGGGTCTATCCACCTACAGCATGTGTTTGAGATGTGGGAGGAAACCGGAGCACCCGGAGGAAACTCATGTGACCACAGGGAGGACATGCAGACTCTGCACAGAAGGCACCCCAGCCGAGAATCGAACTGGAGAACCTCTTGCTGTGAGATGGTGACGCTAACCGCTGCACCACAGTGGCCACCCTACACATATATCATAACACTAACAGCACAAAAGTACAAATAACTATTTAACAACTTAAGAAACCTTTGCTATTTTGGAAAGAATATAGCCGCTAAGCTATTCTCAGTGTTTTGGTCAGTCTTTTATTCATTTAAATCACATTTTGAGCACTTTTGTTCATTGTAAAATTTTCAGTCAAACTTCATCATACATATGGATCTACTTTGAAATCATGAAATTTATATCTGAAGACTGGAAGATCAAGACCAGAACACTGACTTTTTAAAATACTGAAAGTTCAGAATATCGAGTCCGATAACGTTGAATCTGTTAAGGTACATATTCTGTTGTGTTTGAATGCTGAGGTATCCCTTTAAGAAGTAGTGTATTGTAGTAAAAAGATGTGGTGGACATTACGTATAATGGTGAAGGTAATTTGTGAGCTTGTGTAGTAAAACTTGTGAAGTAAAGGGTAAGTAAGATTTTCATTGTTGAGGGTAGGATTCATGTGTTTGAAAGTAAATTGTGAGAGTGTTGCTTGTGGTGACAGGAAAAGTGAGTAGGAGCGGATGTGTTTGTGTTGGCAGTATGTAGGTATTTTGCAAAGGGACAGGTACATGTTTTAGAAAGTATTCAGACATCTGTTATGGAGATCGAGGTACATTGGGGATCAGGAAATTTACCTTTCCTCCAGTGTACTGTGATCTAGGAGTTGGTATATTTAATTTGCAGAGGATGTGGGGGGCTTGCCTCCTGCTTAAAATTACAGAAGTCAGCAGTGGTTTATTTTGTATTTTTGGATTGTGTTTTGTGGTGTAAGGTGAGAGGTTTATGTTTGCATTGTGTTTTTTGATATTTTGGGACTTAATCTTATTCATTTTCAGGATATTCCTGTTTTGTGATTCCGGTCTCGATTTTCCACTCTTCGCTAATGTGAAATTTTGTGATTTAAAATGTATATATATATATATATATATATATATATATATATATAATATATACACACACACACACACACACACACACACACACACACACACACACACACACACACACACACACATTCACTTTCATATTTATCTTTGTAGTTTCTCTTTCTCTTTGAAATCTGAGTTAATCATTACTGAATGCTGTACCTCAATTGTTAAACACTGTTCTGCACAATATTGTTACTAATGTAAAAATGAATGTTCCCTATAATGTGGATTGTTCAATATACACTTAACTGAAGCACATTTTCCATATTTAGCTGTATATTCAGATTACCATTTGATGTGCTTGTATAGCCTTGCAATTTGTAGATTTTTAAAGTTTTGCCATGAAAGATGTTTGCTCTGTACAATTACTTTGTGACCCTTGATCTTATTATACCAGCGTCATGACTGAAAATTATCCCCAGACCAATCTGTTTACCTACTTAAGAAATTCTTTAAATAAATAAACTACCCATTAGAAAGTGCTTCTTCACAGAAAGGGTTGTGAACCCATATAAGATACCACTATAGTGGGCAGATGGGAGGGGAATTCAAGAGATCATGGAACCAGTAAAGTAAAGGTAAAGATAGAGATAAATATGAAGGAAATATGGAACAATTAATTTACTTAAAAGTGACACTGTGGATAGACATATTTCCCCTTTATGCCATTATGTTAAGGTAGTACAATATATTTCTAAGCCTATTGTAAGGGTCTCACATAAGACCTAAGTAGAACACTGTAATAATTTGCAGTCAGCTCCCTAATGCTACTGTTTCGAGATGATAAGACTGGACATCATTATAATCGGAAATGTAATCAGTAATGATATTCCTTATAAAGAATTAGGTCCTCCAAACCATTATATCACAGTTTAACATTTTCTTTGGGAATATTTGAGAAAATGCAATGCTTCAAGATAATTATACTTGATTATGAAGTATAACATTAATGTACCTTTAATTTAAGAAAATAGCCTCATTCACTAAACTCTGATCCCTTGGCATAAAATTCTGTAGTGCATGGACTGCAGTGATTATACTCTGATATTTTGAAAATGACAAGACAGTTAGGCCCCAGAGTGGCACAGGACCCAACCTTGACAAATGTTAAGCATCCCTTGCTCAAGTTGCTAAGGTCTGTAAAACCTGCCTGTAGTGACCATCATATGACAGTAGTACAACAGATTTGTTTCTGCCTGCTGTCCACACCAGTAATGTGTTCCTAACTTCCTCTAAACACTTAGAAAGTTGCTAGAATAACAATATGTATGTTTGCACTCAACTGTGAACTCAAATGTGTGTCATTATTTAGCGACTTCATTCCTCAGTGATTTGTCTGAAAGCCACAGATTTTTATGAGGAACAGAACGAAAATATGAAGCAATAATCCAGACATTGTGTGAAAATCTAGATAGTCGGGAGGCATGAAAGGTAGGTGTAAATGTGACAGACAACGTTACACTGCTTGACAGCATCCGCCAAGTGTCTAATGGCTTTGAAAGTCAGCAATACCTTTAAAGCTGCTTCCCATATAACTAGTAGTACTTGGAACAGACAAAGCGCCACATACTACAAAGAATTATGGTCGTGTCACCGATCGTAATCTTGAATAACGTGTTCTTGACATGGATGCAAAGATTCACCTCTCAAGCTTCACTCTAGAGATGAATTTCTTGGCATCCATGTCTCGAACACATAACAGGTTATGATTGGTGACCCGACCATAATCCCCTATGTTTTGTACATGGAACATGCACATCATCAGAGCTGAGACTTGAGAACTGGGAGGACTGAAGCTATAGGACTTTATGAACTTTAGGTAATCACTACTACACTTTTAGTTGTTTTGCCTCATGGAACAGTAAAAACATACTGTTGTGACTCTATTCACCCTAGCTATGGCTGTAAATGGTCTACTGGGATTACTGCACTACTATGGCAAACAAATATAAATAAGTACAAAATACCTGTTGAAACATCCATGTTATGCTGTTCTATATCCAGATGTTAATAGTCTTTTAGAAATATTTATCTAAGTCATTTTATGCTCACTTATTTGTGTTATTTATGAGCAAAAGATGTGTTCAAGAAAGTTGAAGAAAAGTAGTCAGTTTTTTGAGTATTGCTACTGTTTCTGGCAAATAAATGTACACATCATTTGTTGAATATGCAGATTTTGTGTAATGGTAATTTTTTCATTTTCATTTTTAAACATTTCAGCACCAAAATTGTATTTAGGTTTATACATTCAACACACACAAGCAGACTTTTTATCTAACATGTTTATGAAAGAGGTTGCTTGATCCTTTAAATTGGTAAAGTCCTACAACCAGCCACTTACTAGCTGCCCTGCCTGTAAATGATTTTGCCACAATATTTCCTTGATAAAAGTAAAACCCTGCGAACTGACTTCAATAATATGAGTTTTAAGGAATCTAAGTCAGAAATCAGCAATGCAGCTTAAAAATTACAGGTGTAATTTCCATTAAACTGATTTTCAATTGGCTTGCCTTATGTGTGGGCTGAGCAAGACCTCCCTGTCTGGGTATAACATTTTGATGGGTGCTCTGGTTCCTCCCACATCCCAAAGATAAGCTGAAGGTGAAATAGTGAGCCTCCAAATTGCCTGGAAGTATGTGTCCATGTGAGTGCAGATGTGTGCATGTGCTTGTGTTTCAAAGGAGTATCTGCACTTGCATATACGCATGAATTTGTGTGTGTACACATACATGTGTGTCTACACTTGTGTGTGTGTGTGTGTGTGTGTGTGTGTGTGTGTGTGTGTGTGTGTGTGTGTGTGTGTGTGTGTGTGTGTGTGTGTTAGTGAGTGGGGGTATCTATATGTGCATTCTTTATTGAGTTGGCACCCTGTTTAAAACTAGCTTGGCTACCTTAACCCAATAAGTGTTGCAGTAATCACAGCTCCTCCACAACCCTAAATTAGATTTAATGGATGAGCAGAAAATGAGTGAATGATTTTTAATTCTCTTCTATTTATTTTATTTATGTACCAGGTACATGGGCTTATCCTAATGTCCTTTTTTGATTTATTTATTTATTTATTTATTTGACATTTGTTAACTGGGAAAGTACAACTGGGTCAGAAACCCATTTTCAGTAGAGGCCTGGGGAAAAAGCTCCATACATTAAAAAAAAACTGACATAAAGAAAAGTACAGAAGAAACATTAATTACCATGAGGTAGCTCACAATACATTACAGATAAGCATATTGACATACAGATGTAATATTTCATAGGTTCATAGGTAGGTACCAGGCTATCAGCCCTAGGGCCTATACAAGCCTAGCCAAAAAGGTACCCTGGCTTTTGCCACTCAAGAAAATTATTTTCCTGTGCCCCTGTCGAGCAGAGCCACAGAGGTGATCTCTGGGGTGAATTTCCTATTTCCCCTTCCAATCATCAAGATTTTTCTTGAAGTGCTAATGAGGAGCTTTGTTTGATATAGATAGGTAGTTTGTTCCAGAGTATGGCAAGTCTCTGGGACAGGAATCTATCCCTCCAACATGTTCTGTTTATTGTGGTGACAAGGTTTAGGTCCCTAGAGTGTGTAGCTCGGAGGGATTGGGATTTCTTTAAGTGGAGCATGTCCAACAGCTCTGGGTTTGACATAGCTTTGTATGCTATTCAGAGATCGACTCTGAGTAGGCGATATGCAACGGAGTAAAGCTGGAGTTTTTTTAGATGGTCTGTGTAGGGCATCTGTTTCAGGCCAGTAATCCTCTTTGTGAGGTATTTCTGTGGCCTATCCAGTTGTTGTAGATGTCTTGTGAGGTACATACCAAAAGGGTCTTTGTACTCTATAATGGGTATAATGAGTGATGAGTAGCAGGGAACAATGACCTCTTTTTTCCTGGATGAGAAACCTTTTGTGATGAGGTGTGCCACATAGAAGGATTTCCAGACTACTGTGGTGATGTGATTATCAAAGGAGAGACTAGTGTCCACCTGTGTCCCAAGGTCTCTTATCACACTTTTGGTGTTAAGTAGACTACCACCTATGTGGTAGCTCATGGGTACAGAGTTTTTACCAAAGGGGATGACAATGCACTTTTTGGCATTGAGCTTGAGGCCATGGCTTTGACACCAGGCATCTGTCTCAGTGAGGCACTTTTTTAGGATGTCCACATCGTTAGGAGTTTCATTATGGCTCCTAGTTTGCAGTCATCTGTGAACTTCATTAGTCAAAGATCTTCTGTGTTAGCCTGTACTTCAGAAAAGTAGATACCAAACAGGAGAGGACACAGGACTGAACCCTGTGGTACTCCACTTGTCACTGGTCTGAAGTCGGATTTGGAGTCTGCTACTTTCACAGTGTGGGTTCTGTCAGTGAGCCAGTTGGCAACCCATCTTGTGACATACGGATTTATACCTAGTTTAATGAGTTTATCTATAATTCCAGAGTGGAGGATGGTGTCAAAAGCCTTGGCAAGATCTAGATAGGCTGTGTGAACCACCTTACCATCATCTACAGCTTTTGTGACTGTTTCAAAGAAGTCAGTCAGGTTTAGGAGACATGATCTGCCTTTTACAAACCCGAACTGGGTGGGGTCCAGAGTTTGGAGATTACCAATGTCTTTGTTTATAAGTTCCATGATGATACATTCCATGGCCTTGCAGACCAGGCTCGTTAGGCTAATGGGGCAGTAGTTCCCGGGGTCCATGGTGGCTCCCCCTTTGTGGAGTGGGATAACTGTTGCTGTTTACCATTCAGTCAGCACAAAGCCTGAGGTGAGGCTATGATTGAACATGGTGCTTAGGTGGGGTGCTAGTTCAAGCTGTAGTTCATGTAGAATGCAGCCTGGGATGTTGTCAGGTCCCATGAATGCTGTGTTCTTGGCTTTGGAGAGTGTGTTTTTTACCTGTGCAGCCATAATTACAGGAACTTTGCATTCTTCTGGTATTGAGATGCACCCTTTAGGGGGTGAGGGGAGTAAAGTTAGCACTGAACCTATCTGCCAGGATGTTGGCAATATCAGTTGGTTCTGCATATTTAGTGCCATTGTGCTGTAGCTCAGAGAAGATCTGAGTGTTGCCCTTGAGATTCTTGACATAACTATAGAATAGTAATCCTTGCAATCAAGAAATATGGAGATATAAGTTGAATCAGGTAGTTTAACTATTACACTCTTTCTAGGTGGACTGTTGGAGTATGTTATGAATGTTTATATAATTTGACATCACAGCTAGTATTTGTAGTCATATATCAAGTTCTTAGTCGAGTTTTAAAAGATTTAGCTGCTGTGTCTTTTGAAGGGGGGAGAAAGTATGGTGGGTCAAGTAGAGTGAAAAAGGAGGGAAGAGTGAGGGGGAGGAAGGAAGAGAGTCTAGAAGAGTAAAGGAGGATAAAGGTAGGGAGGGGGTAGAAAAGGGGAGCTAGGGTTTAAGGGGACAAGAAGAGATGCTTTTACCTAGGTGGTGTTTTTTAGTGTGAGTTTAAAATCCTTATGGTTTGTTATAGCTCTAATGTTTGCTGGTAAGACATGACCTGGAACAGAAGGCAGTACAATGCTTACAGCATTACATTTTACATAATTTTCAAATGTGACAATTGACTCTTTTTCTACACATTGTACTTTCCTATGAGCTATACTTCCAGAACACAGAGAAAGAATTAAAATATCCAGTTCTGAATACTGCCATTTCAAAATGTAAAACACTTCTCAAAGTGAGCATGCTGGAGATATTTATATGGAGTCTTACAGTTGCTACATGAATGAACTGCTTTTATATCTAAACATTAGTGCTAAATGTAGAACATTAAAATATGTAAACATTCACTTTGCTGATACAGATCTTTGTTCTGATAAAATAATATATCTAGAGCACTGAATAGCAGGTTAATGGCAATGCAATCTGTTGGAATGCAAATTAGCCCTACATTAGTTTGTACTTAATGTTATAAGTATTCTGAAATAGGTTGTAAAATAAAACATGATTTAATAGGCTGGAAGCTGAGATCCTGTGAGCTTACTATGTACATGTTTTCATGAATATAATAATTTCCTTCTTAAAACTGTGCTTGGGTGGTTCAGTATATATATATATATATATATATATATATATATATATATATATATATATATATATATACACACACACACACACACACACACACACACACACACACACACACACACACACACACACACACACACGTGAGTACCAGTACTACATTTCCTACAGCAGAAGAGCTACTTTTTGGTCTTAAACTTTGAGAAAACATTTTTAGTCTTCAGCTTTGAGATGGGGGGGCACCAGTTTGTGGAAATGAACAGTGCACCCACTATGACCCAGCCATGGTTCTACTATAGATTATATAAAGACTCAGCTGAAAAATATAAAAGAACAAAGAGACCATGACAGTTGAGTGCCTTGTGGTTTGTTGCTTTACTAGTCGCAAGTTCACACAATCTTGTCAATGCAGAAGTTTGAACCTTGTTCAAGGACACAAGTATGTGTTTGTAGGATCTAAAAGAGAAAACTAAAATGCTTAAAGGAATAGCTAGAAATAGCAATATTAGTGACATGTTTGTCTGCAGTAAAGCCATGAGTCCTGGTATTCTTAAGCATAATGCACACAGGCATGCCATCACTCCATGTACTAATTTCAGTGTCATCAGTCATAGACACGAATCATACTTGTTAACGGCCGCATTGGAAGCCCTTCAGGTGTTTAGGAATTGTACATATATATGTGCATATTGCTCTGTTGTATACTATGTGACCTGATGCACAATTCATTCCCATTTCTTGGGACTAATTAGGAATTGCACATATGTGTGCATATCATTCTACTGTATACTATGTGAACTGATGCACAAATCATTCTCATTTCCAAGGTAGAAGTACATTTAGGGACATATGCCAGATTTAGTGGCATTATAAGAAATATGACGGAAGCCATTTTTATGCAATATGGGAGACATGGAAGGAGATCAGAAGTATTTTACAGTGCAAGCCTTTACAAATGCTGCCAGACTGATATAAGTTTCTGACATCTAACACTGCCTTACTTGCCATGGCCATGCTAGTTAAACAACCCGTGCCACAGAAATGCAGATTCCTTCCCCTTCAGTATGTATGTATGTGTTATGCATCTTGAATAGCTGCCTGAAACTTTGTAGAACATAGAAAAGTGACACTGAAAGGTGTCAGTCCAAATACCAAACATTCTGGATGACTTGTCAGAGAAAACATAGAGAAGAATATTTTCCCTTCTAAACTGTGCTCCTCCATCATCCCTAACTGTGATTCATAAAGATTTTACAGTCATTAGGCATGATGACAGAGCAAAGGTCATTACTATAAAACTGCAATAAGGGGGATCTGTTACTGAGAGACCACCCATTGGTGAGAGCTTGGAAGTATCTCTATTTGGGTGATAAAACAAGTCTGGTAATAGCAGCTGGTTTGCCTGTTCCATATGGAACTTTAATTGCCATTGGATAGGATTTGTGTGTTTTTTTATTGTTGTTGGCAGTGATGGCACGTTGCTCAGCACTGAATGTTGACCAGTAAGAAAGGGGAGTCAGTGCACTGAAAAGTGCAGCATTGTTGGATTGTACATGGATGGAGTACCATAGATCACCAGTTTGGGACCGGCCTGTCCACAGACGGTGTTGTGATTATGACTCACATACAGTTGGGGAGGGTGGTCATTTTCATGTGTAATCTGTGCATTCTGTACTACTCCTACATAAGGGGGTAAGACTACATACATGTCTTTGCCCCATTGTATATCATGCTTTATGAATTTCACAATCCCTTGGTGAGACATTCAGGAGTATTTCAGTCTTCCTTTATGGTGTATGACTTTTATAAATAGCCTCCAAAGATGATATATGTAAGAAAACATAAAAAAGAATACAGAACATAAGGTATGGGTATTTCTTTACAAATACCATGTTTACTGCACTTTGTTATTGATGTGGAGTGCCATTTCTTGGGACTACAATGTTCCAGCTGGATGTCTCATTTCCAGAGTTATGTAATTACTTTAAGTGGTATTCAAGAGACAAAATCTGAATACATTGTTACATATGATAGGAAAATAATGTAACATATATGACAGCATATAAGCTTCTGGTGAAGTACAAAAAGATGAAAAAATATTCTGATGCAGAGAAAAGTATACAGTGTTATACAGATAAAAGATAAGAATCAGAAAACAATTGATAAATGAAATAGCTGCATATTATACAAGGTTAAAAATTCTTGCAAGAAATTGCAACTTTGATGACGTTAACCAAAAAAAAAAAAAGATACAAATAATTCATAGTTGCAGGAAAGACTAGAAGGAAAACATTTGTCAGAGAAAAACTTGATTTTGAGAATTTGCTTGGCTTTGTATGCCCATTAGAGGCACCACATACATAGACAACTAAATGGAAAAAATAACTATAATCAATGCCTTGAAAAATGACCATACATAAAACAAAGCTGTACCAAAGCAAAAATGAGGTGTAAAGAGGAGATCTAGCAGCAAACTAGTATACACAGTACATGGACGAGATATAGTCAGTAAGTAAGTAAATATAAGTTCAGTGAATTTATTTTGGAAATACAAGGGCTTTTTGATCCAGGTACGTCTATCAGCATAGCGAGTATTATGTTTATATTCTTTATAAGAACATGAAACTAAAGCCATGCTTTTAAGTAGTGCTGAGCAAGGTATTTGATTATGACTTCAGTGATCTTTTATCAGTTTTAGGACATTTCACATCAGAAATTAAAACAAACAATGGTTTCCGTACTTCAGTTTCATGAACTTAAAGTAGCTGATTCACAATTAATAAGTTACCCAAAAGCAAATCAGTATGATTCAGATATTAAATAAGTAACTTGGTCAAAGAATACTAAGACCTATTTTAAGGTAGAATAAGGGAGTTTAAATAACTGTCTAGCAAAGTAACATATATCTACAGACTAGTTTATAAGATCAGTGACAGGGCCACATCACAGGATGCCTTACCACTTACATCTGAATGCAAAAAATAAGAATTAAAATTGGTGGAGGAAATGGGCATCTCTGGAAAAGTCACATGCCCTGCATCATGGCAATCACCTATAGAAAATCCTGTGAAGCCAAAACAGTTAGGTAAAGCTCTCATGTTCATTGAGATGCAAAAAAGCAAATAAGGCAATACAAACAGAGAGTGAAAGTAAGGGAGGGAGAGAGAAATTGCACCCACAAAAGGAAATTGTCATGGAATTAAATTCCTCAAGAGTATTTAATAGATAAGAGTTAGATGTCAACAACTTGAGCTAGACCCCACCAGTCAAACATAACAATGTCCTCTGAATACATAGGCCTGAGAATGTATGAGAGACTTGCTTTTGGAATAAGCTTCAGTGCTGAAATATTTCAAAATGTGTTACTTCATTTAATACAATGAATTTCTAACAGTAAGTATTACAGTAATTACATATTCACATATTGAACAAAAAGATGATGAGGACTCACGAACATTCTGAAAAAAATTATGACATTTCTTAATATTAAACGTGAACAAATGTACTTTGATTTACACATATATCAGCTTTATAGTTTCCTTTTTATAGCAGGAGGGATGTTGTCTGACCCAAACAAAGTTAAAGCACCTCCCAGTAGTATGTTTTTACACAAAAGACATGAGGAGTTTCCTGGGAATGGCAAGCGATTGTTCAATATTTATCAATAATGTTCATATATTTACATCAATAAGAGAACTAATAAAATGAAGCTGTTTCTTTAAATGGTAAAACAGGCAAAAATATGCATTTTAGAAATTTAATGAGAGTATGCATTCTGATATTTCGTTATTTTGAATGAGAAGTAAAACTGTTTTATACGAAGTTGCTACTCTAATCTGAATGGATGATATGTTAACTCAAACACAAGGACATGAATACAGAATCATAGACTGTGCAAGCAGAGGTGTAACAGGCATTGAAAAAAGGTTGCTTGTCATTTCAATGAATGTCCATTTCACTGAATGCAAACTCAATGAATCCTGATGGCTGAAAGTCCATCAAACTGAATGACATTTTGGCTGAAACACCATTTTATTGAATGTGGTATGGCTAGATGCAGGAATGTACTACAAAAGTAGAAATATGTAGATGTATGAAGAAGCTTTAGCTGGTTCTTGAGATGACCAGTCCATAATCACTGCTGACCTCATCTGTGTCATTCAATAGTAGTGATTCTCTCTCTATGGTATTTTCACTTTTTTACACAGTTGTGAGACTGTGGAATTAATATATCTATGTAAGAGGAGTGTGGAGACAGGGGGAGGGTTTCCTCTCTGCAAAACAAGTGTTTTGAATTGTTTTATCTTGGATATTTCTGAATGTATCATGTTTCAGTTATTTAAAATTCAGTCAAAATTGTCTTTTAGTGCAAATGGCTTTTAGCTGTTTTGTCTTACTGATATTATTTTCAGTGAAATGATTGTTCAGTAAGTTGCCTATAATCCATAAAAAGATACTTACAAACTGAAAAGCAGGTTATTTCTATTATTTAGATATCTGAGCACCTTTATTATTTTTTTCTTTATGGAAAATATTTTGCATTGTTGATTAATCATAAGCTGCTATACACAATTTTTCCAACAATTCCAAATCAAAATCATCACAATGCATGTGTGTAAGGGCACTACACAGTTTCACCATGAACTACAAAAAAGGAGAGAAAATCATTTCAGATTACTTTTATAGAAATCCACAGTTACCTAAAGGACAGAAAAGGTTATTCAAAAGTAAAAGTAGATCATAATAAATGATGGTAGAGCTTTCAATTCATACACTGATGTTATTAGACGAGACTGAAATAGAAATTGAGAAAGACACGGTATGTCAAAAAAATGATCAGTTTCCCATTTCCTCTCATTATCATGAGAAAGACTTAAATTTTTCAATTTGCTTTTTGTATGATATCAGAAATGAAAGTTACATCATGGTAGTAGTTAACAGTAAATGTTTATTAAAAATCAGTGTACTGATAATTCTAGCTACAGAGACATTTAAGTTAAGTAGCCCAAAAACTCATTTAGATATAATAAGTACAAAAGTATTAGAGTTATAAAGGATTTGCTTTAAAGGAACTGATCTTTTTAATTCAGTTTATATAATTCTTAAGGCAGAGTGGTTAAGAAATTTGCAAAAATGACTCTGAAAAGTATATAAAAATGTTAGTTTCATGACTGAAGAAAGAGTGTTAATCAGAGAGACCTCTCACATGCTGGTATGACCCACACTGCCTAACCAGTAAATGCAAGAAATCTGGACAAAGCCAAAAATTATGGGGAAGGGGGTGCAAAGATTGAAAATCGGGAAGAGATTTTAAATATTTTCCTTGTAAACTGTAATATATATATATATATATATATATATATATATATATATATATATATATACATATTGCATTTGCATGCATTTTCTGTAGGATATGAAGTCTAAAACTCAAATATATGTCATTATTTAGTGACTGTGATCCTCTGTGATTTGACAGAAAACCACACATTTTATTAGGAACATATCAAAACACTAGGCAAAAATCTGGACAGTTGATAGGTACGGTCTGATCAAAGATAAACTGATATCTTGTTTACAGTTGATGTATAGTGTACTTAAACTGTAAGTGTGCAATGTGCAGAAAAAGAACAATTCGCCATGTGCCCAGACAATCTCAAAATGTAGTCAGAACCATTGAAACTTGAGCTGGTAGTGAAACACCTTCATCCAACTGATATAATGAAACAGCTTGAGATTCAACACGATTGAGAGTAGCCAGAGACCAGAGGTACAAAAAGAGAGAAGCAATTCTAGCCTGAGAGGAAGATGATCCATGCATGTATGCAGCAGGGGTAAAAACCCAGACTAGAAACCAAGGCCTGTAGTAAATTGCTTTTCTGTACAAAGTGTGGTTTGACTTTGCTAACTTTATTTAAGAACTTGAGTGTGTATGTGCAGCCGGCACAAAGAAAACCATACAGTGGATGAATCCCTTAACTCCTCTGCTCAAGGGTAGAATAATGCATGGGATCAATACATTAATCAAACAATGATGCCTGAAGTGAAATAACAAATCACCCAGGGGTGTGTTGTGGCTTAGTGCCATATCTGCCAGTCCTCTCTCCTCTGAAAGGTCCATTATTTTCCTGTAATGCCCACCCTGGACAGCATTATTGCACTTACAAAACAAGTTAACAGATATCCCATTTTCTTTTTGTTTTATTGTCAATATAGTGATTTTTTTTATATAAAATAGTTCCTCCTGCTAATGTTTCAGCATTTGTGGATAATATGTAATTTTTGTTAGAGGAAGTACTTTATATCCAAAATATTGTGTTACTATTTAGTAATGTCTATACAGAGACACAAACATATGTACTTTCACACCCACACAAACAGAAAGACGCAAAGGCAGGGAGACAGTGTCTCACACATATGCAGAAACTCATACTCAGATACATACATACATACACACAAGGTCATATACACAGAAAGTCACACACACACACACACACACACACACACACATGCACAGATGATGAATATACAGACTCATGCCTACATACATAGACAGATAGACACACACACACACACACACACACACACACACACACACACACACACACACACACACGCACACGCACATGCACACACACACACACACACACACACACACACACACACACACACACACACACACACACACACACACACTAGTAAGTAGTAACTCCAGCCCCTTTTTCTTACTGTATACTACTAATTTGTTTTATTCTAATCAAATGAATGAAGAGCTACATAAATAATAGCAACTGCAATATATTTAAATCATTGCTATCATTTACATACACATGGTTTGCCATCATTTGATTGAGCGGTACTTGACCGAAAATCAAATGTTTGAAAAAATTTTACTGAAAATCAATTGACTGAAAACCCAGATGACTGAAACTCAATTTCACTCAATCAAAGTCATTGAAAGCATTCATCCTGACATAAGACATTGCCCCCAGATTTAATAAAAATCCATGTAGGCATAATGTAGAGCCTATATGGAAGTTACCATGTTTGTGTACACAGTTCCCCCTCAGTAGCACATATTAATGCTGACTCATTGCTGAAGGAGAGCTATGGAACACGGTTATTGAATCAGTGTAGGGAATGTGTCAAAAACTGTGTCTGGAGATGAGGAACACACACCCTGCACTGTCCAAGTGCATTATATCAATGAATTTAATTTAATTTTATTTATTTATTCATTTTCAACTTCATGCAGAGCTGCTCAGAGCACAGCAAGTGACATGTGTCAGACATCTAAAAACAGAAATCAGATGCATTTAATTTATAATGCAAAGGTCAAGTGTAAGCATAGCTTAGCGGGTTTGCACAGTGTGGCATGGCACGGTGCTTAGCAGTGCTTAAAGTTAGATCAGAGGTATATGTAAAAGTACAGCAGCATTCCACATATCCACATTGCCAAGTGGTAAGAATTGCAGCCTTGCACGCAGTAGATGCAGAGTTTGAAGGTAATTTAAGCATTTATTTTCCAAAGACAAATTATTGTGATTATTTTTCAGTCCTGATCTGCTGCACTTAGCTAAGCTCTGCTAAGACCTGCTAAGACCTGCTAAGCACTGCATAAACAATCTCTGTTTATGCACTGCTTAGCAGTGCTTGGCATTGCTTGGCTGTGCTTATTAGCTGGTTTGTGCACTACTAATCACTGCTAAGCACTGCCAGTTTAAGCACTGCTCAGCTCAGCTGTGCTGGTTTGTGCAATGCCAAGCAACATGCTGCATTTTTAAAAACTGCCCAATGGCACGCAAGGGTGGGAAAACAGGTTATATTAAGCTGAACTGGTGGGAATACAGCATAATCCATTGGAGTGCTTTCACTTAGAGATACACTATGGTAGGCATTGGAGAGGGTTCGCACTTTGGGGTGCAGAATTGGGGCATTCAGGAGTCTAGGGTCATGGTTTGATTCCTTGTAAAAAACCATGAGGGCCAGCTGATGCAGGGTGGTTATCAAGGCTCAGCATGCAAGACGGAGGCCTGGGACCAACTGCCAAAGGACCTTACCAGTGCAAATAGTATCCTCCACACAGGTGAGCACTGTTGTCACCACCATGACAACCTGAAAAGAAGGAAGGGGACTCTCTTGGACACCTAAGTCCAAGAATTCCAGGCAGGAAATGTCCCACATGCATGTAAGAACCATTACCTGTGTTTCACTAATATCTAATCTTGAATGTCTGCTAAACTGGTATGCATAATGGTGTCATTCTCTCCCAACATCTGCAGAGGAGAGGGCTCGCAAAGTTGAGGCACATGCAGGGCATTTGGCCAGGTTGTGCCCTGAGTGGGGTGAATACAGTTGTACTTTGCAATCTATAGTCAGATAAGCAAGAAAGAGTAAAGCATTACCTGCCATTAGGTATATACAGTAAAGATTGTATTGCAATGAATGTGGACTACTGCCAGCTGTAGTGCAATAAGCAAGGAAGAGTAAAGTATTAACTTTGCTAAAGTAAATGAAATTTTATTTTATATTTATTTATAATGTGTTCACCGGTATAGTCCAACTGGACCATGGCCCATTTTCAGCGGAGTCCTGAGGGGAAAAGCCCCAAAAATACTGAAAGATATTAAACATTAAAAAATAATAATAAATGAGCAGTTATTTCAATATAAAGCTTAACAGCAATTCAAAAAGTTAAAGATTAACTACTGTAATAGGAACAAAACAATGTGATGCAGTTACAATATATACAGATGTCTAAAAAGACCAGTTTTAACAAATACAAGCTATGCTTCATTAGTAGAAAATTTAGGTGCAAAAAGTGGCAGAGGAAGAAAGATTTAGTAGAAGACTAATATTAGGTAATCTTCAAAGGGGAGAGAAGGTAGGAGGAGAAATGAAGGTATAAGAATGCATAGTGAAAAGTTATCCAAGGGTAATACAGGAGCATAGCCAATTCTTGTTCAAATGTTCTTTAAGAAGGAGTTTAAATTTGAAGGAAGTAAGGGAATTTAGAATATCTTGGGAATGTTGTTCCAAATTTTTTGAATTTAATTTGCAAATAAGGAATCACTAAAAGTGTTACAGGATTTCTTAGATTTTAAAAGTAGTTTGTTGGATGAATGGAGGGGATGAGTTGTGCAGTAAGATTGTATTAGGTTGCTTATTGCTGGACAGGCTTCTGGTTGGTGTAAGATGTTGTAAGCAATAGAGAGCTTGTTGAAAGCAAGCAGGTTTGGTAGCTCCAGCCACTTTAATTGTCCAAGGGCTGTACAGTGGTAGGATTTATGTTGGAGGTTGGCAGCAAAATGGGCTATTTTATGGTAGAAAATCTCTAATTTGGACAGGTCAGATTTTCTAAGATTAGTGAAAATGGGGAAAGCATTAAACAGAGTGGACAAAAGGTGAATTTTGGCGATGGCTTGTCTAGTCGATGGGATGAGGAAAGTTTTAGAACTATACAGGCAGCCGAGTTTGATATGTACCTTTTTATAGCAAGGGCTATATGCTTATCAAATTTTGCGGCACATTCAATTGTGACACCAAGTAACTTTGTGCTGCCTACTGACTCAAAGTGTCAATGGAGGAGAGTATGTGAAGCGGTGAAGGGGGTTTCATGGTTTTATTACCAGAGAATATCATCAGCTTAGTTTTGTTTGGGTTTAATATGAGTTGCCTATCTTTGAGGAACTGCTCTATGTCAGAGAATGCACTCTGGGTGCTAGATAGGAGTTCAGGGAGGGAGGGAGCAAATAACAGTGGAGTCATCTGCATATTGTATGATAGTTGAATGTGGGGATGTTGAGCTAAGGTTGCTTGTAAAGATGGCGAAAAGTAGATGTCCAAGAATAGAGCCTTGTGTGGCTCTCACAGTAATAGGTAGAAGGGCATAGATTTCATCATTCCATCAACTGCTTGTTGGCGATCAGATAGGTAGCTGTGAAACCAGGAAATGGAAGAAAGTGAGAAGTGCATAGATGACATATCTTCAAGTAGTTTTTGATGGGAAACAGTGTCAAATGCTTTTGACATATCTAAGAAGATGGAAGAGATGAGTTTATTACTATTCCTATGGTGGTTTATGAAATCTGTAAAGCTTAAAACAGCAGTTGTGTCCTATGTTTTGGTTTAAAGCCATGCTGGGATTTTGAAAGAAGGTTAAGTTTAGTAGATAGATCAGTAGTTGAGTTTGTACACATTTTTCAAGTATTTTGCTAGGGAAAGTATGGCGATGGGTCTGTAGTTAGATAATTCTGTGGATTGACCACCCTTATGCAGGGGAATGATATAGGAGATTTTCTAGAGCACTGGTGCATATTTTTCAGAAATGGAATAATTAATGAGTATAGAGACTGGGTATGAGATAGAATCTACTGCTAGTTTAAGAAATTCACTTGGGAGCTGATCTACTGCATGTCTGGTAGGTTTCAGTTGTAGAAGGAGTTTTTTTGATGTATGTGGATGGCATGGTATGAAATGAGAAGGCTGCAGAGTGATGAGCAGTAGTAGTGGGAATAAATAAAGGGGAATGGGTACTATCATTTTTTGAAGGTCAGAATATTTCTGAAATGTGAGTTGAATTGGGTAGCTATGCTTATGTTGGGAATAAGGTTGGATGGTGAGGGGCTAGTGGATTTTCCAGGACTTAAGAGTTGATTAATGGAATGCCAAAACTTCTGATGGTTATTTTTATGTTTTTGTTGGATGAGGGTATAGTAGGATTTTTTGTCTGATCTAACTTGATTTTTGGCTAAGTTGCGTAGCTGTTGATATTCATGAAAGGATGCCTGGGATTTGAACACCAATAGTTTAGTCAAGCTCTGTCTCTTTTTTTCATTATGTTTATGGTGTCTTTAGTTAGCCAATTATCAGGTGTAGATTTGCAACATATTTTTCTAATAGGGGCTAATGAGTTTAAGATGTTCAAGAATGAATTGTTGAAGTAGATGACTGCCTCATCGAGTGGATGTTGTTTTGAGGGGTGCCAGTTGTGATGTTTTAAGAGAGTGTTAAAGGTTTCAGTGGAGAAGTGTTTCTTAGTGCGGATATGCTTGTAGATGGGGGTTTTGGTTGAGACTGCCTTGTGCCTAATAAGGTAGGTGGAGGAATGTTCACTAAGGGAGTCAGGGAGACATCCAGATTGAGAGCATAGGTTAGAGCGATTGGAGAGTATCCAGTCAAGCATAGAATGTTTGTTGTTATGTTTGTCAATTCTTGTTGGGGTGGAGATAAGTTGGGAGAAACCAAAAAGGTTAATATGATTTGTTGGATATAAGGAAGTGCATGTGGACCAGCCCAGATTAAAGTTACCTAGAATTATTGTTTCCTGATTAAAGGTAGTGAAAGCCCACCAAAACAGATTTTCTATCATAAGACTATTGTTTCCAGGGGAGAGATATACTGCAATAATGATAATGGATTTATTTATGTTAAGCAGAAGGCAAGAGATTAGTATTTCTGAATCTGTAGCTAGGGGTGGGATAGTGCGTAGTTATAGAAGATTAATTTTGTTCTTATATATAATGGCAACACCACCACCATTCTTGTGTATTCTGTCAGCTTTAGAAATATTGTATCCTTGAGGCAAGAATTCTTCATATTTGTTATTTTTTTTTAGCCAGGTTTCAGTAATTGGTACAATGTCTGGGGACTATAGAGAAAGAGCAGCTTGGAAGTCAGGTATTTTGTTTAGAATACTTCTAAGGTTAATATTGAGGATTAATAGGTCAGACGTATGTGCTAAGGGAGAAGGGTTTAGCAGGGTGGAGTTATTTTGAAGGCAGAGTGCCTGATTGTATGGGTTAGGTCCTGGATTTAGATGAATGTCACCACTTAAATATAGTATATAGTACTTGAGTAGGAAGGTGAGCAAGGGCTTGATAGTGAGTCTGTAAAATTTGTGTGGGGGTATATGAATGTAAGGATATTTTAGTGTGAATAACTGGATCAATGAGTAATTGAACAGTTGTGATATGTTGATATAGATGATCAGGCAAGGTATAGAAGGGTATGTATGAGTAGTAGGTGTGATTGTACACAAGACTTGAAGGTGGTAGAAGGAGTTAAGGTAATACAGTGTTAACAGTAGAGTGAGGAGTGACATCATGAAAAGTAACATATTGAGGTTAGAGAGGGAAGACTGAAAAAATGAGATGAGGAGAATGTTAATGTAATTGAGTGGGTTAATGGTATAAGGATTAGCAGAGAGGAGGATAGATAGTAAAAGTAGAATAATATGAGCATAATTTAAGTGGGAGTGGATATGGGAAGAATAGGAATAGGTGAGAAACAGACTAGTATTTCAATAAGGGAAAGTGGCTGGATAGGTGGATGAGTTATGGCTAGATTGTCTGCTTTTACAGAGGGCATAGTTAAGTAAGTATAAAGTCAAGGATGTTGGGGGTGGGAAGGAATGGGGGTAGGGTTAGGGAACAGAGTGAGCCTGAAGGGTGAAAGGAATGGGTTGGACTAGCGAGGCTTAAATTTGACAGCATATACTGAGAGCTGCAAAAAACAATCAGTAACCAGGTGAGTGAAAAAGAATGTTTACTGGAGGCTATGTTAGAAATTGAGAAGAAGGAACTTAAGTTAAACAGTTACAGTACAATTTAAAAAAGAGAGTTTAAGTAAAAAACAACTAGTAAGTTGGGGAGGCAAATTGTATACTATTGAGCAAATAACTGCAGTGGGGGTGGAAACCACTTTGAAAGCACAAGTCTTGGCTCCAACAGTGCAAAACTACTCATGAAACATTAAAACAAATTAAAGGAGACAGGTTATACATACAAAAATTAGCTGGCTATTTTTATAAGGAACATGGAATTATTCAGAAGGATGAGCTGTTCAAATGGTGATACTTGCAGACCTCACATAATACTGATAATTACGTTAGAGTAGGGAAAGGAAAATTAACTGATTCTTGTTAGGGGACATAGACTTATTCAGCAAAAAAGAAGCTTTTCATTTGGAGAAAACTTGTAGACTCCATTATGTTCTGAAGATGGATTACAGCAGGGAAGAAAGTAAGGCTGGATACCTAAAGAGAGAGGAAAACAGGGAGGGGAGAAAAAGCAAAAAAGTTAAGAAGATAATGCAACAGCTGTGAGATGAAGAAGCATAGAAGTTAGATAGTTTTATATTTAATGTTTTCGAGTTATACAAACACAATGCACTTAACAGTATAACAACAATTTGTTAGACTACATCAGCAGATAGTGCACGAAAAGGAATATATATTCTGCAACAGGACTAGAGTTCACATGTAGTAGCAAATGCACTAAAGATATGCTGCCATTATTAGCATAACATTATAACAAATAAAACTATAGAAGGTTGTGCAGACAAAAGAATGGTGCTACAACAAAATACAAATGTGAGATATACAAAATGGAACAAATACTACAACCTAATCAAGCAATTATTATCATTATTATTATTATTATTATTATTATTATTATTATTATTATTATTTATTATTTACATTTATTACCAACAGTGTAAAAAAGGCACAAGGAAACCAAGAAAGAATGATCCTCTTTTGCCTGGCTGAATTGCTGCTTGAGTAAGAATAGTCCAAAAAGACAGTAATCCAAATGACAGTTGCCACAAGTTTATTCAAAATACGGTCAAGTGCTTTCTTCCAGGCACATCTACAAAATAACCGCCCCTGCCAAGTCGCAAACCCAGGACCCTGTCAAATATAGCATAGAGCATTAGACCACTAGGCTATTCACCTCTTAATCAAGACAGCTGTTTCCAGAAAAATATACTGACTGCCACTGACAGACTGCAAGTACATCTACTGGGAAAATGGGAGTGTCCCTGGGAGTCTGATGCAAAACGTACACCAGTACACATCCAAATAAATAATAATGGATGTACATGAGGCCTGGAATATCAGGTAAATGTACCCTTTTATCAGGAACATCTTTAAACACACCTGCTAAGGCGGCAATGGCAAAGTACATGTGCACAACTGGGATCCTGCTGCAGTACAATAGCCTTTGACCGCCATGCACACAATGATGGATGCAGATGTGTGTCACAGACTGTATGTATGTACATGTCTCTTGCAAATACACCTACTGCAGCACTGACTCAGTACCTCAGTCTGTTAATTGCCTTGCATACAGCACATTTTGTCACTCAGAGTTCTGGGTTCAAATCCAGTGTCTTGCACTTCAATTACATTGTTGTGAACACAGCAAGTAATGACTGAGTCATGTAATTTTAACCTGCACAGGTTGCTGTTACTGAATTAACTGCTGCCCATGTTTACAAATCAAATGCCTGTAGGTAGGGACACACTACACATATTCATATAGCCTAACTATATGTCGCCTACTACTCTGTGATTGGCACTGTTATATATCAGATGTACCTTAAGCACATGCCTCGACTGGACTGTAAAGGGTACCCTTACCCTGACTGTGCTGTAATGAAAGAGCTGACACTGCTGGCTCAGTTGCACATGCAGCTTGCTGTCCTCCTAAGTGTTTACACTCCCCCTATGTGTCCAAGGCTGCTACCTGGAACATAGAGAGTTGTATGTTAAGCTGGCTGCTATAGACCTACCATACCTCACAACTCACTAGAATAAGGGATCCAGACAAAACCATACATAAAGGTTGGGGGTGGTTCAAAGGTCCAGTGACAGGGACATGTTTCACAGTTTGCTTCTACAAAGCTAGTGAGCTGATAGAATAGCAGCTACTGCATCAGCATGCATATTCTGATGGGTATGATGTCTGACATTGACATGTCTCTCTCTCTCTCTCTCTCTCTCTTTACTGACCACAACCCACAGTGTTTACCACTAAACTGCCAAATAATCAAAATGTCATGGGAGAATGGCCAAACATATCATGCAAAACTGTGGACATACCTCATAAATCTCAACAGTGGACAGTATTTTTACCTGCACTCTGTGATGTTTGCACTTATAGTTATGTGCAACTATGCAGCCTGCTATACATGAGGCGATTACCCCAAGATCCCCTTTCAGACACAATAGAGAGAAGGTACATACCTGAGGCAGTGGTACTATAACTGACATACCATTGTCAAGATTGGTGTACTGGGTTTAATGTATATTTCTGTTACATACACTGTCATATTGCTTACCTCACAGGTGTATTGAACTGGCAATATTACTCGGATGTAGCTGACATGCATGTTATACACTGCCTGGGTTGTCTGTGTATGTTGTTGTGAGGGTGTGTGTTGTGCATGGGATCAGAGATGAGAAGATGTGGAACATGTAATACAGTTGTGGATCCTCATCTGTAGGAGTCTGTGTAGCTTAGCATACATAATAGCACAGGTGGTAATGTACTGCTTTTGTTTTGCTTCTCACAGGTGAACAGGAGTCTGACCCCCACACAACCTGATGTCAGTGTCTCATCAGACTCTGATGATGATGGTGACCATAGTGAGGCACATATGGGGTTGTCAGTGGCTGAATCTGTCCCAGAGGTTGACATCCCTCTTCTGTCTCCATTGTCCCCACATACAGTCAGTATGCCCACACATACCCAGTCACCAGAGGCTACAGATATTGGAAAGCCAGAGTGTGGTGACATAGGGCAGGACAGTGTGAGAACTATAGTGTCAGTGAGTGTAGACACTGGCCATAGCCAGATGTCAGGTAAGGTCCCACACAGTCAGATTGACAGGGGTGCCTCAAGGAGAACTGTTGCCCATTCCCCTCCTGTTGCAGGTGTCACATTGCAGGTCACTCACCACATGTTTTGGGCTGTCATGGAGGCACAGGCATGAGCTGAACACAAAACAAGATGGATGCTTAGGGTTATAGATGCAGCACAGTCTGACATCCATGACTGCCTACACCACATTGGTGATGCCAAGGAACATTTCACTGATGTAGTGGACAGACGTGTCCTCAGACAGTGTATGTCTTTCAGCTCACATTGCATGTGCTGGAACATGTGGTCGGGGTTGGGCGTCAGACATATGGACATAGGCCAGCAACATAATCTGCTGGTAGTCCACGTGGCCCTGCACACTCATGTACCCATAGTGGCAGCACTTCCAGTGCTACAGGGGGAGGTGTGCCCTCCACACCACAACATGGATGGCCTTGGACACGTGGTCTTTGGTGGTCTAGTGGTGGACACAAGCCCAGCAGGTAGCAGTCACCATCAGGTACTAGCACCACATCTGACCTTGGGCAAAGTGCTGCCGGTGCTATCATGGAGGAGACAGTTCCTTTGTTCATGAATGGAGATGGTAAAGTGTCCACTCCATGTACAGTCCACAGCTGTCCACCATATGCATGTGTAGGACTAGCACTGAGCTTGACTGTGTACATGCACACATTCCAACACCACTGTCACATGCAGGTCACCTATAGACACACACAGCACCATTCCATGACCCATGTCAACTGCACTCCTTCCTGACTCACACACATGCTGTCAACTGTTTGACACAGCCTAGGCCTCCAGCACCATCAGACCACATCCTGTGCATGTGATGATACCTATACCACATCCCTGCCATCCATGCCATCGATGCAGGGACCTACATATATGTGTCTGATGCACAGGGTGACCATATAACTTTACATGTGTTTGCATAGTGCAGTACTGTTATGCCATGGCAGTTGTTGTGGGCTACAACAGTGCTGGCATGTGTCAGGACTACACATCAAATGTTGTGTATCTTTATTGCCTGATGGTACACTGGTGGTAGTGTTACAGAGCGATAGGTGTGTCATGGACCTGTGCATGTTTTTATCCCATGCATTCAAACAGGTCAGCTATGGATACATGGCAGCAATACAGCAGCACAGGATGGCAAGGCAGCACAGCAGAGATATGACATCAACAAGGTATGCCAGTATATGTGCATGGCTCTTTAGGTGCATATGTGTACAACATTGTGTCAGGGACAATGAGGACAGTCAGCTTTAACATGCTTTCATACCCTGTGAAACACTCTACTACCCTTGGTACATGTCACCCTGGGTAGTCTGCACGTACAACAGTAGATGGTGACAGACATCAATTATGTTTATGCAGAGGAGGGCAGTTTAGGGCCAGCATCTAATTACAGGGTCATAAAATGCATAACCAGTGCACAAGGGTAGGCCACATGTGAATATCTCCAGTACTGTCAGGGGACACACACACACACACACACACACACACACACGCACACACACACACACACACACACACACACACACACAAATACACACATACACAGACCCACCAAACACACACACACACACACACACACACACACACACACACACACACACACACACCACACACACACACACACACACACACACACACATGGATGCTGTGACACTCGAACCCCTACCTATATAATCCTACACACTATAGCTCACAGTACTTAGCTCATGTGCCATGCTGTTTAACTGCTACTACACTGTCAGCCAGTGCTCTTAAGGTGGATGACATCAGCAGGCCTGTAAATGAGAGCATTTAGAGGCCAGCAGCCAGTCACAGGGCCAGAAATGCATACCATTGCATGAAGATAGAGCATGTGAGCATGTCCATAGTACTATGAGGGGATAAACTGATACACATGCGCACACACACACATGCACACACACACACACACACACACACACACACACACACACACGCACACACGCACACATGCACACACACACACACACACACACACACACACACACACACACTTGGAGGATATGAGATTAGAACTCCTACTTAACTAGATGTTACACACTATAGCTCACAGTACCTATTGCATGCACCACAGGTTATGTCTGTTGTATATGTTGATACAGGCACAGTACTTGTGGAGTACAGTAAGTGGCTTTGTGTTAGACAGCATGTGTGGCCTGCAGAGTAATACTGCTTGGTACTGTTATTGTATTTAGTGTCCTAGGGGTGGGATACCTGGTCATATCCCTGATATGTGTTTACACCTACTAGTCTGGCCATATGTGACTGTTTTCAGTTTGATTGACAGACGTGGCCAGGGACAATATGGCCTGTCCAATGAGTGTGTTACACCCATTGTACATTACATCACCTGCGTACCTATATCTGTTTGCATGGTGACAGCCCACAGGCTCAGGGGTCTGTGGATGAGTGGATTATGTACTGTTGCGGCCTTGGTCTGGTGCCATTGGATGGCTGTTGTGATGTGTATGTGCAGCTAACCCCAGTAGTCAGGGGATGTGGGAACATTTGTACATCCCAGCCCATATCTATCTCAATCTGTATAGCAGGGATTTCTCCTTAAATGTAGTTGTGTGTGTCAGTAATGTAAATGTGTTCTGTAGCTGTATGTGTGGAGTCTATGTATCATTGTACTTTATATAGCTATATGTACATCTTGTTATCATATATATATATATATATATATATATATATATATATATATATATATGTGTGTGTGTGTGTGTGTGTGTGTGTACAACATACTACTGATAGAGACACTAATCAAGTATGAGGGGGATAGGGAGAGACAGATATGTATACATAGCTGTATGTCTGTACAAACTCCACATAGCAGGTCTGTGGGTGGATGAGGCAACAGACATGGGCTTGAGTTAGCTAAGTCTAGGAGCATGCCCAGTGTGACTGTCAGTACTTACAAGGTGACTCCAGGCCAGACCTACCTGTACTCTAGTCTGGGATTTTGTGTACTGCAGCCAATTGGCTGCTGGACCTGTTTCCACAGACCAGTACGTTCCTGATATTTTGTCCAAGGCATTACCCAGCTGTTTGCTGAATGTAATATTTGACCCAAACCTATCAACTGTACAGATTGTAATGGAATGTGTAGAGTTTTGCATCATATTGTTGGTACGTTTTACGTAACATTGTGATTTTCTGGCACATTAGGGACAAAACATTATAGATTAATGCTAGGATATGATGAGAGACATTTGAGTTACTGACTGCATACAAATCAGGGGATTCATGCTAATGCAATATCTGTTATTCTATCAACTTTCCACTTTTGTCTGGCCAATAGTTAATCCTTCTCCTTATATTTGGGCCTTTGTCCCACTATTGTTCATGGCTTTGTACAGGTTCCCTACTCTAAGAGGTTGAGAGGTATGATGTGACTGGGTACATGATGTAACACCACACACAGGGTGACAGTCTTCATACCTCTCACTGTACATGATTTTTCAGAATGTCCAGCATTCCACCCCATATGTCTGCTCTGTTCCCCATACAGTTGTGTTTATCCAGTAATATACTATAAAATGCAGTCCACTATATTGTTGTAAGTACTGACACTGTTAAGTGATGGCCTTTACATACTGCAGCTAAACTGATCTTTTGCAAACTGTTGTTATACTAGCCACATTCTAGACTACTCAGAGCATGTATAATGTCTGTAGGTTTGGACCTCTATCACTCCATTTTCTCTGGCTGTGTCCAGCTTCCTTGTAGTAACAGATTACGGTGTTATGACAGTCTGTGGGACTTCTACCATACGAGTAACTAACATGCAAAAGTTGTAGGTGCAGCCAGCTTCAAACCATCAACACCATCAACCATGCTAGCATCCTTAGCCCAGTGAGCCACACCAGCCTCCAGAAAGGTAGGTTTAATTCCTCACACTATCAACAGCATACAGACATATACTGTGACCCCTGCTGTGACCCCTGCATTTTGTGGAAAATGCAACATGTGGCCAGGTTCTTTGCGACAGCCCTGGAATTGTTTTGTCTGCTAATATATCCTTGCAAACATACTGTTAATGCAGTTGTATAGGAACACTGATATGTTGGGGATAGGGAACTCTGGCATTGACAGTCATGCATCTGTCCTATGACCCACTGTTTGGCATTTCCCTTGCATAATGCAGTGGGGTTTCCAGCCATGTGGCCTAATGCATATTATGGGGCAACCAGTACTGGACAGAGTACTAACTGTCCCAAGTAGCTGTTAGTTCTGTGCAAGTAACAACTATTTAATAGTTAACAAACCCCTTACACCAGTAATTTTTGGGATACCCAAGGTGCACAAGGGGTTAGAACCATTAAAGTTTAGACCTATTGTAGCAGGTTCAGGCAGCATTACGGAACCCCTTGGTAAATTTGTTGATGCAACACTCAAAAATACTATTGCATCAATACGACACATTTGTAAAGATTCTTGGGAATTCCTAAAAGGTATTAAGGAGTGTTATTATACTAAAGTTGACTTCCTAGTGACAATTGATGTAACTGACCTCTTTCCTAGCATTCCACATGATATTGGTACACAATGGTTCAATGAAATTTTAATCAAATTCTCGAATTTTAACAGTAATATTATAAATTTATTAACTGATTTTATGGGTATTATTTTAAAGAACAATTTTATTTATTTTAATGGGGAATTCTTCAAACAAAACAAAGGAGTTGCCATGGGTTCACCATGTGCCTCAGCATATGCAAATTTAGTTCTCTGTCACTGGGAAAATGAATTCATTTTCACAACACAATGGGAGAACAACATTTTACATTACAGGAGATACCTGGATGATATATGTATTCTATGGGAAGGTAGTAGAGCAAGTTTAGAAACATTTTTACTATACATAAATGAGACTACAAGTTTTCTGAAATTTACATCCAATGTTAGTGATAAACATATGAATTATTTAGATGTTTTGTTAGTAAAAAACATAGAATTACAAACATTTGAGTCTTCTATATACAGAAAACCAACCTTCTCTAACACATATCTCCATTTTAGTAGTGCCCACCCTTTTTCACAGAAGAAGAGTATTGTCAAAGGCCAATTTATCAGGGCCTCAAGAATGTGTAACACTGATGAAAAATTCTCTGCTGAAGCTCAAACGCTAACAAAACTCTTCTCTGAGAGAGGTTACCCGTTGACACTAATAGAGAAAATGTATCAAGAAGTTTTAGAAGGAAGAACAGGCATATATAGCCCACTGCTGGGCACAGTGTTAGAACCACCAGACTTAGCAAACCCCATGCTTGAAGCTAAAATGAATTCCCCTGCTTTTCAAACTATTTTTAGTTGTACTTTTAATAATGAAACTGATCAATTAAAGAAAATGGTTAACAAATACTGGCCCATCCTGACTACAAATGATGATACAAAAAAATGGGTGCCAGAAAGACCGATGTTTGTAAATGCAAGAAATGCCAACTTGAAAAATATGTTTGAAAATCAACCACCAACACAACTTGGTAATAAAGGTGGTAGGATTGGTACATACAAATGCAATGGTTGCAAACAATGTTCTTATATTGTTGAAACTAATGCCTACTATATTAAATCAAGAAAATTTACTTTAAAACCAACATGTTATTGTAACTGTGGGTCAAAAGGCATTATTTATTTAGGAATTTGTCAGGAATGTGAGAGTTTTTACGTAGGCAAATCTGAAAGAGCATTACGTAAAAGAATTTACGAGCATATGTATGACATTCGGAAAAAGAAAGAAACGAATGCTTTTGTCAAACATTTCACCAACTGCCCCAAAATGACATTAAAATTTTTAGTTATTGAACAGGTTCCCCTTAATCCTAGAGGGGGAGATTGGGAAGCTACTATTGAATTTAAAGAATTGAATTGGCAACTTAGACTAAATGCATCAAAACCCCCAGGACTTAATGAAGCTATTAGTATTTCAAGCCTACTTAAATTAAGAAGGGCAAAATTATAATAAAAAATCTATAACATTTTAAATAATTATTTATTGAGCTTTGATAGGGGATAACTATGTATAATTTATTATTCTAAAAATCTTTTAATTAAAATAAAAGGTTTTAAGAGTACTTTTGTATTCAACTTATATATTGATTTCACAGATGAAGTTCTACCCAATTCTAACATAACAGTGTATGTTCATTAGGGGGGCTAAAGTTTTTTAACCAATATGCCAGATACATTTAAAGACAAAGATTTTTGCATTAATAAGTTTTTAGTAACTACGATTATACTCTCACAATTAATTTGAATGTATTTATTATATTATATTTTATTTTATTTATTATTTTCTAAAAACCACTGACTTATTTCTAATCAATTTTAAACAAAACAACAATTAATTGACAACATATTTATTTGGTAGATAACATCTATAGTTAACATCTTTAATGTCAATGGTGATTCTTAGTATAAGCTTATTTTTGACATATTTATTAGGCAATTAATAGATATTTAATATTTATTAATTATAATGTATCTAATATAATAATAATATTTATTCACGTATTTATTAATATATTTTACTATATTCAATTGATATTTTTAGAATCTATTGTACAAGTTTTAATTGATTTCTTAAGTTTAAAGGTTGCTTACTGCCAAAATAACACCATAGTACCGAAGCATTAATTATAAACACTAGAATTTAATAACCTTCTTCCCAGCAAGATGAACAATAAATTGTCCAATTTCATAAGAATTTTCAATTTAAGGCTTCAATTCATTTTTATTAAAATTTAGTGGTGAAAATTTTAAGGATTAATAATTATTAGCTTAATATACCAATATTTATAAACATTTTCTATTCTTCTTATGGTTTCAGCAGGCACGAACAAATATTTAGTGGTTTTGCGATCGCGTGTGCATGGCAATATACATTATAACCGTAGAAATGGTTGTACTCAGTCTACTAATAGAGTATTTGAAATAATGGGAAATAACAAAAAGATTGCAAAAGAAAGACTAATTGTTCCTTGATCTGCACAAAACTTAGTATTTATTAGTTTTTTCGGCTCAACTATGTCCGCTGTGGATAGCATGGCAGCGGAGTTGCTTACACAATAAAACTTTTTATAAAAGCACAAACAAGCGCAGCAGAGCCTTTATAGTAACTAAAAGAATAGATGTCAGTTTTTGCATATTTTTACACATGATATCAACAATTCACACGTATAAATAACAGTGAACAGAAATCAATATGATGAAAGTACTTTAAACAACTTCCTGATGAAAATGTATTGGAATTAAATATCTTTAAATGTGATTCTTCTTTAAACAGAAATGAAGTTCTGTTCAGCAAATGACTTAATTGGATTGTTACAACTGTTTTAATTGATTAATTGTCTTACTAATACTGTATTTAAGCACACAAAGAACTTTAGGTAGTTCATCTTGAAAAAGCCCGTCATAGGAACGGGTGAAAGCGCTTGATTTACTTTTTGCTTTTCTTTGGATTTTACTACTAAGAAGTGATTACTTGTCGTGCATTTTTAATTGTTGGTTCACAATAAAGGATCGTTTACTTTCAACGGAGAGGTATTTTATTCCATTTCAAGACTTTTAAAGAAGAAGTTTATTGGGCTTTGGTGCTTCTGCAATTACTTTCTTGTTGATTATTTGGGACCTAGTTCGTGTTTAGTGTTCTGTGCAAGTAACCCAGTAGCCCACTCTATTCCTTTGCATACATGCAACAGGTCAATACATATGCTACCACCGTCTAGTACCCCTTACATTTGTTGTATAGAATACTGACTTACCTTGCAAATACAGAGGTTGAGAGACCTGTATTTCAGGGCTGACTCTATTTGATTCATGCAGTACACAGCCAATACATGGTTAGGTACAGGTTTTGGGGTCTGGCTGGCATACTTTTTACTATGTATGTGAGTCGGATTAAGGTGTCAGTCCCTAGGACCCAAGGTTGTCAGTGTATATGCTATGCGTTGTCTCTTAGCCAAGGCCAGGGCATACTGGGCGTGCCTACGTTTACCTACAGGGACAGCCTCAGAGGATTCCTCCTCCAAGACCCCCTGTCAGTGTGGCTGTGGGGAATAAGGCAGCGGTGAGGAGCTGTGTATCTCTTCCCTCTGATGATCCTGCCACAGCTGTTTCTGTAGGACCATGTTGTGTAGCAAAGCACATACTGTGAACATCTGTGCACATGTGGCTAGAGAGTACTGCAGGGCTCTGCCAGCTATATCTAGGCACCAGAACTGTGACTTGAGTAGCCCAAACACACACTCTATGATGTTCCTAATGTGTGTGTGTGCCTCATTATGGTGTTCTTTGGTGGGTGGCTATGCATTTCTGATGGGTGTCATCATCCACAGTTTCAGTGCATAGCCAGCCTCCACCAATAGATGGCCATATGAGATGTCCCCCCTGGAAAACATCTGGTACAGCTGTGATGCATTCCAGATATGGGAGTTCTGATAACTGCCAGGGCTCCCAGCACACACATTCTTGATAATGCCCTGGGCATTGCACACGACCTGGCAGTTAATGGAGTGATATCCCTTGCAGTTGATGTAGACTCTACCCTCCTCACTGGATGGTACTTTGATGTGTAAATGAGAGCAGTGTAAGGCATCCAGTACCTCAGGGTACTGAGCTACATGGTAGAATATTCACATACTGCTAGCCCTTTCCTCAGGAATGCGGGGTAAATAAATGTGCTCTTTGACATGTTAGCATGGCATCCAGGAACTGATGGAGTACCCTGGATGCCAATGCCTGGGAGACCTCCATCATGTCCCCAGTTGATCTTGAAAAGTACCCATAGCTAGTATCCTAAGGGCTATACATACCTTTATTTCCCCTGGGATGGGTTCCCCTCTTTTGGCTCTGGGTCTGAGTTGTGGGTGGCAAAGCTCAGTGAGTTCTTGTAGTATGTCCCTGTCTAGCCTGTAGTGCTCTACCATCTCCAGCTAATGTAGCCCCTGGAAGGTTACCCTGGACCTGAACACTCTTCTCCTTATCAGTCTAGGCCTATTGTCAGCAGCAGTGTCAGCAATCACCTCAGTATCTAGCACATACACATGTAGCAGGGCTGCAGCAGCCCCTAGCATTACTTTAGTTAAAAATCCCATGTTTGTGCTTTATTGGTGCAGAGTATGGGGTTGAAATCAAATTGTAGGATGTATGCAACTTTTCTAATGCTCTGCTGTAGGTACAGCCTGTATGATTGTCTACCTATGATGCATTCCACCTGCCAAGTCCATCATTATCAGTGTTTTAATGGCCCAGTTTGAGTGGCACAGGGATCATCAGTAATTTATATAATATTGGCTTTCATAGGCAATTTTCTTTCTTTTTTTTTTTAAACAGCCTTCCCTGCTAAGCACTGTGGCATGCCATGCAAACCTGCATCACAGATATTAACAATACCCAGCACTTAATGGACACACCCCAATAGATGGGCATGCTCACCACTGTGGCACGTCATGCAAACTAGCTAAAACACATGCCCCAAAGTTAAACTCAGGAAACACCTCCCTGCTCAGCTCAGTGGCACGGCATGCAAACAGGCAGTGCTAAGCTCCAATGTGCTTAAAGAAATACAGGCATGCCCCCTTTTGATGTCAGCTACCTCTTTTGTGGACACGAAAATGGTTCTGGGGCTACATGGATGAGATCTGAGTGCACAGATACCCATTTTTGCTATTCAGTAACACCATCTCATTTGCATACAGATCCATGCACACAACCAGGAAACTACACTATTCCAGACCATGCCTCTTTAGCAACCACAGAAATCTACCATTGTACATACACCATGCAAGGCCATATAATACATTATTGTTACATATTTTATTTTGTTCGTTTTTACACTTTGAACTATTTTCTTTTTGCATAACAGCATGTTTGCGCACTGCTGCATGCTGTACAAACATAATCTTCTTCTTCTTCTTCTTTTGGCTGCTCCCTTTAGGGGTTGCCACAGCGGATCAACTGTTTCCATTTCTTCCTGTCCTCTGCATCTTGCTCTGTCACACCAACCACCTGCATGTCCTCTCTCACCACATCCATAAACCTTATCTTAGGCCTTCCTCTTTTCCTGTAACCTGGCAGCTTCATCCTTAGCATCTTTTTCCCAATATACTCTGCATCCCTCCTCAGCACATGTCCAAACCAATGCAATCTTGCCTCTCTGGCTTTGTCTCCAAACCTTCCAACCTGGGCTGACCCTCTAATATAATTATTCCTAATCCTGTCCATCCTTGTCACACCCAGTGCAAATCTTAACATCTTCAACTCTGACACATCAAACTCTGACTCCTGCCTTTTTGTCAATGCCACTGTCTCCAACCCATATAACATAGCTGGTCTCACTACCCTCTTGTAGACCTTCCCTTTCACTCTTACTGGTACCCGTCTGTCACAAATCACTCCTGACACTCTTCTCCACCCACTCCATCCTGCCTGTACTCTCTTCTTCACCTCTCTTCCACACTCACCATTACTCTGAACTGTTGATCCCAAGTACTTAAACTCATCCACCTTCGCCACCTCTACTCCATGCATCCTCACCATTCCTCTATCCTCCCTCTCATTCACACACATATATTCTGTCTTAGTCTTGCTGACTTTCATTCCTCTTCTCTCTATAGCATATCTCCAGCTCTCCAGGGTCTCCTCCACCTGTTCCCTACTCTCACTACAGACCACAATGTCATCTGCAAACATCATAGTCCATGAGGACTCCTGTCTGATCTCGTCTGTCAACCTGTCCATCACCATTGCAAATAAGAAAGGGCACAGAGCTGATCCTTGATGTAATCCCACCTCCATTTTAAACGCATTCATCACTCCCACTGCAGACCTCACTGCTGTCACACTACTCTTGTACATATCCTGTACCACTCTTACATACTTCTCTGACACTCTTGACTTCCTCATACAATACCACAACTCCTATCTAGGCACCCTATCATATGTTTTCTCTAAATCCACAAAGACACAATGCAACTCCTTCTGATCATCTCTGTACTTCTCCATCAACACTCTCAGAGCAAACATCGCAACTGTAGTGCTCTTTCCTGGCATAAAACCATACTGCTGATCACTAATCATCACCTACCTTCTTAACCTAGCTTCCACTACTCTTTCCCATAACTTCATGCTGTGACTGATCAATTTAATCCCTCTGCAGTTACAGCTAACATAATATGAGTACTAAAAAAATAATAATTATTTTACATTATTTTCCATTACTTATTGGACACACAGGACATAATTTTGTACATATCAGTGTCTGCTATTCTATTTCTGTCTTTCTAACTGGGCTTTTACAGCCCTTGTTCACTTTTTTACCCCATGTACATGGAATTTTTCTGTGTGCACTTCGGATTCCAACATGGGGTCTCCACTAATGCCCAACTGCTTGCTGCATCACTTCAACACCGTCATTTTCATACAATTCACCTTCTTATGAAGTGATTTGCATGCCACAGACACTTCCGTGTTCACATACCTCTGTACGTCTCTCAGCTCTGTTTACCGGATCACAAGGCTGTTTACTTCCATGTAAGGTCTGTGCCACTATGTCTACATGGAAAATGAATCCATGTAGGCTTTATTGAATTCCCCCCATTGCTTAAGGTGTTTACCTTACAGAGACAAGGTGCAGGGTTTAATTCTCACATGGGTTGATTGGCTAGGCTTAAAATGGCCCACAAGAGCAGTTAACCTAGTACTAATCTATGAACCTATGAATCATAACAAAATACAACATAAAATAGTGTTTTTGCAGGAGGCAAGCCCCCCCCCTGCAGTCCCCCATACTTCCACTAATTATATAAACTTACTCCACAGTCACACAACCACTTGATAAAAGAAATAAAAAACACCACTCACAGTGAATTAGTGCTTGTGCACCAACAGTGATTCACTGTGTCTGTTTTTTTTTTCTTTTTTCAAGTTGTATGACTGTGGAGTTAGTTTATATAATTAAGGGGGGTTAAGCCCCCATATGAGAGATGCAGTGTGTCTTGCCTCTCAGCAAAAACACTATTTTATTGTGTATATTTTGATGTTGACTATTTTCAGTGATTTGTGATTCAGTGAAATGTGTTTCAGTCAACTGGCTTGTCAATCAATTGCTTTTCAGTCAAATAGGTTTTCAGTCAATTGCTTTTCAGTCAGATGGGTTTTCAGTTAAATTCTTTTATTGGATTTTCAGTCAAGTACAGTTCAATCAAATCATGGTAACCCCCCCCCCACCACACACACACACACACACGCACATACACACACATACAACCTTATTGATTATGAGCAGCTCTCATGTCAGACTGTGATAAAATAAATGATTTAATACAATGTAATGTATTTTAGCTCCTTGAAGTTACATCTAGTCCAAGCCATTTCAATTCACACATGAACAAACAGATATGAACAAGTCCTTGTAACTGCTGCTACTTGCTTTAGTTATTTTTTTTTTTTATTTTATTTTTATTTTTCTTGCTCACTGACCAGATTTGTTTAAAAGTTGTGTTTAGCATGGGGAAAGGAAATGGCAGCCCAAGTAAAGGATTTTAGTCTTAGTACTTTGATTTCATGTTAGAAAAGGTGTACTACTTTTTTACCTGCCTCTCTGTATGTTAATTCACTCTTTTAATTTCTCCAAGTCTTTTGGGTTTCTAATACCATGACAGGAATGGACCCCATTTCTAAGTCAACATATGATTAAAGTTCATGAAATTAGTATTGTTTTAATCTTTTATGTCAGTCAGAAGTGCTCTTCTCAGCACCTGCACTGTGCCCAGTAATGACTCCTGCAATTTGTAAGGGATATATGTATTGGTAACATATCTAAATACAATTGTAGATTCTTTCTTGTAAGACCCATTGCTCCTACCATTGCTGGAATTATTGCTCTCGTTTCGGCCTGAAAATCCTGATAATTTATGATTTTGTGTCTCTCTGTATGCAAGATACTGTAGTCACTGGGTGTGGTGATTTTAATGATCAATGGTACGTTTGTCTTCTTTTCATGGACCACTATATCCAGTTTTCTAGCATCTGTCTTTTGAACTGTCAGTAACGGGTGATCCCATATGATGTAGACTTCATCATTTTCTATGACGCTTTGTGGCTCATGTTTACAGTGTTTTTCACCCACTTCAATTCCATAATGATTGCACAATCCCCAGTGCAACAGTCTTGCCACATTATTATGCCTGTTAGTATCCAGTCCTTCTGCCATTAGTATGTTGCAACCAGCAACGAGGTGTGCAACTGTTTCCAATTCTGTTTTACAAAACCTACATTTGCCTGTTTCTCCCACATGTTCAATGGGCTTTGTAAACCAACGTGTATGCAGCCCACTATTTTGAGCTGCCAATATTAACCACTCATCTTTTGGTTTAAATTCTCCTCTCCTTAACCATTCCTGCATTTGATCCAGATCAACATGAGGTTCTTCCAGAAGTTTTTTATACTTTCAACTACATTTATGCATTTTCCACATTTCTTGCCTTCTCATCTAATCCCTCACCTTATATTCTTTGTTTTGTTTTTTTGGCACATTCAGTTGCTGCCTGATTTTTACCTACTTCTGGCTTGATTTCCATTCCTGCTTGACACCAATGTGCTTCTGCTAGATTAAGCAGGGAAGTCATCTTAGATTTATTCTCCTCATGTTTCAAAACTTTCACTACATGTGGGTCTTGTGAGGTCAGCAGATATGTGTCCAGTCTCATGATTGCAGATCTATACATGTAATCAATTGCAAGGAGGCCCATACCTCCTTTGGAATGGAAAACATATAATCTTGTATGCACTGATTTTTATAAATCATTTGGTAAGCTTGTTTTCCTGTCTAATCTACCCAACATATTTTGAGGCCAGTCAATCACTTCAAAATTGTAAGTTAGGACAGGAAGAGTAAATTGGTTTAAAGCTTGAATTTTGTTCCTAGATGCCAATAATGTTTTCAGGATTAATTTAACCCTTGATTTACTAATCATCTGTGCAGGACTAGCTTAGTCCTGCATGGAAGTGGCCGTTTAGGAGCAGGATGGCAGCGTGCCATGCATATTAATGAAGGCGCACTGCCTGAGCTCCTAATCTAACATGGAGCATGTAAGAGTGCAGAGGGCGTGTCTGAGAGCAAAGCTCTCAGAATATACATGCCGCCACAATGAAGAACAGCAGAAAGGCCAAAGGAATGAGCAACACCACTCATAGGTGTCTGCGTATCCCCAGCAACATTCCCCCATGTGTACAACAGCAATAGAAAATACAAATCAAATAAACAAACCTATTTTTTTATTATTATGATTCTGATTAAAGCTAACCGTAGAAGCACAGGTGTTCCCATCGCTTAGCTACGGTTAATGCAGTTTAAATGGCTTAAGAGGATAACACGGAAGATATATGCAGGTGAAATGGTATAGTGGGCAGAGAATTTGTCTTACGAGCAGGCATTCCCAGTTTGAGTCTCACTGCTGCGCATTCCATTTTCCATGGCAAATCACTTTATGACCAATATTTTAGTTGCATAACCTACTAAATAACATATATTTGTGAAATGGAGTACTGCATTAAATGCACATGTAAGGGGTCAGTGTCATAACATTGCAAAGTCCACAGATAAGCACATGTGCCCCATACAGTATATGTACACAGGAATCATGGATACAAATGGAAGGTAAAGTGTGTAATGAATGACAACTCCATACAGCTTCCAAATCCCCCACCTTCCCAAGTATCATAAGATATTACTGTCTAAATCAGTGCAATTGTAAGAAGGAGTAAACACTAGTAAGCAAGTGTAAGCACCATTAAGCAGTAGTAAGCATATTTAAGCACTAGTAAGCAAATTTAAGCCTGTTTGCATGAGGGTAAGCAATGCGCACACAGGTTAAGCAATATTGACGCTAACTCTCTGTAAGCATATTTAACCGGAGGTTAACATTGCTTACCCTCGTACAAACCAGTGCAAACCCACACAAGCCCATGCAAACCTGCTAACAACTGCTTAAAAGTGCCTTAATCACTCTGTATCCAATGGCCCTTGCTCTACCAGCAGCAAAATAAACAGTCTCAGCAAGGCTCAAACCCAGGACCCTGCACACCAAAGCCCAAGTAATATACCATTAAGCGATGTCAGATATACACAGCCCTGATGTTTTCACAAACATATCATCCAGCCCAGTCATTCAACAGTACAGGGAATGTATTTCAATATGTAGATGTATGTGTGTGTGTGTGTGTGTGTGTGTGTGTGTGTGTGTGTGTGTGTGTGTATATATATATATATATATATATATATATATATATATATATATATATATATTAATATCTAAATAGATATAACATATATATATATATATATATATATATATATGTATATAAACATATATACATACATATGCATACATCCATAGATATATATGTCTACATCTATATGTCTCTCTCTCTCTCTCTCTCTATATATATATATATATATATATATGTATATATATATATATATATATATATATATATATATATATATATATATACAGCAATTTATATATATGTAAGCAGATATGTATATCTATATAGGTATATATGGACATACATCTGTAGATAAAAATGGGAACATAAAAACATATATGTCCACATGCACCATTAATGGGGTTGAGAGGCCCCAAACAACATACGTCTTGTATGAATAGGTATCCCCCCCACAGTTAAACATGTCTGCCCTGCAATACACTACCAACTGTTGTAGATCCCATAACCAGGACCTGACATAACATGGGCACAAGATGTCAACAGTACTCCATCCCACCTGTATGATGTCAGGCTGGTATCAGTAACATATCATGCAGTACAGTCTGGCTCCCATAGGGAATGTACAATGTGGAAGCAATCAACATACCTAGGATACATATACACAGACACATATATGCAGATACAGATATACATATATATAGATATATATGTAACTACACATACACACGCAGAGATATGTATATGAAGATACATATGTAGAAGGTGCACACAATATGGAACAGCCACTATGCCTACAGTTACCACCTTATCAACTGGACACTGTATGAGCCACCCATACAAATGACAATCGTTGCCTGCAACAAATACCCACAGAGAGGTCAAACGATATAACACCACACATAGGTTTGCATACATGGGAAAGCTTTATTTGTGTACTATTACAGTTGTATATGCCATGTCATATACCTTTTTAGACACTGACATCATATAAACAGAGGAATGCAACCGTGAAACAGTTATACTAATACAGTAGTCTGGAAAGGTTGACATATGTTGCTGTCCAGGCCAAGGCCTTCATGTAGTACAATAGTAAAGACAGACTGAGCCACAGGATACCAAACAATCAACAGTAAGTAATACAGATGTATAGTTCATCAGCCTCTATCTACACGCTGTACACAATCCCTAGTGGGTAAAGACCTCAGATGACACAATGGGATGTAACTGTTTCATAACAAGGCATAACTGACACTATCACAATCACACTGACAAACAGAACAGTCTGTATGCGAGGAGGCAGTAGGCCTGCATTTATCCAAGGTGGATTGTATGGTAATGTACATCCAGATACCTTAAGGCAGCTTAATCCTGATACCCTCCACATGTTGTAACAGCCTCAGTTAGTTATGGTGCATCCCTCCCCTAGACTCAATAATACAGACCCATATACCACTGTTACATACACTGGCCTCTGGAGTGCATAAGGGCACACATGTATTGTGTAGGTGAAGCCCACGCATATATGGCCCCAACCCCACAGTATGTGTGGGGGACACAACAGCAGTGGACTGATGGCAGGAATGGCAGCATGACATACTCACATCCCACTATAGAACAACCCCTGACAGCATGTCATATGTGCAAAGCCTAGTATGTAGGTGGAGGACAGAGGCTGGAACACAGGCCCATATGTGTAAAACTGTTGTCATACACTAAGCAAGTCGCTGTTGTTAAAGGATAGTCTGCAACATACCCTTAGTCAGGAATATGAAGTCAGAAACAGAAATGGATGTAGCCATGTACTGATAGCACTCAACACACACACTGCCAGTGATATATGTGACACAAGACCTGTGTGGTGGACAGACAAAACATAATAGGCACACCTCTGGCCATCAAGAGGATAGGCCCACAGTTGAGAGCTATGCAGACAGACTGCATTCCAAGTTTAAGTAGTATGTACACACAAACCCTGTAACACCAGTTCTTTACAATGCATACAACAACTCTACTCATACTCTGTAGTTCTGGAACCTCCTACAAATATGTAGCTGGCCTGAGTGTGCAGGTTCTTCTGTAAGAGGTATTGCTACCTGCTGTCTGTAACACTGATGCCCACACACAGGAAGGATGTCCATCATACAGGAAAGGTAAAGGGACCACGCCCACATGATGTAGATATTTATAGTAGTTGGTTGCCATGACAGTGATAATTTATTTTATTTATTTATTTCATTTTACATTTGTTGACTGGGCTAGTCTAATTGGATACATGTTCATTTTCAGTAGATGCCCGGGAAGAAAAGCTCCAGCACACACACACAATAAAATACAGACTGTTGCAGCAGTCCAAGCTTAACACAGTTGTTGTTAATAAAAATACTCATAGTAAGCATAACACAAACAGTAAAGGTAATGTACAAAAAGATTTTACTATATACATATATACATAGATTTAAATTGCAATATCATGGTCTTTTTGGTTCTTTAAGGATAAGTCTGCAGTTAGTACAGTAGAGTAAAATGTGATGAATATTCATTAGTATAAAGAAAGAGTTAGTCAGGGTTAGTACAAGGGCATAACCAATGTGTACTGAAAAATAGTTTTAGTTTCTGTTTAAAAAGTGTTATTGAGGACAGAGATAAGAGTTCAGTGGGTAGTAGGTTCCAGTGCTTTCCAACAGTATTAGAGAACAGAGAGTCTCCTGCCAAGTTGTTGGATCTGCTAGTACAAATAAATAGTTTATTTGAGGAGCGTAAATTTTTAAGATTGTTGTAAGGGGTAATGAGGCTAGAGAGTATTTGAGTATTGGTGGGTTGATACAGGGTCTTATGGGCAATAGGAAGCTGGTGAAATTGAAGCTGATTTTGAAACTCTAGCCATCCTAGTTGCTTTAGATTAAGACAATGGTGAGTTCTAAAAGGAGAGCCAGTGGCAAATCTAGCAATATTATTATAGGAAATTGCCAGTTTGTTGAGGTTGTTTTTTTGAAAGATTAGTGTATATAGGTGAAGCACAGAGTAGAGTAGAGATTAGGTGAGTTCTGGATATAGCGGTCCTGGCTAATGGTGTAAGAAAGGGTTTGATTCTATAGAGGGACCACGATTTCTTGTTGACTGTTTTTATTGTATTGTTAATATGAGTATCAAAGTTAAGGTTGCTATCTATTGTTATTCCTAAGAGTTTAGTGGTTGAGTCAGGAGATATGATAGTGCCATTATTAGATACGAGTGTGAAATATGCTGGGGTGGTCTTTCGGGTTGGAGTGAAAAGTAAAGGTTTAGTTTTTTTGGGGTTTAGGAGGAGGTAGCAGTTTAAAAAACATTGTTCTACTGTATTAAATGCTTTTTGGGTAAGGGACTGTAGTTCAGTTGGAGAAGTGGCTGAACAAATTATTGTGGAGTCATCTGCATATTGAATACAGGTGGCTTGAGGAATTGCTGAGTGTAGGTCATTAATAAAAATGGAAAATAGGAGTGGGCCTAATATGGAGCCCTGAGGAACACCAAGGGAAATGGGGAAGTGTGTATATAGATTATTATCCCATAGCACAGCCTGCTGTCTATTGTCTAAGTACGATTCTAACCATTTTATGGCTAGAGGTTCAAGTGAAAGGGATTTCAGTATATATAAAAGTAGCTGGTGATTGACCATATCGAAAGCTTTAGATAAATCAATAAAGACTGCAGAGGAAAGAATATTGTTGTTACGGTTTTTGTTAATGCAGTCTGTAAAAGATAGCAGGGCAGTGATAGTACTGTGGAATGGTCTAAATCCATGTTGACAGTTGGCAAGTAAGTTATTTTGGATTAGGTGGTTAAGTAGTTGCTTATGGATGCATTTTTCCATTATTTTTGCCAGTGGAGAGAGTAAAGCTATAGGACGATAATTTGAAAAGTCATTAGATTTCCCACCTTTATGTAGGGGGATAATGTGAGAGATTTTCCAGATAGATGGGATAGTTCCTTCACTTATGGATCTGTTAATCAGTATGGAAATAGGGTAGGCTATGGCTTTAGCTCCTTTCTGCAGGTATTCTGCTGGTAGCTGGTCAGCTGAGGGGGTGGTAGGTCTTAGTTTTTGGAGAAGGGAGAAAATGAAGGAAGTAGAAACTAGTTGTAACTGAAATGATGGAAGTGGGCTAGTAGTAGAAGTAGACAGATTTGAGGTGCTTGGATATAGTTGACTAGCAAGAGTTTGGATGGCATCTGTGAAGAAAGAATTGAAGGTGTTGGCAGTTTGTGTGGGATTCTCAAGGTTAGAGCCTTGTGGGTTAGGTGTGATAGATTGACCTAGGTGTAGTAGTTTGTTAATGCTAGTCCAAAACATTTGTGGTTTCTTTTGGTAAGTTTGCTGTAGTTGGAAGTAAAAGTTTTTTTTTTTTTATCTAAGAGGATAGCTTTTTTGCATTATTTCTAAGTTGTCTAAAGTTTTGGTGGTCTGTAGGATTCTTAGTAGTACGCCATTTTGCCCATTATTTGTTTCTAAGAAGGATTTTTTGCCTAGTAGTTTTTGAGAGCCATGGGCCAGGTTTAGCCTTATTTCTAATAGTGTGTGATGGGGTGTGGTGGTCAAGGATGGCTAAGAATGTGGAATTAAAGTATTCCACTGCTTCATCTAGTGGGAGGGATTTTAGTGGTGACCAATTACACTGCTTGTGTTCTGTTTGGAAAAGTTCAGGGTTAAAATGTTTTTTGGTCTGTATTGTCCTGAAAGTATTTGGGTAAGTTAGGTTGGTTTTATGTCTGATAACATAAGTTAGTGAGTGGTCTAGGAGGGTTCCTACTCTGTATGTTTGATGAGGAGTATTAGTAAGAATCCAGTTTAAGGTACTTTCTTTGTTATTGGCTTTATTAATCCTGGTTGGGGAGGTAATAGTTTGTGAGAAGCCATATAGGTTAATATGGGTGGTAGGGTGTACAGTACTACAGGACTTCCAGTCAATATTAAAGTCTCCAAGGACTATAGTTTCTTGTGAAAGATTAATAGAAAGCCAGTTAAGGATATTTTCAAGGATATTAATGTTATTTCCAGGAGGAAGGTAGATACAAATGATATATATGGATTTACATGTGTTGACCTGAAATTTAGAAATGAGGATTTCAGTATTATTGTCCAAAGGTGGTCTAAGGTTTGCAGTGGTAACCTGTAGCTCTGCTTTATAAAGTATTGCTATCCCCCCCTCCCTTTTTGGCTGTGCGGTCTAGTCTTAGGATATTGTAACCAAGTGGGGTGACTTCATTGTCTTTAATTGTAGGTTTTAGCCATGTTTCAGATAAACATAGGATGTCAAATAGGTGGACATCTAGGAGGGTGTGGAGGTGGGCAATTTTATTGTTAATGCTATGTATATTGAGATGTGCTATATAGAGTGAGTTAGAAGGTCCGGTAGGGGCTTGGGTACTGGTGATATCGGGGTTGCTTTGTTCAATGGGAAGAGTATTGTTTGGGCTGGGGTTAGCATGAATGTCCTCATCTAGTAAGTAGTAGAGGTATATTCTATCTATAGCGTTGTGAGGCTTACAATAATAGTAAAGTGATTTCCTAACATTTAGATTGATATACTTGATGTGGGCCAGTCTATGATACATGGCTTGTAGGTAGCAGGGTCTGGATATGATGTTTATGTAGTTTTGGGAGATAGCTAGTAGTGGTGTGGAAGTGAATTTGGAGGGCAAGACAAGGCTGGGGTATAATGGTTGTTCATAGGAGGTTATCAGATAGGCAATAGTTAAAGGAGGTATGAGTGAGGCCAAGACTAATAGTTTTATCTGCCTTGGGATGGATAATATAGCCATTATCTTAGTTTAAAAAGTGGAACAAAATGGGAGGTAAGGTAGTATCAACAGGTGAGGAGATGTAACAAGGAGGGATGGAAGGTAAGGTAATATCAACAGGTGAGGTGATGTGACAAGGAGGGTTGGGAGTGCTAATGAGGTGGGCTGCTAGATTGGAGCAGATGTGATGGGGATGTGGTTTAGAGGAATAAATGTAGGAGCACTGGGAGCGGGTGGGAATTGGAGGGAGGGTAGGGGAGCGGAGTGAGCCCACAGGGCGAACGGACCGGGTAGAGACAAGTGAGTGAAACAGTCAAAGTGAACAATCAGTGGAATGCTGACGGTTAAAGGTAAGTTAAGTTGAGGCAGGTGTAGAATGAATAAGAAGTAGAGTGGAAGAGTTCCAAGGAGGATAGTGGGTGATTACAGCAAAACAAGAGGTGTATGAAAGAACGATAGTAGCAAGGTATAGACAGCAGAGTATAGAATAAGTATTTTCTGGGATAGTGGGATATACAAAATATAGGAACTGGATAAGGGTGCCACCTAGTGGACAGAGAAATGTATTGCAGCAGTAGTATTTTTTGGGAAAGACTGGTCTAGGGCTAAATAAGACAATCTGTTCAACTAGGGAAGGTAGTAATAAAGGAAGTCAGGGGCTATACTTTAACTACATGATACAGAGGGGGTATGGCTGCTGGATGACCAGGCTGAGAAACTTTTAATTACAAACAACAAGGAATAAGCATACTACAAATTAGCTTTATAGCCAGTATGAGGAAAACACGTACTTTCTTTCTTCCTTTCTTGGAAGAGCACAGGGGTACACTTATAGGGTAATGAGACAGCTGGTAAGTTGATGGGTCCTTAATTGCCAGGTGGATTCTTAACTCCTAGTGGAGGGTAGGCAAGCTGGAGAGTTTCTTCCTTCCTTTCTTGGAAGAGCACAGGGATACACTTATAGGGTGATGAGACAGCTGGTAAGTTGGGATGGAAGTACTACAGGGCATGCTGCATGCAGGTAGCAAGTGGAGGACACTGATTGGTGCAGAAGCCATCACCTGATCATGTGCATCACCTACAAAGTCCATGCTGCAATCTATGCAAAGCAGCTCATTCCATTTATTGGAGAGAGACTGAGAGAGACAGAGAGAGAGAATGCGTGTATAAGAAAAAAAAAAAAACAAATACCAAACACTTAAGAAGAGTCTGCAGTACCAGAACAGGTATGTGAAGCATATATGTATGTAATCGACCATAGTACTTCTTCCATACTAATGAGATAATGATGTGGAATGCTTTATATGTGCCTTCAGCTGTTGTTGTTGTAATGATGTTCAGCTGAACAACTGCTAAGGACAATAGAGTCCATCCTTGTGGGTAGTGGGCTATACCCCTCAACCATGCAGAGCAGCACTGACTGATAAGATATAAACCATCATAGTGTGTCTTGTGTAATGGGAAATATGTATGTTATGTGGCCAATAGCTGGTGGTGGAAGTAATGCCATTATGATGGACATGTGGGATCCACAGCCCACACCTTGCAGGATACTCAGGTTAATCTGTATTGTAGCATGCAGGAATGTCATAGATGTGTAATAGGGTTACCTGCAATCAGGCCCTACATATACCCCCCTAACGTCAGGCTGTGTCCATATGTCGCACCTGTCTGTGTTGTACCAAGGCAGAACAGTGCAGCTGTGCAGGAAGTTGTTTTGAGATTGTGGACCTGATGTCTGAATGTACCCCACATACAGGTATGCATATGTGTGTATATATATATATATATATATATATATATATATATATATATATATATATACATGTATGTCCACAACTATACAGATACCCATGTGTAGACATATATATGAGCACATATATACATCACATATATCTACACATATATAGATATATACCTATATGCACATGTCTACATATATACAAACCCACATGCAAACATATATGTATGTAAATACATGTCCCCTATATTACTACCATAGTGCTGCATGCTATGTGTGAGGAAACAGCACACATAGCAATACACACAGATATCTACAGCTGTCAGTGTGTGCAACATGGATGGGTATGTCACATGTGAACTCCTTTTTGGGATCACATTGCCCTTGTCTGTGAAGTATGGAATGGGAATATGGGGAAGCATGGCAGGTATAGTGGAGGTAGTCAGGGTTTGTAGATATAGAGGACAGTCTACAGGGGTGGTATGTGACAGATGTGGATAAACACCCTGGATGGTGAGTGTGGTCTGTGATGTGGATGCCCCATGGGCCTCAGTATGGACACAATGGGAACAAGCCTCCCACCCACTGCTATGCACAACAGCAGTCCACGTCCTAAGGGTGCCTGGCCTGGAGAATGAGCAGGAGGAGAATGTCAGCCCTGTGAATGTGTATTGGGTACCGCAGAGTGATGTAGCACATCCCACTTGTCTGTAGAGCCAGTTATGGAAACGACCCTGGACCTGCCCTCAGGGGACAGGAACCTGTCTGTGTGTGCCCCTGGGGAGGCAACATCCCCTGGGTTGGTTCCACCTGACGGTATTGCTGGACCAGTACAGGAGGTGGCCCCAGGGTGGGACACACATGTGATGTGGCCGGGTAACGTGAGCAGATGGTTTTGGAGAGGTGGTTCTGCTGGGCAATAGTAAATGTACATGCTATTGTGTCACTGTTATAGAACATATGTTGGTAGTAATAGTCTACACAATCCCGGAACATGTCCAACAGCATGCATAGCTATCCCCAATAACACAGAATGTCAGATGTCCAGCAATCACAAAGTAGCCATACCACAAGCATATGTGGAACCACATGTGGCCCTGACAATGGCATGCAGGTGAATAGTCTGTAACAGGCTAGCAATGACGGTGTCCACACAGGGAGCATGGCTACAAACACATAGCACAAAATGTGGTACAATACAATATCTGTCCCACTGGTAGGTAAGTTGTAGCCATACCTAATGAGTTGTGTGTACAGTTTGTTTTTGCTGATATGGTGGGGGGGGGTTGACAGAGGTGTGTAATAAGAACTGTGGTAACCTTGCTTCATGAGTTGTTCAGACCTGATTCCATCTTTATGTCTTTCAGGCAAGCTGTCACATGCATGGCTACCATCTTATTCAGCTGCTGAAAATGAAGTAGTGCTAACCTATTTAATCCAGCACTATCCTGTCCTTTTTGGCCAGCCACCCATGATCAGCAGGAGTGGACTGCCCTGTAGAGTGACCTAGTCCACAGGGTCAATGATGTTGGACTGCACAACTACAGTTATGAGCAGGTCTGGTATCATTGTTCTGCCTGCTTCGCAATGCCCATTGGCGTGCTGCTGCAGTCTGGGGGATCACCTTGCAACAAGGGATGGCATGCCATCCACCCCCGACACATGTGGAGGAGTGCCTGGCCAGCCTCGTGGCACCTGTCCGTCTGGACACACACCAACCGCCAGACACCTTTGTGGAGGTGGGTGCCACCCACACACTGGCCAAGGAGCATGCAGAAAAGGCCACAAGACACAGCCATAGGCCACTGTTGCGTATAAATCTGCATCGGTGTAGATCACTCATATCTGACATGTCATAGATATATTTTGTTGCTGCATAGTAGTGATAAACAGATGTTCATATGGTAGTATTGTGGAGATGTACTGTTGATGTATTGTAATACTGCACCCACCCTATAGCACTGCCACAGTTGTGGCCACTAACTATGCATCTCTCACCCACTTATGTAGGTCCCTCCGGGATACCACAAAGGCAGCAGTCTGTAGCTGGTGAGTATGGTTTATGTAGATGCTTCCCAATACACCGGGCATGTAATGACTATGGTATATACCATGCACACATCTAACACACAGAATGCATGCATACATGTGCACATATTGTTGCTGTGAAATGCACGGCATCACAGGGGTGACCATGATGGGGTATTGGAAGGGTATGTCAGACACCTGCATGATAACTAACATCCTGTCATTGTGGAATGTGTCCACAGGGAGTAACTTACCAGTGGGAGACATGGCCTGCAATAGGAACATGTTTGGAACAACACCCATATACAGTGCAACACCAGTGTATATACCTGTAGGACAATGGCAACTGCTGCAGAGATACACTATGGTGGTCCACATTATCAGCTGGGACTAGGCTGTAACATGTGGTGTTCAGTGCATCTGCAAAAGGCTGAAGGAGGAAGGAAGGGTGTCAGCATGACACACCTGTGCACTACAGCAGGGATGCTAAGGATGCCAAGAATGGCTGTATCTGCACATAGTCAGGTTCAGGACCTGTGGCGGCTGTAATCCTACCCCCACAGCAATAGTGATGGCAGTGTGGAAACACCAAGGGATGTGCACATGAGTAGACCTTGCAATCATGCAGAATAGGGGGCCATGTGTAAGGCAGACTAAACATACAATGGCAAATGCAGATGGTCCAAGCTAGTATACCCCTGCCAGGAGTAGTGACTGCTGTAGTACACATAACAAGAGGTGCAACAAACTGTCATGATAAGGGTGCACACACATATGCCCACATGGTGTGTATGCATTGTGGTCAGCATCCACACACCTAACTCATTCCATAGACACTGCATGTGAAAGTACAGGACATATGTCACATATTGGGCTCATGTACTGCTAAGATATGTGGCGATGTGGTCCCATGGCAGATCAAGGATGGTGCGTCATATCGATAAAGGTGTGCACTACCCCCCATAGCCATGGTATGCTCTGATGGTTGTCAGTGTAAGAGTATTGGATTGGTCATACATGGTCCGCTGAGGTTGAGAGCTGTGCATCAGACATCAGGCATTCACAAATGACATCTGTCCACATATCATACCAGGTATGTGTTGCTGGAAAACATAGGGGCTGTGAGCATTAAGGCTGACATAACTGACACAGTAGTACACATTCAGCAATGGGCTGTACACCTGTGAGGTGTGGTGCACAGTACATGGCAGGGTGCAGAACAGGTGCACAGAAATACCGTGTTCATGGGCACAGTGGTATCCAGGGGATGGGGCTTCACCTAGTGACACAGCACATGCATCACACACATGTATACTGTTGCCAGCATGGATTGACTATAGCTGCACTGCATGCTGTCAGGTACCATATGTTATGCATGTTGACAGAGGGGTAATAGGAGGACTGTGTGTACTACCATTGTGCAACCACACCTGTATGAGTGTGTGTGCATTCTGGTGGGTAGTTAGTTTGTCTGTAGGGTCACTCAGGTGAAGTGGAGGGAGGTTGATGCATGTAGGATGCTTGTGTGCATGTGTGTGTGTTTGTGTGGCTGGCCATGTATGCACATGTGTGATTGTGGAGTGTTCATACAGCAGTACCTCCCTCTGGGATCATGCAGTACATATACACGGACTGCCACATTACACACCAGGAATACTTGCCATGTGTGTAATCACAGGACAGCTGATAATATAATATGGTCTGTAGCATGGAACAGGCATCGAGTGGGAAGGTAGACACAATGTACACCCTTAATATCACATTCAGCAGAGAGGTCACCTACAACTCATGTATGCAGCACTACAGAATCATTGGGGAAGTACTATTCAACACCAGGGAGTGTATCCAAATATTACAGTTGTCACATAATAGGCTGAATGAGCAGCATATCTGGCATGTACTGAGCATTACATACACATGACACACCAGTGCGTGATATTATGGATAGAACATATTAGCCCACACATATAGAGGCCATGCTCATGATGTCCAGACATACACAGGGTGCATACCGAATGACAGCAGTGAGGCCATGTAAAACCACTACACACAGGTAAGGCAGGTAATGTAATAACAGGTCTTGTGTTGTGACCGCTTGTGTAGGCATTTAGAATTTAGAGGACTGATATGTTAATGAGTGGTATCAATGTGTGTATATTAACAAGTGTGATGCAGGATGGGGTACCACATGGACATATACATGGGACTGTCTGTAAAGCCATGGATAAGTAGGTATTACAGAGATGTGTGTGTGTGTGTGTGTGTGTGTGTGTGTGTGTGTGTGTGTGTGTGTGTGTGTGTGTGTGTGTGTGTGTGCATGTGTGTACTGTTAGGCAATGCTGTACAGGTTTTAAAGTGCATTTATTGCTTTACCCCACAGGTGGTGAGGTAGGTCAGGGTCCATCCTGCATGCAATCTGATGTTGGTGTCCATACAGACACCAAAAATGATGATAGTACTGTTGAGGCACAGGTGGGGTTGTCAGGGACCGACACTGCACCAACATTTGACATCCCCCTTTTAGCCACCCCAACCCGGCACACAGTTTCAGGCCTATACATACCACATCACCAGTGGCCATAGCTGGTGGCAGTGCACAGGAAAGTGTGGTAACCATGCCTACTGTGTCTAGTCACAGCAGGAATAGCCAGATGTCTGCCAGGGCACCACATAGGCGGATGTCTCAGGGTGCTCGTCGTAGGGCCCTGGGCATCATGCTCCTGGCAGAGGAGGCATAGCTGGTATCAGCAGGTGCATGTTTCAGGCTGTCATGGCAGTGCAGGCACATATGGAACATTACACCAGACAGGGCCTGAGGCTGCAGAGGGCTGCTCTCACATCTGCAAGTGACAACGCTTGTGAATTGACTGGAGCCATCCATGCATTAACTGAGTTTATGGATAGATGGTCTGGTGAGATCATGGCCCTCATCGACCGAGTCTGTCCATGCTTGAACATGTGATGGGAGTGTGGCAGCAGCCGCATGGATGTAGGTCAGCAATGCCAACAGCTGGCAGTCAATGTGGTCGTGCTAGGACACCAAGGGGCTCCCGTAGTGGCAGTACCATCCTCAGCAGTGTGGGGGCTGCTGTCCACACCACACCACAGCAGGCCACATGCACAAGGTCCTGGCCAGTCCCAGAAGGAGCCTGGTACCAGCGGACATTTGTCATCAGCAGGTGAGAGTAGCACATTTTGGCCTGTATCTGGATGTGCTCCTGGAACCCCTGGCAGGCACAGTCCACATGTCCATGGCCAGAGGCAGTGGACTGCACACCCTGCCAGGTATGTCTGCAGCTGTCCATAAACACCTGTGTATGACAGCCACATGGCAGAACTGTGTGCATATATACCCACACACTATAGAAACACACGTAGAGCAACCCCATACCTACACACACCAGAGCACCATGCCCGGCTCACCCCAGTACACCCCTCACCCACACACATGGAGTCAAATGTATGGCCCATCCTCGGCCTCTGGCAAACCGACATCACACCCTGTGCATATGATGATACCTGTGCCACATCCCTGTCATCCATGCCATCAGTGCAGGGACAGGCTAATATGGTTCTAATGCACACGGTGACTGTACTACAGTGTACCACAGTACTGCAGTGTAACATGTAAGGCGTAAAGTGTAATGCAAATATGGCAGGTAGTGTAGCCATCCAGCAATGATGCATTATAGCTGTTAGTAACACTGGTTGGTTGTGGTCTCTGTAATGTTATCCCTTTGTGTTGAAGATGCACATGTGTCAGCATGAGGATGGTCTCCAGTCATATTCCACAACAGAGTATGGTACTGTTGTGACACCATAGCTGTGACATAACTGGGGTACAGTTGAACACATGTCACAAATTAGTAAAATGGTTATTGCCTGTGCCACATGGACAGGTGACCTGCTGAGGCGTGTATACCCTGCAACCTGATGTAGACCCATCCACATGCACGTGCACTCTTACTTGGCAACACTAGGACAAAACCCCTACCTAGCTATGTAGTGATACTGAAGTGTGTGGCTTACAATGCACATACCACACAGCATTTAGGGTGAGGTGTTTCCCAGGTTACATGATACATGCAGAACATCCCCAGACATGTACAGTATGCTAATGGGGGATGTAATGGGTGTATATGGATAATACATAGTGTGACATACCTTCATATACACATTAACAGACACATAACAGGCATACACACATCCAAGATACCAGGGCCTTTCGCTGCTAATTAACTTTAACTTGATCATGTGTCCAATGTGTTACAGGTAGGCTGCAGACAGTGCATGCATAACTGGCTTGGATTATGGTATCAGTTACCCGTATGTTTGATGGTGACAGTGGTAACCATAACGTGGTACATGGGACATATACTGGGTGTACCTTGGTATAATGACAGTGTACACAGCATCCACATCCCCCAGTGGATATTGTACTCCCTGAAACCCATGATGATACTCTGCCATACCCACCATCACACATTGGCCACAACTGCAATACAACCCACAGTATACCCCAACAGTGGTACTACAGGGATATGCATCTAATGTCCATGCCACACATGTAGTAGGGTGTTGCATTGTCATGCCTCAGCAATGGGCAGCAAGAACACTATCTGTACTACTGTGTGGCAATGGGTATTGTAATAGGAGTATGTGACCTCAGAATGCTGTACCCTACAGATGAATGGATATGCACAACTACACACACATACCAGAACACAATGGGTATCCCAAGTCTATCAACCCATTTGTAAAACACTGTTGTGATGGTACTGCAAGGCTTGTGTAGCTGGTATGGGGAGGAGCTTAACAGGGTACATATAATGTCCCATACAGCAACAGCCACAATTGACTATGGCAATGGATGTTGCATTGGTTGTGAAGGCCCTCATGGAATTTCCAAGTAAAGGTGTGCTAACACACAGACACTGCTATACTCAGTCATGTACACATACACATGTGTCAGTACAGGGGTCCATCGCTGCAGGTGGTCATAGCTGTGCACCTAGCCATTGTCCAAGGGGAGATGGGTTGTGTAAGGGTTGTGTGTAAGTGATATCCTGCCACCTGCCAGGTAGTAGCAGGCAATCTATTGACAGACACTACTGTGGTGCCCCTCAGGGTGAGAATGACATGCATCAGCAAATCCTCCAGGTGCCTCCTGCACATGGCCACTGAGGTGATCAAGTTGACATGTATGCAGCATGCATTACAACACATAGTTAGTGTCTGTGATGGAGACCTGTACCTAAGCATGTTCTGTTGTATGTGATAGTGTAGTGGAGGTACCTGTGGCATCTGGTGAATACAGGGTGACATCTCCTATATGTGCCGGTTCCTACACAGCTGGGTAGACATGTCAATGTCAATCAAGCTTAGGTTGCCTGTACATATCCCAGCTGGATACCTGCCATCTGCACATCTGTACAGGGACTGACAGTCATCAGCTTGGCAAGTAGCTATGCAGTAGGATGAGTGTGTTGACAGATAGACATTTGACAACAATATGTATGCCATAACAACATGTCAGAAGCCCTCACTAATGTGCTGTACAGATGGTAGTCTACAGTTGCATTCCACATGATGGATCATTGCCCAGTAAGGGGTTTATACTGTGACACAGCTCACACACCAGGGATATAACAGGGAAGCCTCAGTGTCCAGCTATGCCTGCAGGTGTGCCTGTTGTCAGTACTACATTTAGCACTCTGCTCTTGCCTGGGTAAGCACTGTCAACAGTAGTACTGCCATGATACACTACATGTCAGTGGGACAGCTCGTACCCTGGGCTACTACCCCTGTATGTAACACATTCACATGGATAATAGTGCTGTACAGACCTCATATATGTCTGTGTCCCACACATGACATTCTCACCCCTTGCTACTGTAATGACAGCACCTAGGCGCATGTATTGTACATGGCATTACATACACTTATTACAGATGTCATTAACCAGCTATGTTATCAGAGTGGGTGGGGTGACTTGATTACCAGGTCTAAGCCATGCTTAGCAAGTATCAACATTGCTGTAATATAACAGCTGAGCTAATTTGCACACTGGTAAGTGAAGTCTACACTGTGTAAGCGCCTGTACATTTACCCATAGCTTAGCACAGCTTAGCTTCATGCAAACCCGTGCAAACCCACTTAAAGCTGTTCAGAACTGCCTTAACCACTCTCTATCTGACACCCCTTGTTCTGCCTAGCAACAAAATGAACAGCCCTTGAACCCAGGACACTGTACACTAAAGTCACAACACTTAACCACTACGCCAAGACCACTGTGAAGTCAACTGTTGTTTTACCAATATAGCTGTCAATACACATATTGAGTAGTATTGAACAATTGCCTTTACTTAGTAAATAGTGCAGTCCTCGTTATTAATATGACTGTTGCATCACATATGTTGTTTTATCATAATGTACACATAGCAGATACATACGGTGAGATACATCTGGAAGGGTATACACAACTGTGAGGTTTACACATGACAGGAATATGGTTATATACATATAATAGGTCTATGCATTGTGTACATGTACATACACATGTATAATCATACATATGTCTGTATACACATCTGTATAGTGAAACATATATATGGCCATGTATACATCTCTTCATATGTACACACACACACATATATATATATATATATATATATATATATATAAACGTGAAAGGAGGATGCAAAAACACTTGTAAGCAAACAAAGCACCCTGAACCACTGCTAGGTAAGGCACACTGATTTAATAAGCCGAACAGATCACTTGAAAATACACAAACGCTGAAAGTAATAACCATAGTATATATATATATATATATATATATATATATATATATATATATATATATATATAGTACACACACACACATATATATATATATATATATATATATATATACATATATCTATATATTCATATATGTACATATATATATATATACATATACATATATATATCTATATATCTATATATATATATATATCTATATATCTACATATATGTATATATACATATATGTATATATAGCTATATATGAATGCATATCCTATGTGTACAGATTTGCCTGTTTATGTGGATATACGTAGATATCTATAACTATATGTGCATACATATCTAGTCTGATATACCTATTACTGTCGATATATATGTTGGCATCCATACGTATATGTGCATATGTATGTCTGTATATGTGTAGACATATATTGCTCTGTAGATCTATATATATGAGTGTTTATATATATATATATGTGTACATATACAAATCCATCTATGTATGTCGATATGCATATGTGTATATATCTATTTAGATATATGGATAATTATATATAAATATATGTCACCATATATCCTGAACATGGAGTGGAGCCCTACCTCAGCCCCAATAGTCCCAACCTCTTAGTGCAAGGGGATGTCAGGTATGTATTGCAGGTATATTTGCAGACTATTGCTACCGTAATAGGGATTGTCTTCACAGACATGGTGTGTGTGGGAGGTCACATCTGCTTTTAACATATGCACCATTGGTTACTGACAGACATCTTAAGGACATCATAATACAGTACCACTGCTAGCACAGTAATGCTCCTGTGGACTACAGCAGAGATATGGCCAATATATGTGGACAGTCTGACACACTCTGGTCAGTCCAGAGGTATACACAGAACCCCTTAGTGCAGGAGATGTGGACCAAGCCTGACAATGTGGATGTTAACTGCCATGTAGATGGGTGTATCATGTAAGTGCTGGTATACATTTGCCCCCATAGATTATGCATTCATATACCCCTCTCTGTCCTGACACATAATAACCGCTGCTACAGAGATGCCATGGCCACATACTACCCACTAGTTAGTGACATACATCTGTACAGCATTCCACTGCTTTGTCTGACATACATGCCTGTTATGGTGGCCCGGCAGCAGTACTTCTGGCAAGTATCTGGACATGACATCTCACTGGGTAAGTGCACTAAGCTTCTAGGCATGTAACAAAGCACTGTGCAGGCTACAGGCAGACTGCTTCAACACTGGCATAGATTTCCTATGGGGGAATACACATGTACCTGCATAGATAGCAGGCTCTACAGGCATGTCACAGCACAGAGTAACACACACCTGTGTGAAAGTGCATAACCACAACCAGTGTGAACACAGCCACAGCCACATATGGTAAGCTAGCATAATATTACAGTATATGGACTATCTGATCAACACCATCCTCATATGTGCCACTCACACACCAACCCTACATATACTGAGCCAGTACACAGTGTGGTCCGATGCCTGTCTGTGGTATGGGACATGTGTGTGTTTGGCCCTACAAACATGCAAGCCAATACAGTAACATACAGTGGAGCAGCATGTAACATCAGCTAGAACAGAACCAAGAACAATGACATCTACCACAGTCTGTACACAGGCCAGGGTACATATTCACAATACACACACACTGTCGACAATCACCATAAGTACACAGACCTCAGTACTGTACACACAACCACAGAATGCCCAGGTTATGTCCTCAAATATAACTCCTACTATGCATAACATGTAGCAGTCTGATATCTCACTGGCTTGTTATCAGATATGATGTCAATAAATATGGTATACTGAACATATGCACCTCTTACTGAATGACACATGTACAAATGTTGACAGAGTAGAGGCTGGAGGCACAAACACAGGGCCAATATTGACATGCTCTGTGATAACCTCATACATTTACTGTTGTAACAGGATTTGTTGCAAAATATGTCCTATGAGGGATATGAAGTCAGTAACTCTCACAGCTGTCACCATCTACTGACTGTAATACTCATACTACCTTCTGCAGTTCACAGAGAGGTGCTCTGTGGGTAACACAAGAAACACAAGGCATCATACACTGCCCAGTCTGCAGATGACCCTACAGATGGGGATTCCTCATAAACTTAGCACTGACATGACAGGTATTAAAAAATGTAGGACAGCCATATCCACACACACCCTGTTAAACCAACATTACTCCAAATGCAGTATAGCAGCACTTACAGTCTATAGTCAAGTCAGACACATCCACCTCATGTGTGTTGGCCTGTTTCCACAGTGTATGTTGTCAGAGGTAAATCCCCAATCCATCTCGGATGCTTTTTGCCAAACAACAGATATAGTTCATGCTCACAGTGAATAAAAAGGCCCAACATCAACATGACGTTTCTAGATATTGGAGTGTGTTTCCATGCAATTGGCTATGGGAATGTTACCACAGCTATTCCACATGCAACCAGCTAGAGAAGGGCTGCAATACATGTTGAGGCCATCAGCTGATGATGAGCATCACTTACAATACACATGCTGCTGCCTAAGCAAAGCAGGTGTATGTCATTACATCCACTAGAGAGGGAGTGGGAGAGGCATACAGAGGAAAAGATAAGTCAGGGAGGGGTGGGCGAGTAAAACTTACGCATGTTTGTGTCACACACCTACCAGTACAGGGTATCAAACCCCTGACTGACTTTGTATTGCTATCACATGTCTATGCAGTTTTTGGCTGCACCACATAGGTTATATGTGAAGGAGCCCTCCAAACGTATATGTGATGGTGAGGACATCTGCAACAGCGATATGTTAGCTATATGGTAGGTGTAGTACACATGCCTGTCCGCATGAACAGGTGTCAGCGTCAACACAGCCACACTCTCACAGGGACCCACACACATTGACACACTTGGCAGGGTCAGGAATACAACTCATCACTAGTTAACTTGCCACAACACAGTACTGTGCAGGTATCTCCTGCACCACAGGGGTTATACAGAGGTTATACGAGCAAAAAGTATGTGGAGGTGTCTGACATCAGACAGCATGCTTCAATATGCCAGTGGGGGTTGTAGTGAGTGTGAATGTGGTCATAGGCATCATACACCACAGACACAAACACAGGGTGCCAGTACTGACATGCATGAGTGCATTGATTCATGGGTGTGTAGTGGTCGACTGTGCCAGATGGCTATACAAGGCTAGGTGATGGATATGCCTTGGCTTCAGGCCACATGACAATGATCTGCAGTGTGGCTCAGGGGTGTAGTGTCTGGATTTGCCCACACAGGTGGGTATTGTATTCACCATCCAGTCACCTGGGTAACTATTGTGTGTGGCCATTGCTGTGTACTGCTTCCATGTATGTGTTCCTTATTCCATGACATGGACGTTGTCTGGGATGTGCACACATCCCACATGAATGTACAGTCACATATGTAACTGTACCCAGGGTGTCTGGCCCATGTTGTGTACACTGACTGTTATCATTAGATGTGCCAGTCCTGGCCTCATGTGGCGGGAACTGTTAATGGACAGCAGGTTGACCCTGCACCTACATTGATAGCATGATACAGGTATTCCCTGTTTTCAGTGGCGTCTGTCCATATGGAGCATGGTATGTCCTTTGTGAGTCACATTTGATGGCACCACAGGTGTTGTAGGTGTCCAGTGGGAAACATTGGGAAGATGCACTGTCTGAATGTACGTGCCTTTTGGACTGATGGACAGGGTGCCATGCCCTCTGTAGCCCACTGCAATCACACCATGGTTACTATCAGTGGGCAATATGCAGGGTACTACCAACATAATGGTTGTTGCCTAGACAAGTGTGTGTGTGTATGAGACATGGGTTGAGAGTGTTTTCTGTGTAATACAAGGGTTGCTAACTTTGTTCACCTGGCCTTGATGTCACATGTAGGGGTATGGATTTGCACCCCAGCCTCTCAGCTATTTCACATCTGTTATCCCTGTACAGTGGAGATTGTGACATATACTAGGGCCACCATATAAGAAATTTGCCAAACCTGCTCTGCAATGAGTCCAGTTGTTACACACTTACAGCCACCTCCACACAGCCTACGAATGACAAACACAGACACACGCACACCTGCCATGTCTGGGATTAGAACTCCTACCTAACTAGTTTATTACACTACAGCACTACACAGTAATAGGACGCGGCACCAAGATTACTGGAGTATTTTTTCCCCAAAGGTGTATTTCACAGTGAATGACATCAGCAGGATTACCAAAGCAGGGCATTTGAATTGTAATGAGTGTGACTTGCCTAAAAAGCATTGCTCCCTACACAGACATAGAAACACACACACAAACATCCACACCTGTCATGTGTGGGAATAGAACCCTACCAGAGTTCTATATCACACTACAGCATTACGCTATTATAGGATAAGCCAAGGGGATTACTTTAGTACTCCTTCCCCAAAGGTGTATTTCACAGTGAAGGACATCAATAGGATTGCCAAAGTAGGGCATTTGAATTGTAGTGAATGAGACTAGCCTAAAAGGTATTGCTTCCTACACAGACATAGAAACACACACACAAACATCCACACCTGCCATGTGTGGGAATAGAACCCCTACCAGAGTTCTATATCATGCTACAGCATTACAATGTTATAGGACACACCATGGGGATTATTGGAGTACTTCTTCCCAAAAGGTGTATTTCACAGTGAATGACATCAGCAGGATTGCCGAAGTAGGGCATTTAAATTGTAGTGAGTGTGACTAGCCTAAAAAGCTTGGCTCCCTACACAGATATAGAAACACACACACAAACATCCACACTTGCTATGTCTGGGAATAGAGCCTTTACCAGAGTTCTATATCACACTGCAACATTACCGTGTTATAGGACACGCCACTGGGATTATGGGAGTACTCCTTCCTCCATGGTGAATTTCACAGTGAATGACATCAGCAGGATTGCCAATGTAGGACATTTGATTTGCAGTGAGAGTGAGTAACCTAAAAAGCATTGCTCTCTACACAGACAGAGACACACACACACACAGTGGCTATGTCCAAGATTAGAACTCCTAAATAATTAGCTTATCACATTACAGCAGTACAGAGTCATGGGATGTGCCACAGATATTACTGGGCTATAGCTTTTCAAAATGTGTATTTCACAGTGAATAACATCAGCAGCCTTGCCAAAGTAGGGCATTTAAATTGTAGTGAGTGTGACTAGCCTAAAAAGCATTGCTCTCTACACAGACAGAGACACACACACACACACACACACACACACACACACACACACACACACACACACAGTTTCTATGTCTGGGATTAGAACTCCTATCTAACTCATTTATCACACTGCAGCAGTATGCAGTTATAGAATGCACCACGGAGATTACTGGGCTGCAGCTTTCCAAAAGGTGTATTTCACAGTGAATGACATCAGCAGCCTTGGCAAAGTAGGGCATTTGAATTGTAGTGGGTGTGACTAGCCTAAAAAGCATTGCTCTCTACACAGACAGAGACACACACAAACACACACACACACAGTTGCCATTTCTGGGATTAGAACTCCTACTTAACATGTTTATCATAGTACAGCAGTACGCAGTTTATAGGACGCACCATAGAGATTACTGGACTACAGCTTTCCAAAAGGTGGATTTCACAGTGAATGACATCAGCAGCTTTGCCAAAGTAAGGCATTTGGATTGTAGCTGGTGTGACTAGCCTAAAAAACATTGCTCTCTACACAGACAGAGACACACACACACACACAGACACAGACACACACACACACACACACGTACCCACACACCCACACACCCACACACACACACACACCCACACACCCACACACACACACACACACACCCACACACACACACGCGTGCACAGTTGTCATGTCTGGGATTAGAACTTCTACCTAACTAGTTTATCACACTACAGCAGTATGCAGTTATAGGTCATGCCACTGAGATTACTGGGCTACAGCTTTCCAAAAGGTGCATTTCACAGTGAATGATAGCAGCAGCCTTGCCAAAGTAGGGCATTTGAATTGTAGTGGGTGTGACTAGCCAACAAGTATGCATTGCTGTCGACACAGGCAGAGACACACACACAAACACACACACATACACAGTTGCCATGTCTGGGATTAGAACTCCTACCTAACTAGTTTATCACACTACAGCAGTACGCAGTTATAGGACATGTCACAGAGATTACTGGGCTACAGCTTTCCAAAAGGTGTATTTCACAGTGAATGATATCAGCAGCCTTGCCAAAGTAGGACATTTGAATTATAGTGAGTGTGACTAGCCTAAAAAGCATTGCTCTCTACACACACACACACACACACACACACACACACACACACACACACACACACACACACACACACACACACACACACACACACACACACATGCCATGTCTGGGATTAGAACTCCTATCTAACTAGTTTAGCACACAACAGTATGCAGTTATAGGACATGCCACGGAGATTACTGGGCTACAATATTCCCAAAGGTGTATTTCAAAGTGGATGACCTCAGCAGGCTTGTCATAGTAGGGCTATGGGGAGGGCAGTGTGTGTGCATGGGCCATAACCCATTCATCTAGAGGTTGACACACCACATGTGGGCACACGCAGGGTTATATTCCACAGGTATGTGTATACAGCTGCTAGATGACTACTTCCTTGTAAAGTTATGTTGTACAGCTAGCACTTGTACCACAAAGTCTGTAATGCTGATGGATACCAGTGGGTAATGCCTACAGTGAGTGACATTTAGACCTCATGTAGTTGTAGCCATTTGGCTGCATGCTGGGTGGGACAGGCCTCATAATGGATGGCTCCTTATCACAGTCACTCTCTTTCACATATCTAGGTACATCTACTTTTGGCTTATTATAGTGTTTTGTCCTTGGATATATGTTTGCATTCCTATCCACTGTGGGTGCAAAGTATGACTCGTGCATACTGAGGAGTGTCTGCACTAACATCTGCAACTGCCAGACATGTATGGTCCACTGTTGTTTGCAGACATGGGCTTCATTTGTTTAAGTGTGTGAGCATGCCCAGCATGCCCTTCTGTATTGAATGTGTGGATCGATTCCAGGTAGTTTGTACTCCAGTGAAGACCTTTGTGTTGTACACCTACAGGTAGCAAACTGTTTCTGCAGGGTATCAGTCGATCATTTGGCAATATGGGGACAAACTGTGCAGGGGATAGTGTGTACTGTAGGTGATTGTATCTGTGCTGTTTCAGCTACATGGTACAGCTGTTAGCAGAGATATTCAGACATGTGTATTGTTGTACACTGTGATGTTTTCTGTCCTCATGTACTGTCAGGTGGACATTCCTGCTCACAGTGATATCTTGGGGGACAAGGGTGACTGCAGCTGTGTGCGGTATTGTGGGCAGATGCCTACATATTCATGGTAAGTTATGCCATTCTGGGGTGGGGGCTGCAGACACTTGCTACTGGGTCAGTGTATCCAGTTCAGCACCTTGGTACAGTGCTAGCAGAGGATCCCTTACTTGTACATCCATCAACATGACAGTATGGCATTATATTGCTGTGGCAATACCTCATAGCTGCACAGATTCACACAGGTTACCCAGAGGCAGGGGCCATGAGTCAGGACATTACCCCTATTGTGGTGTAGGGGCAGGTATGTAGCCACCCATTTATGTGTTTGTAGCCAGGGATAGTCTGTGCACACAGCTTTGTGTTGGACCTTGCACATTCCATGCTGCCCATGCCCCCCCCCGGTATTTTATCCTCTTCCATACATTATGCATACATTCTCTGATACTTTCCCTAAGGTTATCACCCCATCATAGCTGTGTGTTGGTGTTGGTCCACAGTTCATGCAGTGGGACATGGTGGACATGTTGCTGTGGTTTGTCCACATGGCCTTGCATATGGCTTATGTGGAGTGTGTTATGTTGCTATTTTGGTGTCCGTGACATAACATGTATTGGCAGTACGTGTGAGGCACAGGCCCTTGGCAGAGGCCTGTGGGCCATTAGGTGTTGATGTGGGCCAGATGTGGCAGGCCATTGCATTCTGTCAGTCCTACAGTCTCAGACTGCCATACAGTATATTCCCCTGGGGTGACAGGGTAGGTGTGCTAGGTGTTCATGCCAATACCTTCTATCAGTCTTGTTCAGGTGGTGTGGATGCTGGCAGGGTGCTATCTACAGCTAGCGACACACCTGCATGGGACACCTGCACTGCATGCTGCATTCATTTGCTATTGCCATATACAGGTACCCATTCCCAAAAGCAGGGATATGACCAGAGAGGTACCTGTGGGTGGTGTTTGCATGAGCTGGGTGAATGTGTGCTATAGACACTACTTGCATCTGACAAACAGGTATGCATTGGGCATTCCAGTTATGCTGGCATGTGCAGGTACATCAGCTTTTTCCCAGTGCATCAGTCCTACCTCCTTTGTGATCTGCAAGTGTTCGGTCAGACAACACCAGTATCCCCTACTACAGGACCAGATAATGTGATGTATACCTGTATGTACAATTCCAAGGGTGTGTCCATTACAATGTTACACATTATATACTGTGTGTCTGTGGTACTTTCCCCTGTGTACTGCTTGTATATCTAGCCCAACAGCCATGCCATGTCAGTCTTTCAGATGGTGACACATATTACCACCATACATTTACAATGGCTTACTGCTAGCATGTGTTATACTGGTGGGTATTGTCTTTGGCACTGCAGTTGTGAGTACTTGTCCCTGTCATCAGCAGTAGTGGGCAATGGCCACCAGGTCTTGCCTCAACATACATACATACTGATCACTCTCACACAATATGAAACACACACCAACCTATCACACACATACCTGCATATTCTGCAGATGCTACAACCTATCCTGCTACCTTGGCCACCTCTGTGCATCTGTGCCCCATTGGTATTGTAACTACACATACATGTTACTACATTTCTACATAGGGTTGTGGGGGGGGCACACCTGACTGTTAAGACATGTGTACATTGGATTGGTGGGGGCACACCAGACCATTACTACATTTCTAAATAGGTTTGGGGGCACACCTGAATGTTACTACATTTCTAAGTAGGGTTGGTGGGCACACCTGGCTGTTTCTATATTCCTATACAGGATTGTGGAAAGGGGGCACACTTGACTGTTACTACATTTCTATGCAGGATTGGGGGAGGGGCACAGCTGTCTGTTTCTATATTTCTACATAGTGGCTGAATGGAAGCACACCTGACTGTTACTACATTTCTACGCTGAATTGGGGGAAGGGGCACACCTGATTGTTTCTACATGTCTACAAAGGAATGGGGGGCACACCTGACTGTTACTACATTTCTACATAGGATTGTGAGGGGACACACCTGACTGTTACTACATTTCTAAGTAGGGTTGGTGGGCACACCTGGCTGTTTCTATATTCCTACACAGGATTGTGGAAGGGGGGCACACTTGACTGTTACTACATTTCTACGCAGGATTGGGGGAGGGGCACAGCTGTCTGTTTCTATATTTCTACATAGTGGCTGAATGGGGGCACAGCTGACTGTTACTACATTTCTATGCTGAATTGGGGGAAGGGGCACACCTGATTGTTTCTACATGTCTACAAAGGAGTGGGGGGCACACCTGACTGTTACTACATTTCTACATAGGATTGTGGGGGGACACACCTGACTGTTTCTACATTTCTACACCGGACTGGGGGGCACACCTGACTATTTCAACATTTCTTCACAGGATTGGGGGGCACACCTGACTGTTTCTACATTTCTACACATGACTGGGGGGCACACCTGACTGTTACTACATTTCTACACAGGATTGGGGGGATACACCTGACTGTTACTATATTTCTACACAGGATTGGGGGGCACACCTGTCACTTGTACACATTTGCTATGACTGCACTGGTATGTCAGGTACTCCATTTCATTCTGTATTCTAACCTATCATGGTGACTAGAGGCATATCAGTGCACTACAGGTCTTAGCTTTGATTGACATACATATTAGTGTCTGACTTCCTACCCTTCAGAACTAATATCCCACTGCCTGACCTGCTGTTGTCTGTCTGTGTAGGCCTGGGGGGTTACCCATAGGCATCATTCAGAGGCCATAGCACAGCCTTTGTTTGTGTTTGTCTACACCTGTCCTGCTGGCTGAGACTGTTGTTGGGTATGTGAACCTCCCTGACTGGCATGTGTGAGTTATATGGACACACATGTGGCCCAGCACATTTCCTGCAGTGGGTTTTGTTGCCCTGTGCATTAATGGCTTCTATGGTGACAGCAGTATTTGTTACAGATCTCATGGTGCTACTGTAGATATCTACTATCTACTGGCATACCATTCAGCCACCGACTCCCTTGCATGCTCACATCAATACCATAGATGCAGGTAACAACACATTCTACTCCATTCAGCAATTGGTAGGTTGAGTGACTTACCTTGTGGATGTCCCAGTATTGAGGGTGGTGCTGCAGGGCTGCCTATGTCAGATGCACATAGTACACTCCTTACACATGATTGAGGAAAGACAGTGTCATGTTTGGCATCCCTTTTACTGTATGTGTGAGTCAGAGAAAGGTGTCATTCCCTGGGTCCCTCCTATGTCAGTGTATGTGCTATGCGTTGCCTCTTTGAGAAAGGCCAAGGCATACTGGGCATGCCTCCTTCTGCCTACTGGGGCAAGCTCAAGTTGTTCCTCCTCTGAGTCACTCTGTGCCTGTGCAGGCCTTGGCAATGGTGGGAGGCTGTGTGGCCCTGGCCTGTGCTGTTCCTGCTGAAGCTGTTTCTGCAGGATCATACTGTGTAGCGTGGCACATACGATGATAATTTGTGTACATGTAGCTGGTGAGTACTGCAAGGCTCCACCGGATGTCTCCAGGCACTGGAACCATGACTTGAGCATCCCAAACACATTCTCTATTATAATTCTGGTTTGTGCATGTGCCTCATTATGGAGTTCTTGTTCGGGTGTGTGCGCATTTCTGATGGGTGTCATCAGCCACGGCTCCAGTGTGTAACCAGCACCCCCCACTAGGTGACCGTAAGGGATGTCCCCATTGGCAAATCTCTGGTACAGCTGCATCAGATGCCAGATGTGGGAATTGTGATAGCTTCCAAGGCAGCCAGCACACACATTTATTATTATGCCATGGGCATTACACATGACCTGGCTGTTGTTGGAGGGGAAGCCCTTGTGGTTGATGTAGACACTACCCCGCTCATCGGGTGGTGCTTTGATGCACATGTGTGTGCAGTCTATAGCACCCACTACCTCAAGGTATTCTGCTATTTGGTGGAACAGTTGCATATTGCTGGCCAATGCCTCACGGGTGTTGGGGAAATATACGTGCTCACCGGCATGTGCTGACGTGGCATCCTTGAACTGGTGGAGTACCCTGGATGCTGATGCCTTTGAGATCTCCATCATATCCCCAGTTGGCCTTTGGAAGATACCTGTAGCTATTATTCTTAGGCCTGCACATACCTTGGTATCCACTGGGCTGGGTTCTGCTCTGTTACTTCTGTGTGTCAGGCATGGCTGGCACAGCTCAACAATTTGCTGAAAGAGGTCCATGTCCACCCTATAGCACTCCACTATCTCCAGCTCACGTAGCGCCTGGTAGGTTACCCTGGGTCTATACAATCTTCTCCATCTCCTCACTGTGAGCTGGTAGACAGCATTCACATTCTCACCACCCTCAGCCTCTTCCACATGTTGTTGTATGATAGCTATTGCAGCACCTATCATTTGTTGTTTTGTTTGTTAAAACTTCCTCGCTTGTATACACAGGTGGTATAGAGTATGAGAAAAACCAGAAGGAAAGGTGTTTGCATAGTTTATAATAGAGCTCTTTGCTGGTCTGATCTGCTGCCTGTGTAATTGGCTGATTCTGATACATTTCACCTGCCAACTATGCTAGTTCTCCTAGATTGCCTTCCTAATGTTGTTTTCCCTTCCCATTGCCTTCCTGTTTAAACCCGGGGGCACGTTGCACAAACACAGTGCTCAATGTGCACAGAGCTGCTATTTCCTGGTTTACTTTTTTTTTTCCTTTAAAACCCAGTGCGCGGCGTGCACACCCACTTAGGCAATGTTAGGCAACCTCAGACACACCCCCCTGCTTAGCTGTGCTAAGCTTGGAGCAAACCCGAGCCACAGGGCTCCAATCCACTTACAGCTTGCCTGACACACCCCCTATGATGTCAGCTAACTCCTAGGCTTGCACCAAGGTATTCCTGCTCTTACACTGTTGGGAGCTGACTAACATGCAGGGGAAATCTGGAATTCACTATCATTGCCCTCATTTGCATAGGAATGCCTGCTAATGCATACTTACATGTCCAACACTGAGCCTCCCCCCTTAGCAACCACTATTCATTGGCCATGTTGTCTTCTGCCTGCCATTGAATATAATGGCAGAATAGTGATTTTAGTTTGAATGCTTATTTTAGGTTTATTTTTTTTATTTTCCCCCCAATCCCATTTGCGTACCACTACCCTATGCTTAAACAGCCAAGATCAGCTAAAAAAAAAATAAAAGTTGATTTTTTTTCCCCAAGTGTTTTCCATGCCAATGGCCTTATAGTTGGCCATTGGCATGCTTTATACATGATATCCACCCTTTATTTGGAGCTGTCATGGCTTTCGTTTTGTAATTTGCAGAAATGTACTTCGTTATTGGCGGAGTACATTTCTGCAGATTACACTAGTCCTGCTTTCCAGCTTCCTGGATCGCAAATTCACCTTATTTGCATGGAGTTCTCTTGCAAATGGGGTAATTTGCATACAGGGGCTGAGTCCGTGCAGGACTAGTGCTCGTGCACACCCCCTACAAGTTATTCCTGGATCGCACGGCACATATATTGCCTGCTGGAGCTCCTGCACTAATCCTGCACACCATGCAAGACTTGCAGAATCTGGGAGTAAGTCTTTTAAAAAATTTCTTACTAAGTTTTATTCAGATTTGTTCATGTGTCATTGTTGATCCTTCATCAATATTTATACACTCTCTCTTGCTCAAGTTCTTTTACATCATATTCTTGTCCTTAACTAATGTTTTCGTGGTGCTGCAGTTTTCCTGCTTTGAAGGTTGCTTTTGCACATTTATCAAGACCAAATGACATTCTTACATCATCTGAAAAAGTTTTGACAACTTGCAGTTCTGCTTTCAGTTCCTCATCTAAAACTGTCTTTCGGCTTTTCCCGGTTAGGGGTCGCCACAGCAGAACTCTGGTCCGCTAATGATTGGTAGTTGATTTTTACGTGCCGAGTTACCAGCCCTGATGCACAACCTTCAATGAAGGTACGCCCATTCACACATGTCTCCACACAAGAGACGCTCTAGCTGAGAATCGAACCGGACAGTGTCATACTGTGAGGTGACAACACTACCGCAGCACCACCACCGTGGGTACTTCCTCATCTAATGAGCTATATAGTTTTAAATCATTAACAAAGAGAAGATGAGAAGTCTTTACACTCTGTTTCTTTTCTAGAAGCCAAATTGCAGCCATGGCCTAAGCTGTTAAGCAGACAGCTTAATGGGTTAAGGGCAAGGCAGAATAGCAGCAGTGACAGAGAATCACCCTGGAATATCACTCTTTGAATTTTTATCCCTGGGGTAATAATTTGTTCTTTATCATGGCTTAATTGCAAGATGGTCTGCCACTGTTTCATGATCACTATATCAATAAGTGTATGGTCAATAAGTGTAGGGTGTATCTTATACATTTTTAAGGACTCTTTTATCCTTGAACCTGCGATATCAAATGTTTTTTGTAGTCAGTCCATGCCATACTTAGATTCTTCCCCTTTTTACAGTTCTCCAGTATGAGTTTATTTAACAACAAATGATCCTTTGTTCCATATGACTTTCTTTAATTGCCTTTTTGTTCTATTGCAATAATTGAATTTTCTTCTAAAAGACTATAAACTTTGTCGGCATCAATTCCGGTGTACAGTTTAAACGTCATCAGAAGTCAAGTTATTGGTCTATAATTTTTAGGAAGCTTACATGTTCATTGTTAAGTAGCAACATTGTTTTTCCTGTTGTTAGCCAGGTTGGTGTCTGTTCGAGGTGCGCATATAAATATTTCTTACTCATGGCTAAATCTTCTTGCAAAGATGTTAATAGTTTTAACCATAGTTTGATACTGCATCTATGCCTGGGGGTTTCTAATTAGAGGCTTTCCTTAACTTTGTTTCAATCTCTCTGGGTGTTACGTCATCCCATTTCATATCCTGCACCTTTAAACTTATTTTTCTTTCTTTTACTTCTTCTATCCATTTAGCATCTTTGTTATGTTCTTTTTTTGAATTCACCTGTTTGGAATATGAAGTATCCGGTGAAGACTGAAAAGGATTAGGGGAACATGCTTCTAGCAGTGTCTGATGTTATTCCAGCAAATGTTTCAACATGAAATGATTATGATAATGTAGTATTTTCTGTGCATGCATTAACATGAAGCCAGGCATGCAGGCAAATGCATGGGAGTGGCAGCAGAAGGACCATACTTAAAAGAAAAGCTATAAGCCTATTTTTCTCTCACTTCGTATTGCAATTCCTGTTTGTATTCTACTAACGTAACTTGAATTTCTCTATAAACTGGTTTAATTTCTCTAACTATTAAATCATTGGCATATAACTTGTATAGTCTTAACCAATGTTTTCAAATTATGTCTAATTTGGTATAATTATTCAAACTGTAGTTGTATTTTGTATTATTTTAAAAAAACACAAAATTATTATTTTAAAATGTTTTGTAATACTTTGGAGCTTATCCCCCAGGGCCTCCACTGAAAATGGGCTCTTATCGAGTTGGACTTTACCAGTAATCAAATGTCAATAACTAAATACTAGAACCAGGGATATAAAACTTCACCAACAGATAAATAGAACACAGTGGGGAGATAGATTTGTACCCCAGCACTTCCCAAATTCTGGAATAAATTGCCCTTGCTTGTTAAGCAGTGCAGCTCATTATCTTCCTTTAAGCATAAACTAGGGGTTTGGATGGGTATCCACAAATTAACTCCAGTACGACCCTCCTGGAGAAAGATGCTGCCTAAAGGAGGATACTGGCAAAGCAAGAATGTTCAACAGACTATGTGGCCTTGGAATATCTAGGACTCTATGAATCTAGGAACCATTTCATAGGGTAACCATAAGCATTGTTGGACCTCCTAGTACAATTATCACAGGTAAGAGGCCTGTCTTGTTGGTGTTGAATATACCTGGTACCCTGAGGTAGAGTCTCAGTACTATAGTACTATATTAAGGCAGACAAGATGGCAACTGCTCTGTTAGATATTTTCAGCAGAGTACTTTTCACTGTGAATACTGACAGAGGTCTTGCTTTAATTTCAGACCTGCTGACCTGTTTGTGGAAGCACTGTTGGGTACAGTAGCTAAAATTATCCCCTGCCTCCCATAACATAACCAAAATTACCTTTTGAAGATGTTTAACTCTACAATAAAGACCATAAAGACAGCACATTAAAAACAGAATACATTAGAGAGGTACAAGTCCCTACCCGGTTTCCTTTTTGTGTTTGCCATTTGAGTTGCTTTATGACCACAAGATAAGGAGAACCCTAAATTTAATTTATGATGAGTGGTTTGGTGAATGTGATTCCAGCAAAGAATTTGTTAAGTATGTTGTAAATTTCAGAAGCAAGCTTAAGGAGCTGATGGAGTTGACACAGGAGTACCTAAAACAAGCACATCAGCAGCAAAAGAACTGGTATGGTGGCCATTTTTGTGGCATACAGGGATAATGCCCTGACTATGACCCAGGTGTCCTGGGATCAATTAGTGGCTTTGGTGACTGACACAGCAGCAGGGAGGGATGGGAATGACCATGGTGGGCAGGTCCATAAGTGCTTACAGTGACAATATCAAGTGGAGGCTGGGAGTGCCTAAAGAAGAGATTAAGAGTGGAGATATTATTAGCTGCTGAAGAGGCATGGCAAAACACTGCACAGCTCCATTGCACTCACTCCCCACTCCTGGGTTTCATCATGGACTTACAGAAAGGGGAGGAGGATTGAAACTTGATAGTTATAAATTAAACCCCCACATCCAGACAGAAGCACAGCAATGCTGAGAACCCCGCTGCCTTGTTTCATGACCACTCCCAGCAGCACTGCATTAAGTCCAGGGGTGCAGATTAGCAGCTGTAGACCTAGCATGGACAGGTACCAAAGAGCCAGGATGGCAAGATGATGGAAGGTAGAGTTGGAAAATAGAAAAAAAAGTGTTATATGAGTAAACAACTTCAGCCTGAGAATATACCATTGGACAAAATGTAATAATGTTTACTCCTGTTAAAATATGTTTCAGGCAGCATAGGGAAGTCCTTTCACCATTGTGAGAAAGTTAAAGCAATGTTAACTATATGGTGTAGTTGCCAAGTAGGAGGCAGAAGCAGTCTCCCATATTAACATGGTGAAGCCCAACCATGATAGCAGGACACTGGCACTCAGTATCTGCAATGGGTTACAGGAGGAACCAGAGTGGGATCTTGTAGTAGACCTCCTCAAAGTGGTTAAAGTCTGACACCTCAGTGTATGAGGTAGTATTTCTATAGTAGCTGTCTCCTACCCAGGTTCAGAAAACCTGTGCAGTGCAACAGGGGTTTGGTGACATGTTCACTGGTAACCGAAGACTATACCTTACTAGAAGAATACTATGTGGAATCTGGGACAACATGGCCATTCAAACAGGCTCTTTACAGGAAGCCTGTAAAAGCTGAGTAAATCATGCAGTTAAACTGCAAGAGGTGTTGAAACATAGAGTAAACCAGGAAGTCAGCCTTCCCATAGGCTCATAAATGGTGCTGTCACCAAAAAAAAGAAGGAATGCACATTCTTTGTAGACTATAGAAAAAAATAAACTGTCAAGCAAAGTCAAGTACTTACTCCAAGCCTAGGAGGGATGAAGAGTTAAGGCAGATTGGTGAGCTAAGTATATAATTAGCATTAACTTTGGTTACCCTCTTTGGGTCTTACAGTTCAACAAAATTCCCTTTTACATGAAGAGTATCACACTGACTCTCCAGAGTCTGGAGGATTGCATTCTAGCTTGATCTTGGAGACTCTAAAGATATAGTTAGTCTTGGCAATAGCATGTACAGCATATTAGGGAGGTAACGTGCAAACTAAAATATGACATAGTTAGCGTTTAAAGCAAATGGATGTTAGGTAAAAATGGCAGAAGTTTCTTATGTTAGTCTCTGGGTGAGTGGTGGCAAGATTTGCAAGGAACTCACCAGGATAGAAACTGTTCTGGCATGGTAGCATAAGGAATAGTGCAGAAAATGAAAGATTAGATGCCCTTTCAAGACAAGCAACTGGGTAATGAAGCTAAAGAGAAGCACTTCAACCTAAGCTATGTTTCTAGGGAGAGTCCTGAGAAGACATGCTTTGTGGTCTTGAAAGAGAAGAGAAGAGAAACATGAGAAGCTGTACAAAATCATTTCTTGCTTTTTAATAAAAATTCTACAAGGATGATAAATATATACAAAGACCTACAGATTTTTTCAATCAAGATCTTACCAAAATGTAAAACATCAGTAATGCAAATAACTATGTAAAGCATGACACAGAACATGCAGTTGTTTTACTATAAAGATTCATCAAAATGTAAAATGTAAACAAAGTGCTCAGAAACTGTATTTTTTCTGTGTGAAAGGGCAGGCACACACATGTGCGCATACATGCACATGCGTACAACACACACACACACACACACACACACACACACACACACACACACACACACACACACACACACACACATTAACAGGGTTTTCTACTTCTTGGCAGATACTAGATATGTCCTGCTATGATAGCATTACCTCATGTAGCTGGAACTTTCCAGAAGATCTGCTGTTAAGAATTTATACGTCAACTGCAAAGGAAATAGGCAACAACCCCTTGGCCTACTGTAGGTAGATGTAAGGGGTAGGAGGGTGGCCTAATGGTCAAGGTGTTTGCCTTACAAACACAAGGTGCAGGTTTTGAGTCTCACAAGGGATAATTGGCTAAGTTTAAAATGGCTCACAAGGGCAGTTAGCTTAGTACTAATCTATGAACCTAAGATATTGGAATATAAGAACGTTGAAGTGTATATTCCAAAGTTTTCACACACACACACACGTTAACAGGGTTTTCTACTTCTTAGCAGATACTAGATACTTCCTGCTATGATAGCATTACCTCATGTAGCTGGAACATTCCAGAAGATCTGTTGTTAAGAATTTATATGTCAACTGCAAAGGAAATAGGCAACAACCCCTTGGCCTACTGTAGGTAGATGTAAGATATTGGAATATAAGAACTTTGAAGTGTATATTCCAAAGTGTTGACTTACTCGGGCACTCTTCCAGATTTCTCTAACAAAGTGAGTTCACTCATTCATTAGAGAATTTTTCTTTCAATTTAACATTACTGTTTGTGGCAGTTGAGGCTTTCTTGTAGGAGCATTGTCATGGACTTTATGACCCTTTTCTTAGTCTGAAAAAAATGAAATGTAATTGCTTGCTTCCCATATCACTGAGTTCACATTTATGAATGTTGCCATTAAGTGTTTTGTACTTGCCAGCTCTTCTAAAAAATTGGAGAAAGATTACACTTACCCTGATTCAGTACTAGGTTCACAGCTAACCAGATGATATATTGTGTTTTTCTAATGCAATCTATCTTTTTAAAACATATAATTTTATATTTGTTTTTACAGTCATGTATTATCTCTTCTCAAACTGTATCTCTTATTTTTCTTTAAAGGATTAATTAGGTTAATTAAGTAAAGGATTATTTTTATTCCATTTCAAAAGCTTGTGGCAGGTGACATTTTAATATATATTAGGGTAATGGCACTGACATAATGAATTTTAAGTAGTGGTCAACTTCAACTTCAAAGAGAGATACTACTTAGCTAAACTACCATAAGATATCACATTATAGTTTGCTCATTTTTAATGGTTCAGTAATTGTGTGTGCCCCAGCCAGGTGGGCCAGACTGTTCTGACAGGTAGCAGTGGAAGAGGTTTATAGTAGTGAGAGGTAATATTATCATCTTTTTGAAATTATTCTATCTGTGTGAATGCAATGGCTATAGCCAAGATACAGTTACTGCTGGTAGGCTAACACTGAAAGGCACTGGGCTCAGAGTGAGATGAGTGAGTTCTTAGAAAGGCAGTGGCCATAACACTGCTCATCAGCTCTTTGCATGTGAGTGGTGAGACTCATATTCTGAGAGAGAGAGAGAGGATCTCATTTGTTATATGCTGTTAAGGCCAAACACCTCACTTATATGGTGTTTAAATGAGACAGCAATGCAGATGAAAAGACCACAGCCCCAGTCCCTGACATAGTTATTCATGGCAGCAGTACAGGTTCTGTGTTATACCCTCACAACATGAAATAAACCTAAAGATATTCAGCAGGAGGGAGGCCATGAAATGAGGTCAATTTCTTTTCTAGTGCTTTCAAAAATCAGTCAGTGCTAGTGTCTACTTGACTACAAAAGTGGCCTTATTAGAAACTAGCCTATGGATCTTATACCTTTTAAACTATACTATGCTGGCAGTAGCTCACTTTAAAAAAAATGTATGAAAACATGAAAGGAAATATATTAATACAGGTACTGTCAGCATGCATAATATCTACTGTCTTGGCGGGGCAAATGTTTGCACTAAATACCCTCAGACATAACTATATAAACTTTGAAGCTGCAAAACCCAAGGGAAATTATTATGGTCGATGATTTTGGTGTACTAACAATGATAAATTATAATGTTCCTTATACAATACATTGTTATCTAAAAGTGGCAGTGTTAGATAAAAAAATCAGATTCACATAAATGTTTTTTTTCTGCCTCTGCATTCTCTCCAAACACAGCAGGCCATTAAATATACACCACATTTGCATAACAATGGCAAGTGCTGTAGTCACAACTATGCCAAAATTCATGCTGTGTGCTGTTATTCATCCTGAATAAAGTGGCTCAGAATTGTGTGTATACTTTGTTGTACATACACACGTACACACACACACACACACACACACACACACACACACACACACACACACACACACACACACACACACACACACACACACACACACACACACACACACATACACACACACACACACACACATGCAAGGTTCTAGATGGGTTAAAAGAGTGCAAGCAGCAGAGAGGTGTGAGTTTTCAAAAGATGAAGCTGCATATTGCTGGAATGTAGCTGGCAAAAATTAATGCAAATTACAAAACAATGTAAAGGCTCTGCAACAGAAATCTACAGTTTAAATGTTATATCGAGGATTGGCAAACTATTAATTACCAAACTTCTGGGTAACAGTACATCTATCTGTTCAGCATATAAATCTAAATGGAAATGGAGAGAAAAATGCAAATACATCTTCGAAGAGTTAAAATAAATGATTACATCAGACAAGCATAGCTCTCAAAGGTCCAGATTTGCTCAGAGTCCAGATTTTTGTCTCATATTTTTGGTCTGTTCCTAATAAAGTTTGTGGTTTTCTGACAAATCACTGAGGATTGAAATCAATTAATAATAACAAACAGTTGAGTTTCAGACTTAATATAATTCAGAAAATGCATGCTAACACAATACCTTTTATTGTAACAACTTTCTATGTTTATGAGAGCATTATTTAAAATTTGTCCCTATTTTTTTGCCTTTGTCCCCCTGTTATCATTGGCTTTGTCCAGATTTCTTGTGCTAAGAGGTTGAGAGGTATGCAGACAAGATGCCTAACCATTGTGATCCATCTTAGCCTAAGCGGGCATGCCATGCTCACTTCCTTCTTATGGAACTTGTGTAGTTCTGTTGCACAAATTCTACTGCAGTACAGGTAGATCCACAAGATTAGATCCATTATTACTGAGTAAGATTAAAAATGTGGCTATGCCTAAGCAGACAGAAAAAATACCTTGATCAAAGTAAGGAGAAAAGGTGTTCAACCAGTATGTATACAGGAAAAATCATATTGATTGCAGAACAGTAGGCACTGCTAACTGTTCTTCTGCCAAGAAATAGCTGTCCATCAATGTGCAAGACCCCTATTTGCAAGTCCTTGAAAATACAAACAATAAGCTGACTGCCAAGAAAACACAACAAATGTCAAAATTAATTGCAATGCTATGAAAGGGTCCTGGGGGGTAAACCCTTTGACAATAGGGGCTGCATCGCCTGACAACTCTGCTGGTTATAGCTATGAGGTTACCATACAGAATTTAAAAGGAAATACTCCAAAGCATTGCTCTTTTGCAAAATGGAAGTTTAGTACCTGAAATAAATCCATCGTTCATATCAGAAAGTATATTAGCTGTTTTTCTGACACAGTTTTCAGAGCTGCCAGTCTATTTTCTCTCCACAGGAGAAGAAAAGGAGGAAGACTGCTACATACCTTGGGAAAGCATAAGCAAACTTGGGCATTATGTGAAGTGAACCACAGTCGTCTGCAGATCTACCAGAAATTTGCTCCATCATGCAGAACAAACAGTTTCTCCTCTTCTGCCAAACCACTGTATTAATACAGCTGGCTAAGTACAATGTAATTTGTTATGACAAATGCTGCAGACTTGTGTCAGACATCACCAGGGCACGTTGTATTACAAGTCACACTTAAGAATCTCTCTGTCAAGGATATATACATAACTGTCACCTGATTATCCATTCATATATTTACAGAGCAATACAAAACAGATATAGGAATATATAAGCATGGCAACAGCTCATTTGGAAAAGCCTTGGATTTTTAAAAAGGGCCAAGCTGGGGCTGTTGAAGTTCTTAAAGCATATTAACAGATGGACTTAAAATGGCATATGGCTAAAATAGTCAGATTAAATGTGTTACATATTACATCTACATTTGTTTGAATTTGCACACATGCACTGGACATTTCTTATGCATGCTACAATTACATCTCAAAATGGCTTTGAAAAAAGCTGATTTACTTGATTGCGCTCGATATACTAATTTCTGCTAAGTATATACTATCCTGAAATGAGCTGTTGGTAATGCAGTGCCAACAGGCATTAATAGCAGACACTCATTTATTAGTAATTGTTATTTTTCATTATTAATGTTTAAATTTCTCAAAACAGAAAGTTGCACTTCCAAATATATATTATAATAAAACATAAGCTACAATGCAGTTTCTTCATTTTCCATGCAGTTCTTTTGCTTTGTCCCTTATTTGTGATTGTTTCAGTATTGAAGTAAAATGTAACTACCTAGAAACTTTCAGTTAAGCAATTTGGTGTATTTTACCCTAAATGCTTACACTATGGCTTGCCAAGCACAAATTCAACAATGACCCAACTCACTGAATTTAATGTCACATAAAAACAACACAATGGTGATAACAAAAACTGAGTATTTTTTTGGGGGGGTGCAAGCCCCCTTCATCATGATGTTGGAAATAAATCCTCCCCACTCATAACTTTGCCATCTCCATTGTCACAGAGACATGAAGAAAAGAAAAAATCCTCAAGGTAAATGAATCACTGTCAGTGCACCGATTTCGTACATGGAACTTTGGGGTATTCGTGGCAGTAGCTATGCTATGAAGTGTAACAGTAGTATGGCAGTATGTGCTGACAGCCACTGTTAGCACCAGTGATGCAGTGATACAAATCATGGTTGCCTATAGCAATGAAGAAAGTATGGACAGTGCCTTATGGATCACCACCTGACAGAACAACAGATGGTGGACCATTTCTATGTTAACAAGGATGCTGTAAGAACCTTAGTCAACTGTGTCACTCAGAAGCAGAATTAAGGGTAATTGGAAGGTGTACCGATTTCTATAGACAAAAAGGTATGTGCAGGCATTTACAATCTTAGCTAAGGGGACCTTCTGGTGAACTACTCGTGACATGTTACAAATATCACAGGCATTTGCTTTGCATATACTAACCTATTTCTTCAGTATCGTGCTACAACATGTAGTGGAGTATATTTGGCTCCCCAGGGGGCCAGAGGAGAGAACCAACACTAAGACGACTTATTTCCTTGATGTCTTGGGTGCTATACATTACACCCACGTTGCTGTCAAAGTCCTACCTACTCCAGATAACTAGAGGTATATAAACAGAAATGGCTTCCACTCCCTGAACTGCCAGGTGGTCTGTAATGTCCAGGACATTTATAATTTGTTCATAAAATGACTAGCCATATACAACATTAAGAAGACACACTTAAAAGTTCATGCCTTCCTTTTCAAACACTTAATGCTCACCTATGAACCTATGAAAACATTTTTGCCTAAGATGCAGCTTAGGAATTCACTTGAAAAATGAACTTGATCATTAGACTTCATTTTCTGGCTCTTATTTAAGACTTCCAAAGTTACAGTTTATCTGTCAAAACTTTACTCAATTTCCACTTAAGTGGTATTTAGTATCAGTGATGACTGTAAATTCTGTCTAACATGAAGTATTGCCACATTATCAGTTTGTTAATTTCTGAAGTAATGCTAGCCTATATAGCTAAGAATGTTTATGGGGACATCAATATTAATTCAACCAGATTTCTGTTCTAACTTGTATGTCTACCCTTTCATCTTGAAAGTGTCTATAGTCAGTATAGCTTATAGTTCTTATTAGTCATTTATTCTCCTGGCTTTGCTTAACAAAATTTTTGTCACTAGTATTTTCATATGTTCATATGTTCATAGGTAACTACTAGGCTAATGACCCCAGGAGCCTTTTTAAGCCAAGCCATGCTTCCCAAAGGTGAAAATCAAACCCTGTACCTTGTTTCATTAAGGTAATGTGCTTTACTAGAGAGGCTCACCCAGACTCTGCTACACTTTGCTGTGAAGGAAAGATTAGTTTGCTTCTTATTTGTTGTATTTTGTATTACTTTATTGCCCTTTTTATATTTTTGAATACTGTGACTTGTTTTCTTTACTTTGTATTTTACTTGTATTCTGCTTTTAACTGCATATTAAAACTTCAAAAGAGACCACAGCTCTGTCTCTTGTGAGTCAGGCAGAATTTTTTTCCCACCCGTTTACTGTCATGTTCTTAAATACCACTGTCTTTCTAGTTGTCTGCCTCATGTTAGTTTGACCATATATTTCATTTCCTCTCTGCTTTCACTGGCTTGTGTGAGTAATCACAAAATCATCATTTTGTGAAATCACTCCCCTTCAACTATTTAATTTATTGGCCATCCTACTGTATTCCATAGTACCAGAATACAAAAGTGACCACCCCCTTTCAATCTATCTTGCTGTTTTAAAAATAGTGACTCTCCACTAAAACTTAACTTTTTAGACAGGTAAAACTTAAGTTACCTACTTTCATATCTAAGTTATCGGGTGCAGACTGCAGTGTTTAGGATAAACCATTTGTTTTTCATCTTACCTTTAAGCATCCCTGTGACTAGCACTTGCTCTAATACCTGCTGGAAAGCACTAGGAAGCCTTAAACTGATACAAGCACTCAGCTCTCCTTGTTAATAAGGAGAAATTAATTGTAGGCACTAAACAGCCTATAATTGTGAAGTACCTTGCTAAAGCAAGGGGAAAACAGCTCCTGTACTTTACAAAAAAAGCACCAAACCAGGCATGTCCAAGGGTCAGCTTCTGGTGATTTCTCCTGTCCACCTGGTGAATCTGGGCATACTGGGGCAATGCAACAATTGCCTCATGTACACAGACAGCCCTCTCCTCCTACCACCCAACACTACAACCTGTGAGAGATGCACTTACATAGCCAAACTGGAAGCAAAGCTCTCTCCACCCAAGATTGTGCAAAACAGTCAAGAGGAGAAGGTTAACACCCACACTAAACCTCAAGCAACACTTAGCCCTTCTAAACCCACACCACCAACACCCATACATAGCAACATTAAATCCAGATATGCAGAGGCCCTTAACTGCAACCTGCCCAAGCAACAAAGACCTCCGAAGCTGAAACACAAACAAACATCAATCAAAACCAAAGTGTCACATAGCTCACAACACCAGTGTGCCACACAGTAACAGCCCCTAAGGCAAAACAATGTACCTAACACTTTATTCATAGATGACTCTATAGTCAGGCACACTGATGTCCCACTCAACAGGCTGAACAAAGAGAAAATTACAGTCAGCTGCCTGTCGGGTGCCAGGATCCGCCACATAATGCATGCACTCAAGTCACTCCCCAACAAGTACAAATATGACTCTGTCATTGTCCATGTTGGAGTGAATGATTTGAGACGTACCTCCCTGGACTACATGAAAAGAGACATGGAAGAGCTCTCAGATCATGTGGCCCAGGCAGGTATGACCCTAGCCCTGAGTAGCATCCTGCCTTCGCTCAGAATGATACCAGAATATAAGGGCAAAATGATTGACTTCAACAACTGGCTAAGCTTCTGGTGTCATTCAAAAGGGGATCCAGTATCTGCCTGGGACGACATGGTCAACAGACCATGATGCTTCGCAGGAGATGGTCTGCATCTGTCACCCCTGGGATTCAGGTTACTAGCTAAGGCTCTTGCCACCCCTATAGTGCCTTTTTTAGGCAAAGTTCAAAGGACAAAACCACCACCGTAACAGGTACAAGCATGCAAATTCTGAAGGCAATGCTACTCAGTGTCTAAATCTCAAAATGCACACTCTCGAGGCACTTCTAAAAATGGAGAACATCGATATCTGTGCAGTAACTGAGACCTGGTTCAAGGCTCTAGAGAGCATCCCTGCAATACCAGGCTACAACTCTTACCACACTTTTCGGCCACCAAACCAGGACCGAAACACTAAAGGTGGAGGAGTGTCCATATTCACCAAGGATATTCACACCGCCAGGCTAGTTGCCCAACACAATGCGTCTGAAATTCTCCAGGTGCAACTAACACTAGGTAAGACTGCAATCCAAATTGTAGCTTGCTACAGATCCCCCACCATGCCCCAAGATTCTCACTACATCTTTCTAAACATACTGGAAAATATTAAGATACAACCAAACACCCTAATACTGGGTGATTTCAACTACCCTGCCATTAACTGGGAAAACTACTCATGTACTAACACCTTTGCCCAACAGTTCTTGGAATTCATAAATTCCAATGCCCTGGATCAGCTAATCCATCATCCCACCAGGGGCTCCAGTATCCTAGACCTGGTCATTACCAACATGGGAAATCGATGCTCCACATCTATGGTCACCCCCTCGTTGGTCAGATCTGACCATAAGCTAATCACCCTTAACATCCACATCCCACCTCCACCCCCCTGTAAGGAATCCTCCATAAAAACCTTCTCCAAAGCCAACTTCATGCTACTCAAGTCAGAAGTGACAAATGTCATGACACCCATGCAGACAGGAACTGAAAGTTCGACTGCTGAATCCTACACTAAGGCACTGTACGAGCACATCCACTCATGCATGAATTGTGCCATCCTAAATAGAACAAAGATGCTCTCCTCCAAAAAAAGGAAGACAATCTGGTGGTCCCCTGCCATAAACAAACTTTACAACAAAAGGAAGAAACTGTTGCAGCAAAGAAGAAAATTCCAGGATGCAAAACCTCCCTTACCAGCCTCAGTAAGAAGTTGAGATCCCTCATAAAATCCTCCAAAGCTAGTTACAAAAATAAAATTGCCAAAGATTCCAAAGACAACCACAAGGCATTCTATAACTATGTCAAGAATCTAAATGGCGATGCTCAAATCTGCTCTGAGCTACAACAGAATAGCATTAAATTTACTGATCCCAAGGATATTGCCAATATCCTGGCAGATCAATTCAGTGCCAACTTCACCCCCCTCTCACCCCCTAAATGGCCCATCTCAATACCAGAAGATTGTAAATTCCAGTAATAATGGCCACACACATAAAAAACACACTCTCCAAAGCTAAGAATACAGCATCCATGGGACCAGATGACATCCCAGGCTGTCTACTACATGAACTACAAAATGAACTGGCACCTCACCTAAGTGTCATGTTTAATCATAGCCTCACCTCAGGCTTCGTGCCCACTGAGTGGTACACAGCTACAGTTATCCCACTCCACAAAAGGGAATCCACCTTGGATCCCGGGAACTACTGCCCCATCAGTCTGATGAGCCTGATCTGCAAGGCCATGAAACGTTTTATCATGGAACTTATAAGCAAAGACATTGGCAACCTCCAAACACTGGACCCCACCCAGTTTGGGTTCGTGAAGGGCCGATCTTGTCTCCTGAACCTGATTGACTTCTTCGAATCAGTCTCCAGAGCTGTGGATGAGGGTAAGGCAGTCAACACAGCCCATCTGGACCTTGCCAAGGCCTTTAACACCATCCCCCGCTCTGGAATCATAGATAGACTTGCTAAGCTGGGCATTAATCCCTACATCACTCAATGGGTTGCCAACTGGCTTACTGAAAGAACTCACACTGTAAAAGTAGCTGATTCCAAATCCAGCTCCAGACAAGTGACAAGTGGGGTAGCTCAGGGTTCAGTCCAGGGACTGCTATTGTTTGGCATCTACTTCTCTGAAGTACAGGCCAACACTAAGGGACTCTGGCTAACAAAGTTCACAGATGACTGCAAACTGGGAGCCATTATTGAATCCCCAAATGATGTGGATACTCTACAAAAGGGCCTTACAGAAACAGATGCTTGGTGCCAGAGCCATGGGCTCAAGCTCAGTGCCAAGAAATGTATAGTTATCCCCTTTATGAAAAAACATGTACTCATGAATTAACACATAGGTGGCAGTACACTAAACACCAAAAGTGTGATAAGAGACTTAGGGACATAGGTGGACAGTGGTCTCACCTTCGATAACCACATCACCACAAGGAAACCCTTCTATGTGGCACACCTCATCACTAAGGGCTTTTCATCCAGAAAAAAGGAGGTCATTGTACCACTGTACTCATCCCTCATTAGACCCATTATAGAATCCAATGCCCTGTTTGGTATGTACCTCTCAAGATATCTGCAATGACTGGAAAGGCCACAGAAATACCTCACTAAAAGAATCACAGGCCTAAAGCAGATGCCCTACACTGACTGCCTTAAAAAACTCCAGCTATACTCTGTTGAATATCGTCTACTCAGAGGCGATCTCTGTTTAACATACAAGGCCATGTAAAACCCAGAGCTGTTGGACATGCAACACTTAAAAAAATCCCAATCTCTCAGAGCCACATGCTCCAGGGATCTAAACCTTGTCATCACAATAAACAAAACATGCTGATGGGATAGGTTCCTGACCCAGTAAATCCCCAGACTCTGGAATAGACTGCCCATACATGTCAAGCAGAGCGCCTCTTTGGCCCTTTTCAAAAGGAACCTTGACGATTGGATGGGAGAAAGGAAATTCACCCCGGGGATCACGGGTCCAGTGAAGTAAATAGTGTGGGAAGAAATAGCCAGGGAATTGTTATGGCTAGGCTTGTATAGGCCCTAGGACGGATAGCCTAGTACCAACCTATGAACCTATGAACCTAAAAATGTCTTAGCCATTATGACAACCCTCAACAATTTTTGCCTAAAGCCAAATCAGAAAAAATCATTGAAAAAGACTTGATCATTTTTTTATTATTTCCAACAATTATGTCTCAAACATATTCCAAGTAGAATCATTATCATTAGAAAAACCTAGTTCTTGATCATTTACATGTTCAATTATGTCTCTCTTGTTTTTCATCCCTACATCATTCTTTCCTACTATAATAATAGCAGCCTTGTATCTCTGAGTTTCTTTATTCAAGTTAAATAATGTTTGCTTTATATTTTACAATGCACACCCTCTCAGACAAGTAACAATGAAATGGCCTTTACTAAGCAAGTAATAATGTGTGTTATTAGTGGAATAATGCTCACAGAGAGTTGCTGTGTGGCCCTACGCTGCAGGCAGAGGGTTTCTACACACCTGGAAGGACATTATTACTCCAATATTATTGTGCTGAGAGAATATGGTATCTGCTACTTTTTTATTATAACTATACACTTTTTTTGTTTTTTTGGATGCAAAATAGTTCATCTGACTAATGTTTCAAACTTGTCTCAACATGTACAATTGCTGTTGGAGGAAGTATTTTATAATATAGAATATAATTATGTAAGTATTGTCTACACAAACACAAGCACACACATCCACTGAATCACAGCCTGACTCATACATATATATACACAAACACATACACACATATATTTCCAACAGTAACAGATCCTTTGTTTAGTTAATATACTTCAGATGTCTCATTGTGAGCCAATAAATGAAAAAATAAATCATGGAAAGCAAGAAACTGAAACTCCTCCATGCCTCTTTATTGTCCTGATTTCTTAGTATATTGTTGTATTGCTGCTCTGGCCCTCACAGAAAAACTGATTTGCTGTAAATCAATGATGATTAAAGTCAGTCAATAATACCAGACATAATAATACCAGGCAGTATAGTGTCATAGTACCTTTTCTTAAAATAATTCATGCTTATGGACTGCCAGTTGTAATCGAAAGATTTTAACATGTGCTGTGTGTGTCTCTCTCTGTCACTGATAGATGTACAGGCACACTGACACACATTACATTTTTGCTTCTTTATTTACTTGTTTTTTTTTTCAGTTTTATTCTCACTAAACAGCAAAGCATTGTTTGCAGGTTAATAAGTTACCATAAAGGTGCAGACTTGTTTTTAGTGGGCATTATCTGTGCATTAAAACCTACGATGGAGAACATACATTCTACAGTCAGGGTAAAGATATGCGCTGCCCAGTCTCTAAGTCCTGGTAGTATATTTCATAGGCCTTTAAATGTTGAATTGCTAATAACTAAATTAAATTTTCTGTCAATATAGTTTATTACCCCAAAACACATTACTTTGTCTTGAAGTTGACTTAGAGGATTAAGGAGCTATAAATCTATTTCCTATGATCCAGTGGTGCAAGGTTTGATTCCCTCAGCTTCCATTGCCTAAATGTGTGACTCTCAGCAGGTCACTTAACCAGACAATGCTCCTGGGCTGAGTCTGAAAATGATCCATGTAGATCAGTGACCTACCATGGAAAACAAAAATAAATTACCATGATAGGTAGATTAGATTGCAAAGGTAGTTATAAATTTCATCAGCTGCGGTAGCGTTGTTGCCTCACAGTAAGACGCTGTCTGGTTCGATTCTCAGCTAGAGCATCTTCTGCGTGGAGACATGCGTGAATGGGCGTCCCTTCGTTGAAGGTTGTGCGTCAGGCCTGGCAAGCCGGTATGTAAAAATCAACTGCCAATCATTAGCGGACCGGAGTTCCTCTATGGCGACCCCTAACCGGGAAAAGCCGAAAGACACAAAGACACATTAATTACATCAGGGTGTTTATTACTGCACCCTATGACCATATGTTAATGCTTCTTTATTGCTACCAAATCTGTTAATTCTACTCCTATGCCTCTTCATCTGTTCTGTTTTCACTGCAAGGAAAGTAGTCTGTCCCTTCTATTTAAGTCCTCAGGGACATTGCCATGTTTCTCCTGTAAGATGTATCTTCACACTCTCCTATTTTATCATGTAATCTCTTTGAATGATTAAGTAACATCCCTATAGTGACCTTGGGTTTCAGTAGTCAGTGATTGTAATGGCTCATTCTCTTTACTGGGGCTATCTTTATTATCTTAAGACAAATTTTATCAATTTAACATATTTACAACATATACACAGAAAGGAAGAAATTTAACATTGTATATTGTTATACAATGTTAGGAATACATTGAGTCATCAAGGTAATCTTATACAATTAACACATTAAGAGTCTTAGTATTTCAATACTAATATTTCAAGGCTATCTCAACCACTAAAAATCTAAGTATGATTTATCGATTTTATTCTGAACACTTATGTTTCAGTTCTACATAATATTGCTGTTAAATTTAAACAATCTTTGAATGTAGGAACTGAGTTTGACTTCCATTGTTTTTGTAATAACTTTTCTCGGAGTTGCCAAAAGAGTCCAAAATATTTTTTGTTGTTTGGCCTTTACAGATACAGGAAGTGGAACATTCATTAGTATTATTGTTCTATTTAAAGAACAATTATCAGACCATAGACCCTTAAAAGACATACTTATCTCTTCCCAGTATACACTTAAATTTTCACAGTCATTAAATGTGTGTCCACTCAGCTTTTATATCTTTATTACATCTCCAGTAAACTGAAGATGTAATTGTACTAAACATAGCAATTTTATAGGGAGTAAGAAACATTATATGTATATATTTCCACATAAAATCTTTACAATGCAAACTTGAAAAAGTTTGACTAACTGATTTAAGTAACAACATTTTATTCTTGCCATCAATCACTCAAACCCCATACTATCTAAAACATTCCAGAATTTTCCATATAAATTATTATTATTATTATTTGTTATTAACTTACATAACTTAAGTAAACGTCCTTTGTAGGTCAGTTTACCTTCAATTATAGCATTCATATATTCATATAATGGGGAAATAGTGTTCTGCTCATTTTCACTCATATTCCCTACAAATTTGTTTTAATTTCTTACTGATGGTTAATAATAACTGGTTAACAGATTCAGCCAACTTATAATCTTTCATTAAATAATCTGGCAATTTAGATGTTTCTGTTTCAAAACAATCAGTCCATAATACTAATCCATTCTTTTGCAATAAATTCATTTTAACATAATTTTCAGTTTCCTTAAATCTAGATGTGTGTGCAATGGGAAAGCACAAAGATTTCCATTTTAATATTAATGGAGTTTTAAAAATATATTCTTAACTGATTTAAAAATTAATTTCATATATGCAGAGTCTAAAGAATGAAATTAATTTCCTTCTAAGGTAAATTGTATTAATCAGATGAAATGGTTGTTACATATTTCTAATTTATAATATTTGATAAACTTATAAGAATTTAGTATAATCTGCTTCTGAATGTTTTTCTATTGACAAGTGTAAGTTGAATCTAGCCAGAGTATAATAGAGTTAAAATTTACAAAAAGAGAATAAGATTCTACATCTGGGAAGCTAATACCACCATACTCTTATATGATTTCTATAAGCAATTCTCTACCACCATACTCTTAAATGATTTCTATAAGCAATTCTCAGCTTTGTAGGATACCACAAAAATGAAGTTAACACTTTTTTTCATTTTCTATAAAAGTTTTTGTCAGGTATTAAAGCTATTCAATGCAAATAGTGTTGTCTCCTCACAGTAAGACGTTGTCCTGTTCGATTCTCAGCTAGAGCATCTTCTGTGTGGAGACATGCATGAGTGGGCGTACATTTGTTGAAGGTTGTGCATCAGATCCAGCAACTGGGCATGTAAAAATCTACTGCCAATCATTAGCGGACTGGAGTTCCGCTGTGGCGACCCCTAACCGGGAAAAGCCGAAAGACATAACATATATATATATATATATATATATATATATATATATATCTATATGGATCTATTTTACTTCATCAAAAGAACACTTCTTTGAAAAAGGACAGTAGACCCACACTTACGCGAAAGTGCACTTAACTGAAACTGCACTTTCACGAAGAACGTTTCAATGAACCGACCAGGAACACCAAAACAATGTTTTTGCAGGGGGCAAGCACTACTGCCCCCCCATGTCGGGGGCTCATTGGGCTCACCAACTTCGAGATTGCACTACAGTGGGGAAACAGGTAAATTCCATTTTCCCCACTGTAGTGTGCTTCGGCGCCTCAGTGTTCCTTAAGAGTTCATTGAACCGTTCTTCGCAGAGATGCACTTTCGGTTAAGTGCACTTTCATGTAAGTGTGGGTCTACTCCTCTTTTTCAAAGTGATGTCTTTCGGTGAAGAGAAGTAGACCCATATCTATATATATATATATATATATATATATATATATATATATATATATATATATATATATAATCATGAGTAATATAATAATTTTAAGAAGTTTATCCTAGCCTCAAAAAGAAAACAATTCATTCCATTTTTTTAATAAGAAGTAACACTTCTTGAATTATTTTTATCAAAATTATTATTGATAATCTTACCCACAGCTTGATAGATTGTTATTCCTAAATATTTCTTTTTTCTTTTCAAAGATATATATATATAGATATATATATATATATATATATATATATATATATATATATATATATATATAGGTTCATAGATTCATAGGTTCATACTAGGCTATCTGCCCTAGGGCATTTATAAGCCTAGACAGAGTGTGCTTGGCTTTCGCCACCCATTTTAAATTAATTTTGCTATGCCCTTTTTCGAGGTTAGTATACTGTGCCTCTGTCTAACAGTGACACAGAAGTGATACCTGGGGTAAACCTACGATCTCCCATCCAGTCATCAAGATTCCCGGACTGGGATTTTATTCCAGAGTGAAGGGAGCCTCTGGGTTATGAATCTGTCCCTCCAGCATGTCCTATTTATTTCAGTGCTAAGGTTCAAGTCTCTCGAGCGCGTAGCTCGATGGGATTTGGATTTTCTGAGGTGCAGCATGTCCATTAATTCCAGGTTGCACATGGCTTTATACGTCAGGCACAGATCGCCTCTGAGCAGGCGGTATGCCACTGAGTAGAGCTGGAGTTTCTTTAACTGGGCAGCATATGGCATCTGTTTGAGCCCTTTGATCATCTTGGTGAGGTTCTTTTTGGGTCTTTCCAGTTGCTGCAGGTGTCTGGTAAGGTACATCCCAAAAGGGGCATTGTACTCAATTATGGGCCTGATGAAGGATGAGTAAAGAGGCATGATAACCTCCCCTGATCTAGATGTGAATCCCTTCATGATTAGGTGGGCTATATAAAATGATTTTCTAACCACTTTGGCCACGTGGTTGTCAAATGAGAGATTGCTATCAACTTGGGTCCCCAGGTCCCTAATTACTTCTTCTGTACTTAATGGATTACCACATATGTGGTAATTTGTGGGCACTTTGTTTTTGCCAAAGGGGATGACTATACACTTTTTGGCATTTAGCTTGAGGCCATGGGTCTGGTACCAGTTGTCTGTTTCTATGAGGCCCTTTTGGAGGATGCTTGTGTCAGCTGGAGAGTCGATTATGGTGCCCAGTTTGCAGTCATCTGCGAACTTGGTCAGCCACAGTCCTTCCGTGTTGGCCTGTACCTCCAAGAAATATATACCGAACAAGAGAGGTCCCAGGACTGAGCCTTGTGGGATGCCACTTGTAACTGGTTTGGAATCTGACATGGCTCCAACAATTCTAACCATGTGGGTTCTGTCCTTGAGACAGTTTGCAACCCATCTAGTGACATAGGGGTTTATATTTAAGCTGGTGAGCTTATCTATAATGCCTGAGTGGGGTATTGTATCAAAGGCTTTTGCGAGGTCCAGGTAGGCTGTGTGGACCACCTTCCCCTCGTCAATGGGCTTGGTGACTGTTTCAAAGAAATCAACCAGGTTTAAGAGGCAGGATCTGCCCTTAACAAAGCCGAACTGGGTAGGATCCAGTGTCTGTAGGTCCCCAATATCTTTATTTATGAGGTCCATGATGATCCTTTCCATAGCTTTGCAGACCAAGCTAGTCAGGCTTATGGGGCGATAGTTTCCAGGATCCGTTGAGGCACCACCTTTGTGGAGAGGGACCACTGTTGCTGTACGGTACTCTTTGAGTACATATCCTGTAGTAAGGCTGAGACTGAACAGTAGTTTTATGTTTGGGTTTAGCTCTTCTTGGAGTTCATGTAGGGTGCAGCCCGGGACACCGTCTGGTCCCATTGATGCTGTGTTTTTTGCTTTGGAGAGGGCAGCTCTTACCTGAGCATCTGAGATGTCAGGGGGGCAGCACTCTGCTGGGATAGATATTTGCCCTTTTGGTGGGGGGGGAGAAGTTTGCGCTGAAGCTGTCAGCTAGGATGTTGGCAATGTCTGTGGGTTCGGTGTATTTTTTGTCATTTTGGACTAATTCTGAGCATATCTGGGAATTCCCACCCAGGTTCCTAACATAACTAAAGAAAGCCTTGTGATTATCCTTAGTGTCCTGTGCAATTTTTCTCTCGAAGCTGGCCTTAGACGATTTGATGAGTGCCCGTAGTTTTTTGCTAATACTGATCAGAGATGCCTTCCCTTTTTGGGATTTTGCTCTATCATGTAGTAGCTTCCTCCTTCTATTGTATAGTTTGTTTATGGCTGGGGTCCACCAGACAGGATGTCTGCCTTTGGAGGATTGGGTCTTGGTTTTATTTGGGATTGCATGATCCATGCACTCCTGAAGGTGTTCATAGAATGCATTTATAAAGGATTCTGTGGTCTGGGCCATATTTTCCACAGGCCCGGGGGCTTTGAAGGATTCCACCTCGGTTTTGAGGAGTGTGAAATTTGCTTTAGAGAAGTTTTTCACTGTGGTTTTCTGGGCAGGGGGTGGAGTCGGGATGTGAATATCCAGTGAGATCAGTTTATGGTCTGATCTTACCAGTGAGGTATACACTTCTGGTCTGGAGCATAGAGTCCCCATGTTGGTGATGATCAGGTCCAGTATGTTTTCCCCTCTTGTGGGAGTGGTAACAAGTTGTTCCATAGCATTTGAGTTTATAAATTCTAGGAACCTTTGGGCTAGGGTGTTGGAGCTAGAGTAATGCTCCCAGTCTATGTTTGGGTAGTTGAAGTCGCACAATATAATGGTGTTTGGAGAAACCTTCATATTTTCCAGTGTTCTCAGGAAGGCTGAGTGGGGTTCCTGGGGTTGGGAGGGTGGTCTGTAGCAAGCTAGAAACTGGAAGGCAGTTTTACCCACTGTTAGTTGCACAAGGATAGTCTCTAATGCTTCGTGCTGTGCCACCAACCTGGAGGTGTGGGTATCTTTGACAAATATTGATACTCCCCCACCTTTTGTGGTTCGGTCCAAGTTTTGGGGCCGAAAAGCATGGTATGAGGTATAACCTGGTAGTGCTGGCATGCTCTCGGGAGCCTTGAACCAGGTTTCTGTTACTGCACAGATATCGATGTTCTCCATGCTAAGGAGAGTTTTGAGTGCATGCATCTTGAGGTTTAGACTTCTGGCATTGAGTAGCATCACTCTTAGTTTCTTATCCCTTGTGATACCTATGGAGGTGGGTTTGTCTTTTGAGCCTTGCCTAAAAAAGGCACTATGGGAGTAGCAAGAGCCTTTGCCAATATCCGAAAGCCCAGGGGTGACAGGTGCAAGCCATCCCTAGCAAAGAATCATGGCTTGTCGACGATGTCATCCCAGGCTGACAGGCATTGGATCCCCTTTGAATGACACTAATACTTAAGCCAATTGTTGAAATTGATCATCTTGTCTTCATATTGTGGCATCATTCTTGGTGAGGGTAAGATGCTACTCAAAGTCAGGGTCATACCGGCCTGGGCTACATGCTCGGAGAGCTCCTCTATGTCTCTTTTCATGTAGTCCAGGGAGGTATATAAATAAATATATATATATATATATATATATATATATATATATATATATATATATATATATATATATATATATAGTATATATATATATATATATATATATATATATATATATATATATATATACTATCTAGTAATTGATTTAACACTAAAGTTTCATTTTTTTTATAAAATTTCAACAGTGATACTTCTTAAAACTTTTCAATGTCCTCATCTAGTCCTTTGATTGAATAATTTAAATCTCCAATAGTTAGTAAAATATCCTCTATAAAAACCTGTATTTTAGATTGACAATCCTTGTTAAATAAGAATCCTTCATTTTTTACTGCTTCTTATACTATTAGCTAAGGGTTTGATAACTAATGTGAATAGTAGAGGGGACTAGGGACATACTTTCTTTGTGCCTTTGCTTAAAGTGAATCCTTGAGAAATGTGAGATCCAATTTTAACATATACTTTGGAATCTCTATACCTTTTTTTCCCATATTCCAATAAATTGTTCTGGAAATGCAAATGCTTCTAAAATTTTAAACAAGTAGTTCCAGTCTACAGAATCAAAACCTTTCTCAATACCCAAGCTAATTAAGGATAGTTTCCTGTGCATTCCTTTTGCAAAATCTAAGATAGTTACTACCATTTTTATATTATCATACTTTAATCTATTGACAATAAATCCTGTTTGATCTTTATTAATTAATCTATTATATCTCTTAATCTTGTGGTGAAGATGGAGTAAATATTTTGTAGCCTACATTTAATAATGAATTAGGTATGTATAAGGAAACTAACTTGTTATCCTTTACTTGTTTAAGTATAGGTGAGATTACAGACAATTTCCATGAGGGAGGCATTATTGTGTCACACTGAATTATCCTGAAAGCATTACTGAGTAATTCTAAAATATTAAATGGAAGCAGACTACATAGTACCATACTTAAACCATCTAACCCTGGAGCTTTACAATTTTTCCTTTTTTTAAAGACTCTTTAACTTCTATTATGGTACTAGGCTTGTTCATCAGAGATATTTGCTGGTCATTAAGTTTATTAGTAACATTTTTCTTTAAATACTTGTCAATTTTGAAATCATCTCGATTCTTGCTTTTATCTTTACTAAGATCCTCATTGAATTTTTTAAAAAACATTAAGCATTTCCTGTATGTCTGTAGTAAGCTTATTAGTGTGAAGATTTTTGATGTTGTTGATCTGTGATTTTTTTTGCTCTTACTTCTATTAGCTAATCTATGTAGATTTTTGAAGCCATCACATAACTGTGAAAGTTTATGTTTTCTAAAGCTAGCCCTGCTTTATGCATTAAAACTATTTGATTTTTGTCATTAATTTTAATGACTTCAGCATCATCTACTTTCTTTGTTTGTTGTTCAAAACTCACTTTATGTATTTCACTGCATATTTCTAATAACTATTTATCCCACTTCTTCATTAAATTACTAGCCCATCTTCCCATTCTATCTTTAATATGCATTTTAAGGAGTCCCATAATATGACATTACTAACCTGACCATTATCATTCAAAGATGAAACAGTTCTCGATTTTTTCCTTAAGGTAATTCCTACATTCTTTTTTCATCATAATATATTATGATTTTATAAACAATGAGAAATTTCCTTATATCTATTAATATATTAATACTTAGTGCATTATTGTCTATTAAAGGACAAGGAACAGTTTTAAATAATTCACTTTGTTAAGTAAATCTCTAGAGGCATAAATCTTATTAATTCTAGTCTGTGGTCTTTTATTGATCTTACATAGTAGATATTTTATCCCTTGTGCATTTTCATATTATTCATAAGATGTTAGTTCTCCTTATTAATTCTAAAATTGCAAGTGATATTGACTATATATGAAGGAACTTCTGCATTTAAATGTGTGCTTTATACATTGTGAACTGCTGTTCTATTCTAAGCTTCACATCCTGACATTAAAACTTGATTATGACATGTGAAAATGACTCAGCAGACAGCAGCTGCTAATTTACTCTGTAAGTTTCCCATTCTTCTTAATTCTTCAAAACCATTCTAATCAGTTACAGACACTTAACTTTACTTCTTTCCATTAATATGTACAGTTAGAGTTAATAACACCACAGCACAAGCTATTAACATTCAGCAAAATGTAAGCAAATTACATGTCAGCAACATTTCAATATAAAACATTACTATAGCTTTAGTTTTACAAATTCTTCACTTTTAAGTAAATTTATATATATATTGTAAAATATGTTATTATGAGTAGATTTCTCACACACATATATATATATATATATATATATATATATATATATATATATATATATATAAATATATATGTACACACACACACACACAAACACACACATATATATATATATATATATATATTTATATATATATATATATATATATATATATATATATATATATATATATATATATTCACTTTAGAAGCTCAAAACACTGAAATATCAAAATTCAGTATTTTGAGCCCTTAAAGTGGAATCCTGAGAACAGTGAAAGCTTAGAAGATTGAAATTCAAAACCTTGAATACCGACAGTTTTGAATTTCGCACTTCTGAGGTTTTGCTGTGGTTATATATTCAGGTAAGTGTGTGTGAGTGTTAAGGGTTTTGGGTAGGGGCTGTGGTGTGTGTCAGTATGTTTTGTTGCTGTGAAGTGTGTGAGGAGAATGTAGCTTGTGTGGTGGTCTTTTGTGTGTGTTTGTGTGTAGTTCAACCTCGAAGTGAGAATATTTAAGTAGGGGGTGCAGCCCCCCACATGGTGGGTGTAGGCAGGCTTTCCCCCCTGCTTTTATGTAGTAAAGAGCTTGTGTTTGTGTGTGGGGAGGATGATGTGTGTGTGTGTGTGTGTGTGTGTGTGTGTGTGTGTGTGTGTGTGTGTGTGTGTGTGTGTGTGTGCGCGCCTGCAGTAGAAGTGCGAAATTCAAAATCTCTGGTGTGCAAGAGTTTGAATTTCGCCGCTCTGAGTTTTTGTGCTTTCAAAAATTCAACTTTATAGCTTCAAAATACTGAATTTCGACAATTCAGTATTTCAAGGATATAAAGTGAATCCACACACGCACACATGCACACACACACACACACACACACACACACACACACACACACACACATATATATATATATATATATATATATATATATATATATATATATATATATATATATATATAGATATATATAGACTTGAAAAAACAGAAAGAAAAGAAAGTTCCTTCCTGTTTTCCCAGACGTCAGAGATGAACTTTGACCTAGATTTTCTTCAAAACAGCTGAAGGAGCAGCAAGAAGCAAAGCAGGCAAGAATCAAGCAATTTCATACAACTGGAACATTCTTTTGTTCTCAAGCTTTTTAACTGCTAATTGAATCATAAATGCCCTGGGAAAACAATGTTTTACCCAGGAACAAAGAAAACAAAATCACCAGCACTTTAACACTTAAAATTAGCATATTACTTAGATATGACATTCGGTTAACCCAGTTAACCCAGCAATGCACATATTAAGCAAAGTTAAACAAATAAAATAAAATTCTCAACTTATATAGTCTTAAAGTTACAAATTGTATAGCTTATACTTTAATGACATTCTCTTAAGGAAGCATTTGTTTAACATTTAAGGGGGAATTCAATAAAGCATACACAGATTAATTTTCCATGTAGGCATAGTGGCACGGAGCTTACACGGAAGTAAGCAGTCGTGTGATCCATTAAACAAAGCTGAGGGCATGCAGGGGCATGCCAACATGGAAGTGTTCATATAATGCAAATAATCTCATAAGCTGGTAAATTCCATGCAAAAGAGGGTGTAGAGCAATCCATCAAGCAGACAGGCAGTTGTGCAGATCCTGTTTTGGTATCAGAAATGTAGACAGAAAAATTCCATGTACATGAAATTAAAAAGTGAACAGGGGCTGTGAAAGCCCTGTTAGAAGGTCAGAAATAGCAAAGCAGACACAGATATGTGCAAAAGTATGCCCCGTGTGTCCAAAAAGTAATGAAAAAATATTTGAAATAATTTTTGTTAATACCCATATTATATTTGCAAGGGGCAAAGCAAGTGCCGAAACATGCCGCTATGCAAAAAAAATATTTAAAAGTGTAAAAATGAAAAACAAAAAAAACAAAATATGCAACAATAATGTATTATAGGGCCTTGCATGGAGTATGTACAATGGTAGATGTCTGTGGTTGCTAAGGAGGCAGGTCCTGGAATAGTGTAGTATCCAGGTTGTGTGCATGGATCTGTATGCAAATGAGCTGAGGTTACTGAATAGCAAAAATGGGTAATCCGTGCCAGAGCTCAAACTCTTGTAGCCCCAGAACCATGTTGGTGTCCACAGAAGAGGTAGCTGTCATCAAAAAGGGGTGTATCTCTATTTCTTTTAACACACTGAAGAACAGCACCACCCATTTTGCACGCTGAGCAGAGGGGGATGTGTCCAGTCCTGCTAAGCTTTCTTTATCTTCAGGACATGTGTTTAAGCTAGTTTGAGCTGTGCTGAGCATGCCTATTGTTGGGGGTGTGTCTATTGACTGCTGAGGATTGTTTATACCTGCAGCAAAAAAAAAAAAAAAAAAAAAAAAGAAATTGACTGAGAAAGCCAATCATATATAAATTAATGATGACCCCTGTTCTACCTAAACTGGGCCATTCCAAACCCTCAGAGATGTACTTGGCAGGTAGAATGCATCATAGTTAGCTAATCACACAGGCTGTATCTGCAACAGAGCACTATAAAGTATGCATACTCCTTACAGTCTGATTTCCCACAATACTCTGCACCATTGGAGTACAGACTTGGGAATTTTAACTGAGAGATTGCTAGGGGCTGCTGCAGGTCTGCTACATCTGTATGTGCTAGATGCTGAGGTCAGTGCTGCTGCTGCTGCTGCTGACAACAGGCCTAGACTGAGAAGGAGAAGAGTATTCAGGCCCAGGGTAACCTTCCAGGAGCTACATGACCGAAAGATTCGAGAGCACTACAGGGTGGACAGGGATATACTACAAGAACTCACTGAGCTCTGCCACCCTCAACTCAGACCCAGACCCAACAGAGAGGAACCCATCCCAATTGAAACAAAGGTATGTGTAGCCTTTAGGATACTAGCTACAGGTACTTTTCCAAGACCAATGGGGACATGATGGGATCTCACAGGCATCAGCGTCCAGGGTACTCCACCAGTTCCTGGATGCCATGCAAACACATGCCAGTGAGGATATTTATTTACCTACGACCCTAAGGAAAGGGCCAGCAGTATGTGTCTCTTCTACTGTGTTGCATACTACCCTGAGGTACTGGCTGCCATAGACTGCACTCATGTCCACATCAAAGCACTGCCCAGTGAAGAGGGTAGAGTCTACATCAACCGCAAGGGTATCACTCCAACTTCCAGGTCATGTGCAATGCCCAGAGCATTATCATGAATGTGTGTGCTGGCAGTACTGTCAGTCATCGCACCTCCCATATCTGGCACACATCACCGCTGCACCAGATGTTTGCCAGGGGGTACATCCCATATGGTCATCTACTGGGGGAAGCTGGCTATGCACTGGAACCATGGATGATAACACCCATCAGAAATCCACACACACCTATTGAATAATGCCATAATAAGGCACACACACAAACTAGGAACATTATAGAGCATGTGTTCTGGCTGCTCAAGTCACGGTTCTAGTGCCTCGATATATTTGTTTGAGCCTTGCAGTACTCTCCAGCCACATGTGCATAGATGTTCACAGTATGTGCCATGCTACACAATATGATCCTGAGGAAACAGTTGTGGTAGGATCATCACAGGTAAGGGACACAGCCTCCCAACAGTACCTAGGTCCTCAAAGCCACACTCCCAGGGGGACTTGGAGGAGGAACCACCTGAGGTCATCCCTGTAGGCAGACATAGGCATGCCCAGTATGCCCTTGGCTTGGCCAACAGGCAACGCATAGCACATGCACTGACAACCTAAGGTCCTAGGGACTGACACCTTACTCCGACTCACATACATGGTAAAAAGGATGTCAGCCACACCAAACAACCTGTACCTAACCACATATTGGCTGTGTACTGCATGCATCAGACAGAGTGAGCCGTAAAACACAGGTCTCTCAACTGCTGCATTTACAAGGTAAGTTACTCTCCTATACAATAAATGTATGGGGTGTTAGACTATGATAGCATATGTATGGACCTGCAGCATGTATGCAACGGAATAGAGTGGGCTACTGGACAACTTGCAGAGATCTAACAGCCATTTGGGAGAACAGGTAATCTGTCCAGCACTGAGTGCCCCATAATATCCATTAGGCCACATGGCTGGAAACCCCACTGCATTATGCAAGGGAAATGCCAAACAGTGGGATCATAGGACAGATGCACAACTGTCAATGCCAGAGTCCTCTACCCCAACAAATCTGTGTTCCCATACAACTGCAGTAACAGAGTATGTTTGCAAAACTATATCAGCAGACCACACATTTCCAGGGATGTGACATACAACCTGGCCACATATATCTTACCCACAAAAACAGGGTTCAGTGTACATCTTTATGCTGTTGATATTGTGATGAATTAAACCTCTCTCTCTCTCTCTGTGGCAGCTGGTGTGCCTCACTGGGCTAAAGACATTAGCATGGGTGATGGTGTTGATGGTTTGAAGCTGGCAGCATGTTTCACTTTTGCATGTAAGTTAATCATATGGTAGAAGTCCCACAGACTATCATAACGCAGCAATCTGTTACTGCAAGACAACTGGACAAAGCCAAAGAAAATGGGAAGACAGAGGGCTAAACCTATAGACAGACATTATACATGGTCAGAGTAACCTAGAAAGTGGCTAGTATCACAGCAGGTTGCAATAGGTCAGATTAGCTGCAGGATGCAAAGACCATCAATTAAATGTCTCAGTAGTTACAACACTTCATTGCCTGCATTTTACAGTATAGTACCGGAAAGCCACAACTGTATGAGGAACAGAGCAGACATATGGGGCAATAGGCTGGACATTCTGTCACCCTGTATGTGGTGTTACAGCATGTGTCCCTGCACATCAAACTCTCAACCTCTTACAGCAACAAATCTGGCCAAAGCCATGAATGTAAGTGGGACAAAGGCCCAAAAATAGAGACAAGTGTTAAATATTGCACTTACAAACCTAAAGAATTGATAGAATAACATGTATTGCATTACCATTAATCTCCTGAAGTGTCTGCAGTCTGAATCTCAAATGTCTGTCATTATTTCCTGACATCACTCTTTAATTATTTGCCATTAATGTGCCAGAAAACCACAATGTTATATAACACAGACCAAAGATATGAGGCAAATATCTGGACGTTCTGTGCAAATCTGTACAGTTGATAGGTATGAGTCACATATTACATTCAACAAACAGCCAGAGAATGCTATGTATAAAATATCAGGGAGGTGTTGGAGTGTGGAAACAGGAGCAACAGCAAATGGTCTGCAGCACACAAAATCCTGGACTGGAGCACAAGTAGGTCTGGCCTAGAGTCACCTTGTAAATACTGCCAGTCACACTGGGCATGCTCCAACACTTAACTTGAGCCCATGTCGCTTGCCTCTTTCACCCAAAGAACAGTTATGTGGAAATATGTCTCTGCATACAGACAGCTATGTATGTCTCCCCCATCCCCCTCATACATGATTACCTTAGCTATGAGTATGTAGCACACACACACACACACACACACACACACACACATATATATATATATATATATATATATATATATATATATATATATATATATATATATATATATATATTTGTTAACAAGATATGTATATATCTATAGCAATATATATATATATATATATATATATATATATAGATATATATATATATATATAGAGAGAGAGAGAGCTAAATGTGTGGATTGGTATAGACTCTCCACACATATCTGCATAACACATTTGCACACATACACACACACATACACACACACACACACACACACACACACACACACACACACACACATACACATATGTGTGTGTGTGTGTGTGTGTGTGTGTGTGTGTGTGTGTGTGTGTGTGTGTGTGTGTGTGTGTGTGGGGGGATGTAGGAATGTCCCCAATTACACGCAGAATGTTAGGGGTATCTGCACCTATACATCACGACAGTTGTCTGATAGTAAAAGACGAAGGCTGCAAAAGGACAGACTCCACACACCCAGAGAACCCTGTGTCTGTGAAATGTCACCCTGTAGACAGACAACTGTGAGCAGGTGGTGTAATGTACATTGGTTGTAACACAGGCCTTGGACCGGCCATATTGTCCATTGCCAATTTTCCACTTACCAAACTGCAACCAACCAGACATGGCCATACTGGGAACTGTACACACATATCAGGGGTATTAACAGGTATACCACTCTTATGACACTAGAGACAATAATAGCAGCACACTGGACCACTCTGCAAGCCACAAATGCTGTGTAATACATGGCCACTTTGCCTAGGCCACAAGTACTGTGGCTGCATCGATAAATACAACAGACATAACCTGTGGCATATGCAATAAGTACTGTGAGATATAATATGTACAAATAAATAGGTAGGGGTTCTTATGACACAACAGGTAACTCTCTGTGTGTCTGTGTGTGTATACAGACATATCCCCTGCAGCAGTAAAGACGTGCCCATCTGGTCTATGTCTGTGCAATGGTTGTTCATTTTATGGCCCTGTGACTAGCTACTTTCCTCAACAGTGGCCTCCTTTACAAAGCCTGTTGATGTCATCCATCTTAACTGCACTGGCTGACAGTGTAATTTCTAGTAATCTCTGTGGCGTATGCGATAAGTACTGCAAGCTATAGTACATACTGCCTAGGTAGGTAGGGGCTCTAATTTCACAACAGTCAACTCTCTGTGTGTAAATGTCATTCCTTGTATCTCTAAAGACATGCCTATCTCTGAGCAATGGTTGTACATTTTAAGGCCCTGTGATTACCTGATGGCTTCTACACTGGCTTCCTTTATAAAGCCTGCTGATGTCATCCACCTTAACAGCACTGGTTGACAATCAAATTTCAAATAATCTTGAGGAGGTGGAGCCTGAATGGCTTATTGAAAGCAGGAGATTCTCAGAGCTGCATAAACTAGTATAAAATCAGGAAATATTTTTTTTTCTAACAAAAATATTCAGAATTGGTAAATAAAAGTGTAAAATATATAACTAGAAACTTTGGTGGACCTGTGAAAACATTTTCCTGTCAAACTACAAAGGAGAATATTTTAACCTGTTGAGAAGAGCAGCTCAAAGAATTCTCACTCTGACTTGGCTTTAAAAAGCGAACTGCAACTGGTGGCTACTACATTACAAGAACTGTCATTGAAAATGGATGACTTCAAGGAAAATTTAAAGAATCTAAAGGAAAATTGTCAAAAACAAACAGATACATTTAAAGATATTATTCAACAACATCAGTCTAAAATAACAAACATTGAAACCTCTGTGAATGACATTGAGGGAAGGCTTAAAGAAGAAGAAACCCAGAAGGAACTCCTCATCAAACAAAAACAACATTTGGCTCCTTAACAAGGTGGATGACCTAGAAAACAGGGAGAGAAGATCAAATATCAGAATTTTTGGCATTCCTGAAAGAACTGAAGGGGAAGATATCATCACATTTTTAAATTAATGGGTTCCAGAAGTCCTAGACTTAAAGGAAGGTTTCTCATTTGGCATTGAAAGGGCTCATAGAGCTTTAGGAAGACCAGCATCAACATATTCTCCTACACCTCCTAGATCAATAGTGATAAAGTTTTTATCTTATTTGGATAAAGAATTGGTACTGAAAACAGGCTGGAGTCTTTTAAAATATAATCAAAACCAATAAGGTTTGACAATGACTATTCTTCTAGAGTCCTGGAACAGAATAAAAAAAAGTGTCCACTACTAAAGCTTCTAAAGCAAAATAATATTAAAACACAACTTGCCTTTCCTGCCAGAATAAAAATCTTACATCTAATTGAAATGAGAACCTTTAACAACTTATAAGAAGCCACTGCATTCATTAAAATAATAATGTTATATCTATACCTGAAAATATGGATTGGGCATCTCCCTCCTTGAAGAGAGTCACTAATAAGTCTTCCTGGACTGATGTTAAAAAGAAAAAACAAAAAACTGAATAAAACATTGCTGTCCCTAACAGATCTCTCAAAGTATCAACTGCAACTTGACTTACATTCAAAATGTTTGTACTATATATCAAATAAGGTATGTCATGTATGTGTACTTTTCTATATATGCACAGTGAGAAGAAAATGATTGGTTCTATTCTATTAATAGCAATATATTACAATTAATTTAATAGTAAAGTTAAATAGTAAACTGTTCTACATCCCATGATTCAAAAGGGTTTACAAGCCTTACTAGTCTTGGCTCCCTTCAACACTTATGTACAATTTCTAGTACCTTTGGTAAATAGTTTCCTTTATATATTTAAATTGAGAAAGGTGGTGGATTGTTGAGATACCAATTGTATGGCTCTCAGCTTGCTTGGGTGCAGACATTTGATTCAAACTCACTGGATGTTTTGTGGATGAGCCGGGTGGATGGACTAGTACGACAAAATGGGAAGAAGAATGAAATATCTCCATTATTGGTATGTACTGTACATGGTATTGGATAAACGCTTGAACTGTACTGTTGGAATACTCAGTTGAGTCCATGTCACGTTATAGTGTATAAATAGATGGAAACTGGGAATTACTTGTATAAAGGTGGATGTGATGTTTGGTTACAGGGGACTTATGGACTCAGGACTCATTATTCGCTGGTTGGGGTTGATTGACGGGGAGACTTTCAGTGGAAGGGGTAAAAGGGAAAGGATTTGTGCTTTGATGCTCATTGAGTGGGAAAACTCTACTTTCATAATTTAAAGTGGTGAAGCTTTTTCAGAGCTCGAGACAGCTTGTGTGATAGTCCCTCGCCTTCTCATATTACATTGAGCTCTGAGTACAACAGAAACTGCAAACAGAATGAAGCATACTCCCAGAATTGTTGTCGTATTTCCTAGGAAGTGGGAAGTTAATGAGATTAGTGAAAGTGAACCCATTGCAACAGTATGCCCAGTGGTTATTAAACAGAATTCCTGACGAGTCATTATTTCACATAGAAGCACTATAAGTGATTAAGATTTAGATTTAAACGATTATATAAGATATATAGTGCTTTACGAAACAAAGTTTAAGAATTTCATGATCTATATTTGCAAAAATATTTAAACAGTAGCAAGTAGCATGCCTAATAAATAGCTGTAATTATAACTGGTGTAAGTGATATAAGAATAGTTTTAGTCATGCAGTTATATTTTAGCAAACCTGTACCTAATCCTCTCACAATGTTATATTCTTTATCAAACACAGAGTGCTGATGTTTTTACCTAAGGCTTACATACAATGCTACTTTTAATATTATTACCACCTGTAACTGTTGAAAATTGCTTAACATTGTTTATTAACAACCAAATCTATAATTACTCACCTAGCTAAATTGAGTCCTTATAAGAGTAGGAATACACTAATCTCATGTATATGTTATACTGAGTTGTCTTAGCAACATTTGACAGCATATTACTCTTTGGATATTGTTTACATATGTCTACATATAGATACTCTGATCTTTTTACCCTCCCTTTGGCAAATTAGATGTGCTTATAATTAATATGCAAAAGAAAATGGAAATATCAATGCTTTATTGATTTGTTAAATATGCTATATTAACTTAGAAGTTTCTTTAGAACCAATTTGGATCATTTGTTTGATGACCGTTCATTTAATTATGTACCTTTTAAATATCAGAATTACTTAGTATACAGGTTAAATGAATAATATGTATAAAAGACAAGTTAGTAGTCAAGCATATACTTACATCTTTTCATATAGACTCTTAAATTATAAGAACTCTTGTTTAATTTTTTGTATACTGTGATTAGTCACCTTCACATTAGTAATGCAATGATGATATTTGACTGTTGCTGACATAATTATTAGCTTATAAGGGAAATTAAAGCCTGATTGGATGAACAGTAAACATTACAAGGTATTTAATCTACAAATTATTCTCCTTTACTATTTATTGTCTTATGGGCTCAGAAAGAATAGAGAATGAGGTTAGGATGGTTAGCCTAACAAATTTATTTTTGTCTGTTAGACGAGGAATGCCTTTCATTCCATGTTTAGTGTGGGTTAAAATTTATATAAGTTCAAATTTTGTTAACAAGTTATTCAATTTTTTTTCTAGTTTTAAAAAGCCTGACCTAAATCTTTTTTTCTATAAATCTTCATGAAAAAGACATTGTTGATTAAGATAATTAGAAATGTGCTAATTAATATAGAGTTCACTCTACAGGAGGAGTTGTATGTACTTAGGACTTTAATAATACAAAGTCTTTTTTTAAAGGAATCCTGACATGGACCTAACATTGGTGTCTTTAAATACTAACGGCTTAAATAAACTGAATAACAGATCCAACTTATTAAGGTATCTAAAACTAAATAGAGTTCAAGTAGTTTTTCTACAATAAACTCATTTTAAAACCAATGACAAATTTACATGGGACCTAATAAATACACAGCATTAGCCCATTATTCCTATAAATCAAAGACTACAAGACTAACAAGTTTATGGCAAAAGATTTCATTAAATCCAGAAGTTACTTATAAATATGTAGACAGGGATGGACTTATAGCCATTGTTATACTAAAATGTAATAACAGAATATGGACTTTAGTGAGCTTATATTGGTTTCCTGGTATGGGGTAGGATTAGCTAAGAAGCACTTAGATCTCATTGCAACTATTTCTAAAGGCAATATAATAATAGGAGGTAACTTTAATTGTATTACAGATGTCACAGAAACCACAAATAAGAAGTCCCCTTGACTATCATCTACTGCTAAACTATTAAAAAATGGACTAAGATTTTCAAATTAAGAGATGCTTATAATGCTATATGATCTAATTCATTACCTTTTCACATCAAGACTACAGACATGGCACCCAAACCAGAATAAATAAAATATATGTCTCTCAAGATCTTTATTCAAGAATTTTAAATTTCTCAATACTGCCATATCCATTCTCTGATCACAACTCCATTGTACTGGAAACTCATATGGAGTTTAAATCACTAGTTATTACTTCTAGGATTCCTTCATACATTACAAAAATCAAAGAATTTAAACCTTGGATAATTCCTGAACTTTATTTTTTTTCTAGAAATGAATTACAAACCAGAAACTAACATACATATAGCCTGGAATTCATTAATAGCCTATATATATAGTAAAACCATTAGTTGGTTCAAAAATAAAATTAAAGAATGTGAATCAGAATTACAGGAATTACAAAATCAACTTTTATTACTTAAATCCAATAAGAAGTTAGACATTACAGAGAATAAAAAGAAAATGGAAGAAGTAAGTAAAAAATATAATGACATACTATCCCATAAAGCTAACTTAGCCGTGGAAAGATTAAAAATAAATTATCATACTGCTTCTCCAAAACATCTACATAACCCATCTATGAAAGTTAAAATGCAATCCAAAACCAATAATATTGTTGGCATTTTACATGAAGGGAAGGGGGAAAAACGTTTGGACATAGGTGACATTCTAGATGCATTTAAAAGACATTATGCTGAACATCGTAAAAGTGAAATAAATATAAGCAAACATTTGAATATTGAAAATATATCCCCCAACATTAAAAAAAATTCTGAAGAATTAAAGCTGGAGCTGCAAAAAACAATCACACAGAAAGAAATTATAGATAAGATCAAAGAAAGTAAAACTAGTAAGGCACCAGGTATAGATGGTTTAATTAGAAAATTATATAAACTGTTTCCCACTTCCATAACTTCTCTCCTACACAAAACTTTTCTTGAAGTCTAATAACTAGCAAAAAATGTCCCCCTCCTGCAGATATTATTTAATCACTCCTATCTTAAAGGAAAGCAAAGACCCTAATTATTGTAACTCTTACAGACCAATTTCCTTGTTGAATAATGATAATTATAAAATCTTCATGTCAATTATGATCAACAGAATGAAAATCCCACTGTCCAAAATAATTAACAAAGATCAAACTGGTTTTATATATAATAGGCATACACAGGACAATATTAAAAGGATACCAATGCTAATTGATTATTTAAATAAAGAAAATCAAGAAGGATTGATAATTGGTCTAGATATAGAAAAGGCCTTTGATTCCTTAAATTGAGACTATTTAGTTAAAGTTTTACATATATTTGATTTTCCTTTCGCTTTTATCACACTTATAACGAAAGTTTATGAAAACAGCTTAGCATTCATTAAAATAGGACCTTTTACTTCTGAAGCAATTCAGATTACTAGAGGTACTAAACAAGGTTGTCCCATGTCACCTATTTTGTTTGCCATTTTAATATGCAACAATCCAAAGATAAGAGGTATAGATGTATATGATCAATATAGTTCCAAAATAATGTTGTTTGCTGATGAAGTGCTTTTTACTTTGCCTAACTCTAAAGAACTATTAGATGAAGTAGACTTATGAATAGGAAACTTTCAAAAGACCTCAGGTCTGTACTTTAATAAATCAAAAAAAAATTATTGTTGTTAAATAAAAAAGAGGAGGTACAAGTACTTGCAAATCATATTGTTGGTAACCACGTTTCAGCTTTAAACTATAAGAAGTTAGTCCTGTGTGAGAATATGATAGAAACACTAAACAATTACACCAACATTATATATTTCATTAAAACATTGGTGAATAAATGGAATAATATGTTTATAACATTTGAAGACATATTACAATTGATAAAAATGGTCTTACGCTCTAAAGTAATGTATATAGCACTGACTCTTTTATTTTACCAGAAAAAAGATTTCTTAAAGAAATTACATCAATTCTGTTAAGATTTTTATGGTATCCTAAAAAAATAGAGTTGCATATTCTCATCATATTAGACAATGGGAACAAGGGGGACTAAAATTCCTAGATATTGAAACATACATAAGGGCTTCTATACTTAAAGCTGTGATAGATTGGGTAAATCCTAAATATTCTTCTAATTGGAAATGGTTACATTCAATCATACTAATGAATGAAAATGCCTTATCAAAAAATCTTATGGTCACAGATAAAGATAATAGAATATGGTGGTATTTGAGCATAAACCTACAATATAATATAGCAAAACCTACCAAATTAAATCTAATTAACCATATTTTTGATGTCTTTAAGAAATTTATTAATATGAATATGGGCATAAAGCTTTGGTTTGCATTTTTAATCTCGTTCACTATTACAAGGAATTTCTCTGACAGGGTGCACAGAGTGATTTTTACTTCCTGGGAATATAGGAACTTAATATGTTGGTTTCACTGTATAAAAAATCAACAGGTTTTGGAAGCACAATATTTATTGTCAGCTTATGGATTAACTCCTCATGATTAGTTAATATTACAGAGTGTTTTAACATAGTCTAAGGATCTATGTAGAATAGCAAATAATTCATCTTTTAAGAGTATTCCAAAATTCATAATTTGGCTGTTTTAAATAATTTACAACAATACTAATACAAAGAATGAGTTATCATACTTACATAAAGTAATAATTGCTTATAAGACAGCTCCTAAATTATCTTATTGGCAATATATTACTAAAGGTATACAGACTCCCTTATCATCAGAAGATAAGACAAATATCTTACTGTCAGTTAAACTAAAATCCCACTCACAATATTGGTGAATATTTAGTTGGAAATATCTACATAGATCCTTTTTAACTCCTGATAAAATTTCAAAAATCATCTCCTCTAGTAATGCATTATGCTAGAAATGTCAATCATCAACTAACGCAGACTGGCCCTACATTTTTTATGATTGCACCAATATTAAAACATATTGGAATGGGATTAATACATTTTTACAAGCAATATGTACAGATTAATTTGTCCTGATCAAACCTTTAATTTTATTGAATGTAATTAAAAATCCTCACCTGAAGAAAATAGATTTGCATTTACTATGGACCATACTAGCAATAGAAAATGTATAAGTAGGAGATGGAATTCCAACACAGCACCCACTATGGAGGAATTTGGGTCTATATTAGAACACTGAACTTTCAAAATTTCGAGTGTTCTAATATCGACCCATTTTCAGCAAATGCTGAAAATATCGAAGAAACAGAAAAACACATTTTTTCCTAGGGAAAGAATATGGTTGTCCATTTCTGTTGCTTTGGTATTTTCAGCGCTGTGGTGGAAAGTTACGGCTTGGGTTCAGGTAAGTGTGTGATTGTGTGAACGTGAGGGTTAGGGTGGGTTAGGTGAGTTAGAGTTAGGGCGCGAGTCAGGTAAGTGTGCGATTTTGTGGATGTGAGGGTTAGGGCGGGGTAGGTGAGTTAGGGTTAGGGCACGGGTGAGGTGACTGTGCGATAGTGACGGACTTTAGGGTTAAGGTTTGGGATAAGGTAAGTGGATAGTTAGTGGTGTATGTATAGTTTAGTGTAGGGTTAGGTGTAAGAGTTTAGGTGTATGTGTGTGGATTGCTGTTTGTTTGGTGTGCTTGTGTTGTGTGTATGTGTTTTGGAACAGCAAATTATTTCCCTAGGAAAAAAATTGCTGTTCTCTATGTTCGATGTTATAAATTTTCGATTAATACGGTTTGATATTAGAACACTCGAAATTTTGAAAGTTCAGTCTTCTAATATAGACCCAAGGAATTTATATGTTTATTGAAGAAGTCTGCATTAATGGTGATCAAAACTAAAGAATTAAGGATCCGTCCTAAGCCATTAGTTAATAACTCATGAAGGAAAGTTTTGACTTTGACACCTTGCAACTGGAATCAGACTCTTCCTGATAATTTACACACAATGTACAAAGACTATTATCTATACTTAGATCTGTTGTTATCTTAATCTACTATTGTCACGCTGAATGTAAATATTATATATAGTTAAGTAATTTCTATTTAAATGTAAACAAATCTTTATTATGCTATATGTTTAAAATAAAAAATTGAGTAAAAAAAAAGTCAAGTAATCTCCATGTGGCATGCGATAAGTACTGCAAGTTTTAGTTTGTACTATTAGATCAGTAGGGGTTCTAATCTCACATAAGTCAACTCTGTGTGTGTCTGTATATACATGTATCCATCTACAGCACTATGGACAAGCCCATATGGGCAATCTCTGTTTAATGGTTATGCATTTTATGGGCCTAAGACTAGCTGCTGGCCTCTAAATGCCCTCCCTTATAAGGCCTGCTGATGTCATCCACTTTAAGAGTACTAGCTGACAGCACAAAGTCAGATAAACTCTGTAATGCATGTGATAATTACTGCAAGCTATAGTGTGTCATAGTGCATAGATAGGGGTCCCAGTCTCCCACCGGCAAACTGTGTGTGTGTGTGTGTGTGTGTGTGTGTGTGTGTGTGTGTGTGTGTGTGTGTGTGTGTGTGTGTGTGTGTGTGTCCATCTGTGTGGTTAGACATATGTCCACTAGTATCACTATGAACATGCTATATGGGCCATTTCTGTGTAATGGTTATGCGTTTTGCAGCCCTATTGACAAGCTCCAGGTCCTATATAGGCATCACTGATGTTTGCCACCAGCTAGGTTTGTACGGTCAGAAAACTCAGGTGACATGTGTAAAGGGTAGCAGACCTTCTCACAAACTATGAATGCATAATTATGCCGGTCTCCCCCATTGTCCCAGATATGATCTTCTACACATATGCACCTAGGAAACCATGCACAAATACTGCCATGCCTTGTTGATGTCATATTTCTACTGTGCTGCCATGCCATCATGTGTCATCCATGTGTCCATAGAATAACCATTCAAACCCCTGGAACAGAAACATACACAGGTCTGTGATACACCTGTCATTCTGTCACACTGCCACCAGTCTAACATCATGCATCTAAGATACACAAAGTTGTTGTGTAGTCATGACACATGCCAGCATACAGTACCTGTCATGGCCCACAACACCTGCAATGGCATAACAATACTGCATTACATAACTACATTGAAAGTAATATAGGCACCCTGTGCATCAGAGACATATTTGCATGTCCCTGCATCAATGGCATGGATGACAGAGATGTAGCACAGGTATCATCACATGCACAGGGTGTGGTGTGGGGGTACCATAGGCCTAGGCTGTGCCATACAGTTGTCAGCATGTGTGTAAGTCAGGAAGGGGTGTTGGCCAGATGTGCCATGCAGAGGTGCCATGTGTGTCTGTTGGTGACCTGCATGTGACAATGATGTTTGAGGGTGTGCATGTACACAGTCAAGCCCAGTGTTAGCCCTACACATGTGTATGTTGGACAGCTGTGGACAATACATGGCAAAGTGGACAGTTCACCATCTCCAGCCACGAACACAGGAACTTGCTCTGTCAGGAGTGGCACTGGCACCACCATGCCCAAGTTTGGATGTGATGCTAGTACCTGATGGTGACTGCTGTCTGCTGGGCCTGTGTCATCCATGGGACCACCCAGGACCATGTGTCCATGGCCTACCATGTCATGGTTTGGACAGCACACTTCCCTCTGTAGCGCTTGAGGTACAGGATTGTGAGTGTGCACAGACATGTGGTCTCTCAGCAGATGGTGTTGCTGACCTACGTCCAAGTGCCTGATACCCTACCCCAACCAGATGTTCCAGCACAGACAACGTGCAGGCAAAGACAGACAGTGTCTCAATCCCACTATCTGTACACTACATCAGTGAAATTGTCCATGGCATCACCAATGCAATGGAGACAATCATGGATGTCAGACCCTGCTGCATCCATGAGCCTGAGAATCCTTCTGGTGTTGTGTTTGATATGTGCCTCCATGACAGCCCAAAACATGCGGTGAGTGATCCATGATGTAACACCTGTGACAGGAGGTTGATTGACAGCAGTCCGCCTTTGAGCATCCCTGTCAGTCTGCCTGTGTGGGACCTCACCAGCTGTCTGGTTACGGCCAATGTCTACACTCACTGATGTCATAGTTGTCTCATTGTCTTATTCAATGCCGACACCATGTGACAGTCCATTATCTGTGGCCTCTGCAGACTGGGTATGTGTGGGCATACTGACTGTGTGAGGAGACAAGTGGAGCAGAAGTGGGATGTCAACCTCTGGAACAGATTCAGCCCATGACAACCTCACCTCTGCCTCACTATGGCCGCCATCATCATTAGAGCTGGATGGGACACTGGCATCATGTTGTGAGGGAGTTCACCTGTGAGGAGGAAGACAAAATCAGTACATTATTACCTGCACTATTATGAAGACTCATACAGATGAGGAGGCACAGCTGCATTACCAGTCACACATCTTCTCATCACTGATCTCATGCTCAACACACAAACACATAACATACGCAGACAAGACAGGCCCTTTCTAACACGCACTTCAGCTACATCAGTGAAAGTTGCTAGTACACTACACTCATAGGGTATACAATATGACAGTATATGTGATAGAACTACACATAATACCCAGTACACCTATCCTGAGAATGATATGCCTGCTGTAGTATCACTGCTGCAGGCATGTACCATCTCCCTATAGTGAGTGAATAGGCATCTTGGAGTCATTGCCTCCTGTATAGCAGGCTGCATACTTCTTCATGACTATAACTGCAAACGTGTTAGTGTTTGTACAAATACACAGGTTCATAGGTTCATAGGTTTGTACTAGGCTATCAGCCCTAGGGCCTATACAAGCCTAGCCATAACAATTCCCTTTCTATTTCTTCCCACACTATTTACTTCCCTGGACCCCTGCCTAGCAGGGTGACTGACGTGATCCCCGGGGTGAATTTTCAGCTGTTATTATTCAATGTATGCACTGTAGTCAACTGCTCCAATATGGAACATACAATTATTCCACTCTTGCTAAGCATAACAGTTGTGCCTTGGGCAAAATGGCAGTCCTTAACATTCATATGGTGTATATGAGCTGTAAAACAATGGTATCACACTTACCAGATACAGGACCATAAACTCCAGCCACAGCTGACATGCCTATGACAACGTGAGGGAGATGAATTGAGAGCAATACCAAATGTTGCACTGTTAGAGGATAATATGTGCATATACCCATATGTACAGTAGCTAATGTGATACTGCCTACATTGCTGATATTCTGAGTATGGGTGCACAACTGTGCATTAAAACAACCCCCCAGTGCAGCTAGACCTGACACCCATGCACCCATGTACTGTTATGCAGAGCCTGCCACAATGACTGATACAGTATTACATTGGCAAGTAAAGTAAGCTTACCCGGATGCTCCTTTGATGTGGATGCTGTGCCCCCCACCTCCAGAATATATGGGGTGATGGATGCCTGGGAGCTGGTGGTTGATTATAGGTTTGCCAGGAATTCCTCTGTGGTTGTGAGTGGTTGTTTCGTTGCAGGCCCTCCACCAATGGCAGCATGATCCCTGGCCACAGCAGCTCCCCTTTTATCATGTGGCATTTAGCATATCTGTGGCCCTGTGTTGGACCTGCTTGTAAGTCCTGTCTTGATGTCTACTTTAGTTAACCACCCTGACAAGGTCACCCCACAATGCTACATGCTGGTCATGATGTTGGCAACCCGTTGAAAGCAGAATGTGATGATGCAGTCTGAGGCCATCCAGGATAACAGCATTCTCAGCAGCTGTGAATGGGGGATGCCTCCTGTGATGCATTGTTCTTGAAAGACAACAAGAGGGGGACACATTACAGGACCAGATACATGGACATTCATTATGTACAGACCCTGCACAATCAATATGGCCTGCACTATCCACCTGTCCCTCACACACCATAGCCCACAGTCTATCAACACACTACATGTGTAGCTATCACCAAAATAGTAGCAATATTGGGTATATCCCTGTGTGCTGTGACAGATTCTGCTTTATGTCTCCACACCCATCACCTGCAGTGTACTGTGGTATGTCCCCTATGGGAAAGCTCACACTAATGTCATGCAGCCACAATCAAATAGCCATGTGATATTACAACAACTATATGGGGACAGTCCAGCAAAAGCAGTGTGACACAACAACAGGCAGCAATGCAAACCTATTGTAGGCATCCCATCTCCCCACTACACAGATATTTGTGGACTGTGAACATGCCCATCATGAATCTGTTCCTTTTGGCACAAATGTGGATGTCTGATAAATGGTTGACCAATCATTAATGGTTGTTGACAGACAATAGGGAATCTGGCTGTCACACACCAGACACCTCAGAAAACATGTATCCTACAGTAATATCTGTTAGTGTATTCATGGTTTTACATTGTATGGCCAATATGTATCCCCTGTCACTGAGGTCCGGCCTGTGTCCCCCCATTACTTATGTATATAACCAAATCCCTCCTGTAAGGGGTTGACAGGTACATTAGCCATAGCTCTCAACAAATAAAGGATGAATGTCAACAAAACAAAACCTAGTCATGGTACATCAGGGACAGTTCGGGACACCTGTAGAATGCCAGCACTATTTATGTCTCGCATTGACAGACTGAGAGGTTGTGAACTATAGTACATCATTTGATGTTACAGGAGTGTACACCCTTACTTAGTGTCACTATCTCTAGTACAGATTCCACTAGCTTTCCTACAACAGCAGACCATTGTAGGAGGGAGTAACAGGGGCAGAGTTGGGATTTGACTCAAAGTAGGGACAGTTGATAGGCATGCCTGTAGCTGTTGGACAGCAGAGTATCACCAACATGTCAATACCATAGATGTATGACAGGCCTATTGTTGTAATCTCTATTCCCCATATCATGTCCTATTATCTGCTTCCCATTATATGGGGATATCTATTACATACCTTTTTTTAAGTGTTCATCTGCAAATAGCTTGCAAATCCATTCTCTGTGTGAGCAAAACAACACACAGACCTGTTCCCCATAGGCAGTTGATTGCCTTTTGTAGGTAATGCTCATTAACAGGTAATTGCCTGTGCACCAATCTGTGGCTCAAGCTTGAAACTTGCTTCCAAAACAGCTGGGTTGCACTTTCATTAGCCAATGACATGGCACCACTGTGCAACTTTTTCTTAGTCTTTGAGATGGACATTAGTGAGGTGTGGAGACTACAGCTTTACAGAGGGTAGGTACAAATACTGCCCATTGTTGAGATTTGTGAGGTATGTCCACAGTTTTGCATGTGTTTGACCAATGTCCCATGACATTTTGATTATCTGGCAGTTCAGTTATAAACATTGTGGGTTGTGGTCAGTAAGGAGAGGGAGACATGTGAATGTCAGACGTCATACCCATCAGACTATGCATGGTGATGCAATAGTTGCTATTCTATCAGCTCAATATCTTTGTAAGGGTAAACTGTGAAACATATCCCTGCTGCTGGACCTTTGACCCCCTACCCTTTTTGTATGGGTGTGTTGGATCCCTTGTTCTAGGGGGTTGTGAGGTATGGTAGGTCTGTAGCAGCAAGTTTAACATGCAGCTGCATATGTTCCAGGATGCAGCTCCTGCTATAGCCTAGGACACATAGGGGGAAGTGTAAACTCTTTGGAGGACAACAAGCTGTATGTGTAACTGAGGCAGCAGTGTCAGCTGTGTCATCACAGCAGAGCCATGGTAAGGGTACACTTTACAGTCCAATTGATGCTTGTGCGTAAGGTACATCTGTTATGTAACAGTGCCAATCACACAGTAGTAGGTGGTATATAGTTTGGCTATGCATGCATCTGCAGTGTGTCCTTACCTACAGGCCTTTGGCTTGCAGACATGGGTAGCAGTTAATGCAGTAGCAGCAACCTGTGTTGGTTAAAATTACATGACTCGGTCATTACTTGGTGTGTTCACAAGAATGTGATTGATGTACAATACACTGGATTTGAACACAGGACTGTGGGTGACAAAATATACTACATGCAGGACATTTAATAGACTGAGCTACTGAATCAGTGTTGTAGCAAGTGTATTTGCAAAATATATGTGCATACATACAGTCTGTGACACACACTATCTGCATCCATCATTATGTGCAAGGCTTTCAAAGGCAGTTGTTATGCAGCAGGGTTCCAGTTGTACACATGTATTTTGCTACTGCTGCCTTAGCAGGTGTGTTTAAAGATGTTGCTGATAAAATGGAACAATTACCTGCTATCATACCTGTCAACCTCTTAGAGCAAGAAATCTGGACAAAGCCTAAATAAAAGTGGGACAAAGGCCCATAAATAGGGACAATCTATAAATATTGCTCTTACAAACTTAGAATGTTAATAGATTAGCAGGTTTTCCATTAGCATGTGTTTTCTTTCTGAAGGGTATAAAGTGTGAACCTGAAATGTCTGTCATGATTTTCTAACCTCAATTTTTAATGACTTGCCACTACCTTTCCAGAAAACAATGAATGTATGAAAACCAGGCCAAAAATAGGGGACAAAACTCTGGACATTCTGCAACAATCTGTATAGCTGACAGGTATGCCTGCTATCCCAGGCTGCATGTACATCCATTATTATTTATTTGGCTGTGTACTGGTTTAGTGTTTGCATCACAGTCCCAGATACACTTCCATTTATCCCATTATATGTACTTGCAATGTGGCAGTGGCAATCAGTATATTTTGCTGGAAACACTTGTTTTAGCTCAGAGGTGAGTGACCTAATGGGCTAATGCACTGTGCTATAGTCAACAAGGGTCCATGTTCAAGCAATGACAGGGGTGGCCATTTTGCAGATGTGCCTAACACTGTTAGAAACACATAAGATTATTAAGGCACTTTTATGCACATTTAATCAGGTTTGCATGGTGCACCGCTTGGCTCTGCACAAACACATGCTAAAAATTAATAAAGAAAAGAAAAAGGGGGTGATAGAACAGTGATGAAATGGGGGCAACCTGGGGGAAAACATACTGAAAGGCAGGTAGGGTTGTGCAGGAAGGTTGTAGGAAAGAACCATAGCTTTCCATTTGTTGTACAGCAAGAGCTGTGCAATTTTTACAGACTATGTACATGAATTTAGATCCTCAAATCCCAAAGAGAGGGGTGAGAACAACATAAATGTGTTCTCAAGTGAATTGGACCTAATTAGTTGTGCAAAATGGAGAGCTATGTATGGGGCAATATTTTGTTTGTGGGTCAGGTGCCCACATTTTTTAAGGAGAGAGTGGAATGTTGGGGAAGGGATGTAGGTACATGTGGGGAGGTAAGTTGGGTAGGAGAGGTTGCATTTGCAGACAGACAAGACAGAAAAGACAGCATACAGGGGTGGTGTGTGACATACGAGGGGGTAAACACCTTGGACGGGGAGGGTGTTGAGGAATCAGAGATGCATGTGCCTCCAGATGGCAGCAGCATGACTGAGCTCCCCACCCATGGGCAGTCAACACTGCTCCTTCACTGCCCCAAAGTTGGCTGTGCTGGAGACAGGGCTACCAGCCCCCACCAGGTTGTTGAATCTGCCCTCATCTGGTGCAGGTGTTGTTCATAACTTTAGGCACAATCCTGCGCACCATGGCTGGTAGTTGATCCTGGATGACTACTATCACTCTGCCACCGCTCCCAGGGGGGACGGGCCCCGTCCCCTGAGCCCGAGGCAGTTCCTCCCGGAGGTGGTGCAGGGCCAGCAGGGGGGGCACCACTGGCTTGGGTCCCAGTTGTGCTAGGACCTGGGGCCATGGCCAGCTGAGGCAGGGTAGGTGGATCAGCATGAACCGGCCTACCCTGACGTGCTGTGGTGTTAGAGGTATAGCAATGTGTATCGGTTAGTTATGAACAAAACATTTTGTTAGTTATAACAGCATGCCAGAACAGTGGAAATAACCCATTAACATATCAATGCTTATGATATGGAACACAATAATAAATAACATACCTGTCAGTATATTAACAGCATGCCAGTAACAGTTATGGCATAAGGTCAACAACACTGATAATTCAACAAAATATGTTAATATGCAACCATTGTAATACATAGCAATAATAAAACACATGACCCAAAATAAAGTTTAGAGAACAATATATGTTAATAGTAAACCATAACCAATGTATAACAATAATAAATTTAGATGAAGATAAGGGGTAGGGAGAGAGATAAATACAGCCCATTACTACCGGTATAGGCTATATAGTTTACAACAGTAATACTATATACTCTACAGTTTTGTCCTTCCTTAATGTTTAAAAGTGCCCTATAGCTGCTGTAGCATGTACATACACTCAAGCTATCCGCATGCTACAGTATGGGCCAAGCATTAACACCTGCAGGTACACATGTACAGAGAACACTTACATATCAGGTGGACCTATATAACAACCAAGGAGAACTGTGGACTGATGTAGTGTGACTGTGCTATTGACATAATCATGTCAAGGATAAATGTGTGATAGAGGGATAACACAACAGTAATTACAGTCCATGACAGTGTGACACTTGAGAGACATGTATGTGTACAGTACAGAGAGTAAACAACTATCAAGCCATCTTTGACAGGCATGGAGATAGAACTTCAACAAACTTTCACAGACTCTCCAGGCATACAGACATACCAAGATTACACATTTTATTTTGTTTTGTTTTTTTTACTATTTTACTTTTTGCCTTTATTTTATGAAGTCTTATCACATTCCTGGTCAATGCTCGTAACAGTCTGTTACATCTGAACACACACACTATTTACTCATAATAAGGGCTACTTCACACATTTACCTGTATTCCCTGTGGTGAGAACATCTATCATCAATACAAAACTGATTCAGTAATATTTATTACAATATGGCACTGGATTCGAACCCTGGTCGGTGTGTGACAAAATTTACTTAAAATAGATCATTTAACAAACTGAACTACTGAACCACTGCTAACTACTGACTGACTGACTGATATTTGCCTAGAGCAAACCTGGAAACAAAATATGACCTGGTAATAGTACTACAGTTTTATATTAGACTGCAGTGACAGTTGAACACACATGCGTGAGATTCATGCATGACAGAGATTCTAGGTAAACGATACATTATTACATAGAATGCAGGTGTACACAATATACTGTTAGTGGATGGAAATATCTGTGAAGTCTATAAACCATATCATATTATTGGGTTGGCTAGCTCACCCATATACAGTTGCAGCTAGTATATTTGCAGTCTACAGCTATTACACTGTCATATTTGCCTGCAGCACCATACCTCGGACCATGAATGCATATAGCTGAAATGCAATGGTTAACACAGAACAACCCTGATATGCACAATATACCTTGGGTGTTAATTGTATTGTTTCAGATATTACAGAAGAACAGGTATCATAATGTATTTCTTGTACAACAGCTCTGAATCTACAGTTATTGTATAACGCTGTTTATCAGCTATACCTTGAGGCAAGCAGTGGTATTCTTTTTTGTTTGTATTTCAGAGCAGTTGTCATAATTGATTTCATGCAAAACAGCCCTAATTGCACACATATGGCACAACACAGCTTTATTAGGGGTACCTTCATGTAGTTACTGGTATAGTTTTGAGTCTTTATTGCGCAACAGTTGATATAATGCAGGTGTTGCAATACAGCTGTAATTCCACAATTATTGTAGTAGAAACTTTGTTTCATTTGCATTATCAGGGTTAATGCTTTACTCTTCCCTGTTTATTGCACTATAGTTGACAGTAGTCACTTATTGCAGTACAGGCCTATGTCCACATTCATTGCAATACAGAAATATTTACTGTATGTACCTATTGGCAGTTAATGCTTTACTCTTTCTTGCTTATTTGACTATAGATTGCAAATTAATCTGTACTCACCATACTCATGGCACAACCTGGCCAAGTGATCTGCATGTACCTCTAGGTTGCGCACTCTCTCCTCTGCAGCTGTAGGGAGAGAAGTACACCATTATGCATGCCTGTCTATCAAACATTTAGATTAGGTATTAGTAAAACAATGCTAACAGTACCTACAAACTTGTGGGGCATTCCCAGCCCAAGTTTCCTGGACCCAGGTATCCAGAAGATCCCCCTTCTGATGCTTCAGGTCATCATAGTGGTGACAGACCTGCTCACCTTTGTGGGGGATACCTGTATCACTGGTGAGATTGCATGTCAGCCAGTCCCAGGCCTCCACCTTGCACTCTGAGCCCTGGAACTGCCTCTGTAGCAGCCAGTCTTCATGGTCTTTCACTAAGAGTACAACCATGACCCTGGACTCCTGAATGCTCCACCACTGTACCCAGAGGCGAGCACCGTCTCCAATGCCTGCCATATTTCCTGCACATTTCAAACTCCAACTGGTTATGCTGTATTCCTGAAAAATTGGAGCTGATCTCACTTTATATTAAGTACATCTGGTGCCTCAGCATTTCACCTTCAAGGATAACTCACAGAATCACAAAACTCCATTTATACAAATTACCCCCTGCTGATTCGTTACATAATTCTCCAAAGCCAATTTCAAAAATACCTTAAGTAATAATACACATACAATAATATTTTAATACAAAATTAGAATGTATAAATGTATAAACTTTGTAAAACATTGACATACATGCTTTGTAAATAAATCACCAAACTGCTCATCCATAGACAAAAGATGTCAAGATTCCATTACAAATTTTCTCAATATAGCAGAAAAAAGGGAATATTTTGTAGCAAAAGAAATGCCCTTATTATCCATCTCATTGCTCTGGAGATCCTTCACATTAGTATTCACCATCCATTGCCTACCAAAATTCACATTATTATCATACATCTGAAATCCCTCTCTGTTCACAACTTTACCATCATAAATCCTCTTAACTGCATCGTCCATGCATTTTCATTACAAAATACTTCCCTTTATCTGATGTATTGAGAAAGTTGGTGGTGGAATCTTGGCATCATGTGTTTATGGATGAGCAGTTTGATGATTTATTTCCAAAGCATGTTAGATTCTCCTTTGGGAGGTATTCAGATCTTAAAGAACTGCTCAACTTTAGGTAGGTTGGTGGAAATTTTGTTAAAGTAGGCATATTTCCCTGTGGACATTGCAGGGTGAGTAAGAGGGTTACAAACTTGACAGGTAGTTATATTAATGGCAAAATATTCATTTCTAGGGGGCAATTTAGTTTGTAGCTCTTGTGGGGGTGGTATACATTTTGAGTTGCAGATATAGTGAAAGCAAATGGTATATTGGACAGACCAAGAGAACGGTTAAGGTAAGAATTTTACAGCATTTGAGAGATATTAGAAAGGTGAATATTAATAGTCCTGTTGCTGAGCATTTTCATGCAGTCCATGGTGGATCTGATGAAAGTTTGTTTTTTGTGTATTAGGTCAACCATAAATGATGAGAGGGGGTGACTTCATCTCAATGTTATTTAGTTTTGTCCAGTTTCTCTTTTTAGATGTCTGGCAGATGTCAATTGCTGCTCGCCACACCACGTAAACTTTAAAAAAAGATATATATATATATATATATATATATATATATATATATATATATATATATATATATATATATATATATATATTAAACACATTGATATCATGCACTTGGACAGTGTAGCGGGTGTGTTACTCATCTGCGGACACAGTTAGTGACACACTCCCTACACTGATTTAATAGCCATGTTCCACAGCTCTCCCTCAGCAACGTGCCGTCATTAATATGCATGGCGCGCTACCAAGGGGGAACCACATACGCTGACACGGTATCTTCTGTGTAGGCTCTACACTATGCCTACATGGACTGTATTAAATCTGGGGGTTAGAAATACATTAATAAGTTTAGTTAAATGAAATATATAAATTCTTTCACTGCAAATACTGTAAAACAGTAAAACTAACCATTTACATTCCTTATCATGAGCAATGTTTTAGCCTAAAAGGTAAATACAGTGTGTATATCATGTTGTCGAAAGACTAAAATGTCGAATGGCAATATGATCGTAAATGCCATACATCTAAACTGTTCTTGTGGGGGGCTGTGCTCCCCGCACCCTCCACTAATTATATATACCAACTCCAAGATCACACTACAGTGAGGAAAGGGCAAATTTCCTGATCCTCACTGTACCACGATCCCACAACAACACTCTCGATGTACATCATTTACGATATTATTGCCGTTCGACATTTTCAAAATTCAATAACGTGAAGTAGACTCTAAATACATGCTTCCATATGTTTTAAAGCTTAAAGTCCAATACAAACCTTTTGCTTAATGAGTAAATCTATTGTTTCAGAAAATAAAAGCCCTGCAGAGGGTAAAAGTCACTTGTTTTAAGCTTTTTAATTTTAGAAGCAGTTTTCTAAGAATACAGCACACACTGTCTCTTGAATGATATACCTTTCCAATCCATTTCTTCACGTTTATTAAGAATTTTATTTTTGTTAAAAAAGTGGATGCTTGCTCTAGTGTGTCAAATATTTTAGTTCCTTCAGAAAGAAAAAAATTTGATCTTTGCAGAAAACACCAAAGTGGCTTTGATATTGTTCTTTTGAAGTTCCTTAATCAATAGTAAGCACAGTTTTCTTTTACTCATTACTTTACTGGAATAATCATAGTAAAATCTGACTACATATTCACCTATTTTAATAATTGGGCTGTACCATGCTGTTTTTAATATTTGACTTTTTCTAAGCTGGACATAAACTAAACTATAATTGAACTTGGTGAGTTAAGGTTCTCTCAGGGATCTATATGCCCTTTCAATTCTAAAAAATAAAGTTTCAGGTAGATTTCATGTTTTATGTAGCCAGGTTGTTAAGAAATGTATTATATCATCTCCCTCTTACTTTTCAGGTATGCCATCAATTCTAATGTTATTTCATCTTGGTCTATTTTCTAAATCAACTTTATCTATGAGCCAGTTATTTTGTTTTAAAGAAATTCAGTCTCAGAGCCACATTCAGTTTTTCTCTGTTCATGGTCATTTAAAACTTTCTCCATACTGCTGATTTTGCACTCTGTTGTTTCATAAGAATTTCTAAATGTTGCATCTTCTTTTTGGACTCTTCTTTTAAGCTTTCTGTTTTGGTATCCAGTTTGTCCATTTTAAGTAATACACCCCACATACTAGATATTAGTGACTGGATGCCTTTTTTAACACAAGAATCCTGAGTATCATTTCTTGAGTGGCTCATGTTGAAGTTTCTTCTCTGTTAACCAAGCAGCTGAAATTCAGAAAGGAACATTTCAGCTTTTGAAGAACTTGCTATAAATCTTTTCTCTGACTATTAGTGAATAAAATTAGCTAGCAATTATCTCTAAATTTTACTTTTATATTATATTTTCTGACAGAAAAGTTTTCAGTCACAGATCTTTTTTTACCAGTTGCTGCTCTCAGTTAGCCATCTTGGCATTGCCCCAACATGTGATTTGTTTATTGAAATGTATATCAGAGAATCTGCCTGAATGACAGTCTGAAATATTAATACTGATCAAAACAAATCACTGGCTAGGATATTTTACATGGAATCTTCCAGAGAAATGTAATTTGTACTGCAGCTGTTCTAAGGAAATGTTCTGACCAGAGTGATAACTGTAATTATGTAAAAACAAGTATTCAAAATCTATCTGCCTACTCTTGTGTGTGTATGGCTTCTGGACCTTTATAGTCTTACACAATTTAAACAGATTTAACAATTGTTATATATTCAGTTATCATTTTGCATGGCTTACACTTCATTAAAGACCATATACAACTGGACAAAAATGTATCAGCCTTTTGGTCCAAAGGCTGCACTTCAGGTAAATGGGAAACACCATTAAAATTAATTCAAATGAAAAAAAAAACAACTTTTTAAAATTTAATTAAGATCCCCCCACTTGACATTCTTATATGTCTGAGTTAAGTTTCAACAATGAAATCCCAGGGAATATAGCTTTGTTGTTGCAAATATCATAACAATGATACTATGTAATCAGAGGGATATCATATTAAGCAACAAACATAGAAAACTAAGCTCCTCCTCTTTTGAGCTGTAATAACAGCACCAGGAATTCATTTTTTTGAAATCCACTGTTTAAAAAAAAAAAAAATCACAGGGTTGTTGCAACAGCCTGCAGTAGCATCTTTAGAATGTTTATTTTTAGACATCATGTAATTAAAAGCATCAGTATACCTTTATAAAAGACTGAAAAAATAAGTTATTTCCTAATTTACATCTAAACTGTTTAATTCTGTATTTCTTAGTTGCTGCAATCTGGTTAAATAATCAAATGCATTGTGTGATGCTGTTGCTTCAGGAGGCAGGCACAATTGTGTACCTCACATTGGGCAGAGAGAAAATACTTTTCAGAAGTGAATTTTTGATGTTAAAGTAGACTTTAGAGATTTTTTTCCACAGGTAAACAGTAGTTACTGGAGATGTGAGGGGGAAAGAGAGGAGTACCGAGGAACATGTTGTTTGGGGAATGTAATGAGTTGATATATTTTAAAAATTCTCTGCAGGGTATTTTGATCTAAATGTTTGGAGGAACACATTATTTTAACCAGGAAATTATTCTTTTGAGTTGGGATATAGAAACGGAATTGCCTACACACAGTAAAGCCCTACTACATTTAACTCTGTTAGCTTCCAAAAATACAATTACAAGAAAATGAAAATCAAAAACAAATCCAACTGTAATAGAATTGCTTAATGTTGTAAAGGAGATAAAAAAACTGGAGGTGAGATCCTTTGAAAAAGGAAGTTGTAAACTACACATAAATAAATGGAATCTTTAGAAACAACACTTACAGAATATACATGCATACATACATACAAATATTTCAAGCATGGGCATTCATGCCTTTCCAGTCTGCCAATATATTAAAATAGTTGTTCCCATAATAAGTGTCCAGAGTGCTCTTAAAAATATCTACACTAGTGCTTGCTTTAATGTCATTTGGTAGTCTTTCCCAAAAATCAGCTGCTCTCTCAGAGAGCTAATTAGTACACTTCTCATTCCTATAGAATCTTCTACATAGGTTGTCTGATGATTCTCTAGTACTTTTTGATAACCCCAAACATTCCCAGAGATAGTTGTCCCTAAATGCCCTATATACCTGAATTAGGTTTCCTCTTACATATCTATATGAGACACTGTATAAGTTCTGATATTTTAGTATTTCATAATAATTTAATATTTCACATCCATGGATGCCCTGGTATATTTCCATTGTACTTTTTCTGGTTTACTCATGCTTGTTTTCTTATATGGTTTCCATATTGTTACTCCATATTCATGTTTGGGTCTAATGTAACTAACAAACAATGACTTAATCGTTTCTGATTTCCTAGACTTTATAAATCTTTTTATATAACCTACAGTTCTATAATTAATATTAACCAATTGGTTGATATAATTAGAAAAAACTCAAAGCTAGACCTACCAACATACCTAGGTCTTAAATGAATCTATAGTTTCAATCACTGTTTGCTGTATTAAATATTCACTTTTCAGTTTAGGTCTCCCAAATCTCATATGCTTATTTTTTTATGTATAGATCAGCATACTATTCTCATGTCCCCAAATGGTCAGTTTAGTCAAGTTCTTTTGCAGACATGTCCAATCTGTAAAACAAGGAATTAGGTTACCCAATTTCAAGTCATCTATATACAGACTGTAGAACACCTGAAATGAAAAAGAGAGATCTGAAAGATACAATCCAAACAAGTATGGGCCTAGTGCAGTGCTCTGTGGGACACCCTGATTATAACCAATAATTTTGTCTGTCCAGCTTCTGTAAGATAATTGCCATGTCCATCATATTTGTAAGCTATGCAGCTATCCATCTTATCAAGAGTACATCGATGCCTAGCTGTTCTATTTTATTTGTCAGTGTTTTGTGTATGACCCTAACAAATTCTGAAGTTAAATCTATATAAATTACATCAAAGCACAATTTTTCATTCATAGCTGTTTTATATTGTTATAGAACACCATGTTACAGGTGGTAATAGATCTATGTTTAATACATGCATGCTGATATATAGTTTCAAGTCTTAACCTTTACAGTTCCGACAATAACTTATCCAATATTACATTCTCCATTATTTTTCCACAACATGAAAGTAGACCTAAGGGTCTGTATGACTCTGAGCTTGTCCTACTCCCCTTTCCCTTAAATGCAGGTTTAATAAATGCATGTCTCCAATCTTGAGGAATGTCCCCATATTTATATGACCTAGAAAATAATAGATATAATGGTACTGTAAGATTTTGTTGAAGGGTTCTCAGGTCATTATTATTAATTCTGTATCCTCTCTGTGCTTTGTTTGAATCCAGTTTGCAGAGTTCTTTTTCAGTGCAATCTAATTTGATTTCAATATTCAAGGTTACCTGCATGTCACTAGGACAACTTATGACCCCTTTGTGGAGCAAAACTATTTTGCTTAAGATTTTATAAATATATCTATAATATGTTGTGTCTGAAAATAATTTTTTATAATCAACACATGGCTTAGCAACATTTATGTGTTTAATCCTTCATCATCTTATGTATGTATAAAATGGCTTCCTCTTATGCTCAATATCATTATATAAACATCTTCAAATTTTTCTTGATCTTGTCTTATACTATGCTTAATTTGTCTGTCCAGCTTGTTTATGTAAGTTTTCAAAGCTGTAGTTTGACCTCTTTTCCATTTTTTATATTTTTAGTCTCTCACCTTAATCAAGTATCTTGTTCTTATGGAAATATTTCCATATCCTCCTGAAATTGTATCCCTAGATCCTAATGCTAAACATTTTTTTTTTGCACTCAAACAATTTCTTTTTCAAAACTTTCCATTGAAATCATCACTCCAATCAGTTTTACATAGTGACTGTTTTGCTTCCATATAATCTGTTATTAATCTTCTGTGCATTGGTTTAGATTTCAGTTTGTTAGAGTTATCTAAATTAACCTTTACAACCCCATGATAATTTAATATCAGTGGTGGTAAAACTTGACATGAAGTTAACAGTAATTTCTTTAGGAACACAAACAATGTCTAGTATGTTTTGTTCCCCGGTAGTTTTTTACACTCTGAAGCAATTGTTAGTCCTGAACATATGTTGTGAATTATTTCCTTACTAATGTTGTTGCATCAATATCATTCCAGTCTGTTTCTGGAAAATGAAATCCCCAGCCACTATTATTCTTCCTTCTTATATTTCATGCAAGAAATGTATACATTTCTCAATGTCGTTAGCAACTGACTTTGGTGGTCTATACAATTTGATAATTGTTATATATTCCTGGGTTGTCTTTACTGTCACAGTTACACAATCTATAGTATTGGTGTTATCACTTAACATGTATAATCACAGGTCTTGTAACTATCTTTAATCCCTATCATAACACCTACATCTGATTTTTGTTAGAATTTCTATTACAGTAAAAACATTTATACCATGACAGAACTTGTTTCCAGTCATTGTGCTTTATCAATGTTTCAGAAAGAACAACAGCATCAATCTTGTGGGAATGTAGCAAATTTTCTGATTAAAAAAAACTTCATTATTAATGCTCCTAGAATTAACAACCATCAGGGATGCAGCAAACTGTTAATGTTTCGACCTGGCAAAAATCCTGCCTTGTATTTGTCAAATACTGCAAAATATCTTCTGCAAAAATTCTCTTCCCTGATCTGGACAAGTGCATACCATCCCATCTGAACAACCTAAACCCAAATTAGTCTTGGATGCTCTAAACATTTCCATTTTTTAAAACACAATATTTTTTTCATGTCTGTATTTACCCCAAAAAATCTTATCATTCACGGCGACCTGACTCTCCTTTCTATATATGATTTGTGATAAATGCATCCTAACACCTGCACAAGCTATGCCCTCTAAGATGGCTGTATGTTCCCTGCTAACAGTCAGAAAGTTCTTGCAGAATATTGTAGAGGACTGATATTTCAGAAAAGCATGGCTTGAGCCATCTATGCAATGTTAAATTGAATAATTATTAAGAGAAAAATTATATATATATCTGCAAATATATAGAGCTGAGTATATTTTCTGTATTATTCTGTATTATAGAGCTAAATTGTTGCTTAGATATCTGTTGTCTTACTGTTCTGCAAATATACAGAGATCAGTATATATTTTTTTGGTTTTAGAATTTGCACTGTGATTCCTCACATCTCTGTTGAAACTGTCATCCCCACCCCCCTCCCTGTTCTTGGTTGTAATTTAAATTTGGTGGCTTTTGCAGTGCCCGCCCCACTGTAGATTTGATCTAGGACACTCCCCCAGTCCCATCTCTTTACCTCATTCTACCTAATAAACCCTTTCTGCACTTGCTTTTAGTCCTTTTTAATTTAATTACATTTTTTCAAACTATGTGTGGACTAATATTGCTACATACTCAAGTGTGCCAGCTTGCACTGCATGTGAATTGTTTTTATTACTGTTTTTGCTACTTTTCTGAAAAAAAAAATTGTAAGCCTGTTTCCTACCTTTCCTGTAATTAGTGTTCCAGATACAGATTTGCTGTATCCAGGACTGTTTGTAAGCTTCTGAGCCCCCCAAGCCTTTCTGTGTTGGAGGGAAGCCTTCTAGCTTATCAGTGGGAGTGGTAAGCATTAGGTAACCTGTCTACCACATAAGGAGTGGTTCTGGCCCAGAATTTGTAGTTATTGGCCATTTGGGCGGTCTTCCATCTCTCTCAATTTTTTGATTTGAAGGCCTGCATTTGCACTTGTTTCTGTCCTGTAACTCCTGGGCCCATCTCATTTGCTCACTCAAAAAAAAAAAAAATAAAACATTTTATCTGCTTTTACTGTATTTGTGTTTCTTCCTACTTTATTTTGCTTTAGCGTCATCTTAAAAGTACTCAGTTGTATTTATTACTGCTTGGTGTAACTCATTCTAAGCCTTTTAGTTTAAGCACTTGGGCTTCAGACCAGTTGTTTTACATTAAGAAGGTTTGTGGTCTGCACTGTAGTGGCAGAACAGGTAGCTTACATCCTTCTAAGTGGGGAACTGCTGATTGGGGGCTCGGTGTCTGCTATTCTAAAAGTGTATTAATTCTGGTTTAAGCACTTGGGCTTCAGGCCAGTTATTTTACATTAAGAAGGTTTGTGGTCTGCACTCTTGTGGGAGGAGAGGCTGGACTCTGCCCTCTGAGCTGGGAATTTCTGGTTAAAGGCTTATAGTGCCTGCATATTTGAACTGCTTCTTACTGAAATTGGTACACCTTGTTTGCTGTAGCATAAACTAGATCCAGGCCTGCTGAATCTAGTTTTGTTTGTATAACTTGAGCACTAATCCAGGCATTCTTTAAAGTATTCAATTGTATTTATTACTGCTTGGTAGTAACTTGATTAAAGTGTAGCTATCATTCTAAGTCTTTTGGATTAAGCACTTGGGCTTCAGACCAGTTGTTTTACATTAGGAAGGTTTGTGGCCTGCACTGTGGTGGCAGGACAGGTAGCTTAGATCCTGCTAAGTTGGGAACTGCTGATTGAGGGCTCAGTGTCTGTTATTCTAAAAGTGTATTAGTTCTGGTTTACGCACTTGGGCTTCAGGCCAGTTATTTTACATTAAGAAGGTTCGTGGTCTGCACTCTTGTGGGAGGAGAGGCTGGACTCTGCCCTTCTGAGCTGGGAATTTCTGGTTAAAGGCTTATAGTGCCTGCATATTTGAACTGTTTCTTACTGAAATTGGTACACCTTGTTTGCTGTAGCATAGACTAGATCCAGGCCTGCTGAATCTAGCTTTGTTTGTATGCTTGTTGTTTGTTTGCTTGTTATTTCCCTGAAACGCTAATTCCACCTAAAACGCGGCTTTTCAGCGCTTCTGTGGATCCCTAGTGATATCTACATTGCTTACTGTACTTATTTCCTTGTTTCACTTGAAAGAAAGTTACTGTTTGTTGTTTTTGCATTTAAGTTACCTGTAACACATTGCATTTAAGTTACCTGGCACTTGCTCACTAAAGCAATTATATACGTCAACACTAAATAATTAAAAGCACTACACCCTCACAAACTCCCCTTGAGTACCTTGTTCCCCATTGGCCCTTTTTTTCAATTATAAAGGAATTCCCAATACTATTCTAGCATGTCCAAAGGTCAGTTATCAATCTCCTCTCCGGTCCAGCTGGTGAATCTGGGAATCTTGAGGCAATGTTACAACTGCCTCATGTACACAGACAACCCTCTCCTCCTCCCAACAAATTCCAACACATGTGAGAGATGCAACCATATAGTCAAACTGGAGGCTAAGCTCTCTCAACTCAGTACTGGCGTAACCAGTTGGGAGAAGAAGGAAACCACACTCGCTACAATTCCAGTCTCACATAGACCTACCACGACAGCAAACGAAACACATAAACACACAAAAACATACTCGGAGGCTCTAAATAAAAATCTGCTTAAGCAGCAGAGACCTCCAAAGCAGACACCCAAGCAACTACTACCCCAAAACAAAACACGTGCAACACATAGCTCACAAAGCCAGTGTGCCGAACAGTCACAGCCCTTAAGGCTAAACAACACACCTGATACACTTGTAATAGGTGACTCTATCATCAGGTACACTGATGTCCCGCTCACCAGGCTGAACAAGGAGAAGGTCACGGTGAGCAGCCTGTCGGGCGCTAGGATCCGCCACATAACACAAGCACTCAGGTCACTCCAAGGCAAGTAGAAATATGACTCAGTCATTGTCCATGCTGGTGTGAATGACCTGAGATGTACCTCCCTGGACTACATGAAAAGAGACATAGAGGAGCTCTCTGAGCATGTAGACCAGGCCGGTATGACCCTGACCTTGAGTAGCATCTTACCCTCACCAAGAATGATGCCACAATATGAAGACAAGATGATCAATTTCAACAATTGGCTTAAGTATTGGTGTCATTCAAAGGGGATCCAATGCCTGACAGCCCGGGATAACATACTCGACAAGCCACAATGCTTCGCTAGGGATGGCTTGCACCTGTCACCCCTGGGCTTTCGGATATTGGCAAAGGCTTTTGCTACCCCCATAGTGCCATTTTTAGGCAAGGCTCAAAAGACAAACCCACCTCCATAGGTATCACAAGGGATAAGAAACTAAGAGTAATGCCACTCAATGCCAGAAGTCTAAACCTCAAGAAGCACGCACTCAAAACTCTCCTTAGCATGGAGAACATTGATATCTGTGCAGTAACAGAAACCTGGTTCAAGGCTCCCGAGAGCACCCCAGCACTACCAGGTTAGACATCATACAATGCTTTTCAGCCCCAAAACTTGGACCGAACACAAAAGGAGGGGGAGTATCAATATTCGTCAAAGATACCCACACCTCCAGGTTGGTGGCACAGCACAAAGCATCAGAGACTATCCATATGCAACTAGCAGTGAGTAAAACTGCCTTCCAGTTTATAGCCTGCTACAGACCACCCTCCCAAACCCAGGAACCCCACTCGGCCTTCCTGAGAACACTGGGAAATATGAAGGTCTCTCCAAACACCATTATATTGGGTGACTTCAACTACCCAAACATAGACTGGGAGCATTACTCTAGCTCCAACACCCTAGCCCAAAGGTTTCTAGAATTTATAAACTCAAATGCTATGGAACAACTTGTTACCACTCCCACAAGAGGGGAAAACATACTGGACCTGATCATCACCAACATGGGGACTCTATGCTCCAGACCAGAAGTGTATCCCTCACTGGTGAGATCAGACCATAAACTAATCTCACTAGATATTCACATCCCGTCCCCACCCCCTGCCCAGAAAACCACAGTGAAAAACTTCTCTAAAGCAAATTTCACACTCCTCAAAACCGAGGTGGAATCCTTCAAAGCCCCCAGGCCTGTGGAAAATACGGCCCAGACCACAGATTCCTTTATAAATGCATTCTATGAACACCTTCAGGAATGCATGGATCATGCAATCCCAAATAAAACCAAGACCCAATCCTCCAAAGGCAGACGTCCTGTCTGGTGGACCCAAGCCATAAACAAACTATATAATAGAAGGAAGAAGCTACTACATGATAGAGCAAAATCCCAAAAAGGGAAGGCATCTCTGATCAGTATTAGCAAAAAACTACAGGCACTCAAGGCCAGCTTTGAGAGAAAAATTGCACAGGACACTAAGAATAACCACAAGGCTTTCTTTAGTTATGTTAGGAACCTGGGTGGGAATTCCCAGATATGCTCAGAATTAGTCCAAAATGACAAAAAATACACTGAACCCACAGACATTGCCAACATCCTAGCTGACAGGTTCAGTGCAAACCCCCCCCCCCAACAAAAGGGCAAATATTAATCCCAGCAGAGTGCTGCCCCCCCTGACATCTCAGATGCTCAGCTAAGAGCCGCCCTCTCCGAAGCAAAAAACACAGCATCAATGGGACCAGACGGTGTCCCGGGCTGCATCCTACATGAACTCCAAGAAGAGCTAAATCCAAACATAAAACTACGGTTCAATCTCAGCCTTACTACAGGATATGTACCCAAAGAGTGGCGTACAGCAACAGTGGTCCCTCTCCACAAAGGTGGTACCTCAACGGATCCTGGAACCTATCGCCCCATAAGCCTGACTAGCTTGGTCTGCAAAGCTATGGAAAGGATCATCATGGACCTCATAAATAAAGATATTGGGGACCTACAGACACTGGATCCCACCCAGTTCGGCTTTGTTAATGGCAGATCCTGCCTCTTAAACCTGGTCAATTTCTTTGAAACAGTCACCAAGGCCATTGACGAGGGGAAGGTGGTCCACACAGCCTACCTGGACCTCACAAAAGCCTTTGATACAATACCCCACTCGGGCATTATAGATAAGCTCACCAGCTTAAATATAAATCTCTATGTCACTAGATGGGTTGCAAACTGACTCAAGGACAGAACCCACATGGTTAGAATTGCTGGAGCCATGTCAGACTCCAAACCAGTTACAAGTGGCATCCCACAAGGCTCAGACCTGGGACCTCTCTTGTTCGGTATATATTTCTCGGAGGTACAGGCCAACATGAAAGGACTGTGGCTGACCAAGTTCGCAGATGACTGCAAACTGGGCGCCATAATCGACTCTCCAGCCGACACAAGCATCCTCCAAAAGGGCCTCATAGAAACAGACAACTGGTGCCAGAGCCATGGCCTCAAATTAAACGCCAAAAAGTGTATAGTCATCCACTTTGGCAAAAACAAAGTGCCCACAAATTACCACATAGGTGGTAATCCATTAAGTACAGAAGAAGTAATTAGGGACCTGGGGACCCAAGTTGATAGCAATTGCTCATTTGACACCCACGTGGCCAAAGTGGTTAGAAAAACATTTTATATAGCCCACCTAATCATGAAGGGATTCGGATCTAGATCAGGGGAGGTCATCGTGTCTCTTTACTCATCCCTCATCAGGCCCATAATTGAGTACAATGCCCCTTTTGGAATGTACCTTACCAGACACTTGCAGCAACTGGAAAGACCCCAAAAGTACCTCACCAAGAGGATCAAAGGGCTCAAACAGATGCCATATGCTGCCCGGTTAAAGAAACTCCAGCTCTACTTAGTGGCATACCACCTGCTCAGAGGTGATCTGTGCCTGACGTATAAAGCCATGTCCAACCCAGAATTAATGGACATGCTGCACCTCAGAAAATCCAAATCCCATCGAGCTACGCACTCAAGAGACTTGAACCTCAGCACTGAAATAAATAGGACATGCTGGAGGGACAGATTCATAACCCAGAGGCTCCCTTCACTATGGAATAAAATCCCAGTCCAGGTTAGGCAGAGTCCCTCACTGACTCTCTTCAAGAGGAATCTTGGTGAGTGGATGGGAGATCGTAGGTTTTCCCTGGGTATCACTTCTGTGTCACTGTTAGACAGAGGCACAGTATACTAACCTTGAAAAAGGGCATAGCAAAATTAATTTAAAATGGGTGGCGAAAGCCAAACACACTCTGGCTAGGCTTATAAATGTCTTAGGTCAGATAGCCTAGTATGAACCTATGAACCTATATACATATACATATATATATATATATATATATATATATATATATATATATATATATATATATATATATATATACACAGCGTTGTACAAATGAAAAGTATGCTAATGGTTTGCTTTCTCTTTTATAATTGAATATGTATCTGTGTCAATATGCTGTGTGTGATGTTAATAAAGATGCTAAAAATAAATAAATAAATAAATAAAACAGTGCTACAGATGCACCCTGTGACAGGAAACTGAGATTTTCTGGCAGAGCGTGGTAAGCTAATTATTTGACAGGAAACTGAGATTTTTCTGGCAGAGTGTGGTAAACTAATCCTTTAATCTTGATCTTTAAATACCCCTGCCCATTAAATCTAAAAATTTTGATCTGCCCACAGTGTCCATCAGAGATTTATGTAAGGTATTTACTTAATTTCTGATTTACTATGCTTAGCTTTTCTACTAATACCTAAACCATATTGCTATCATTTCATATATGGCTAAGTGAGTCATTATTTTACAGCATTACTATTTAACCATGAATTGTGCCATGATTTAGTTATCTGCAACACCTTCAGCTTGTAACTTCCAGCCTAAATGGTTTACATTCAGCAAGGCAAACAATGAGCCATTTGTTCTATTTCCTCTGCTTCTTATTACATGAATTACATTAGATCAAGGAGGCCTTATCTTGTGTGTCTAACATGAAAAGTTTTAGGCAGTTTAAAATTACTTATGTTGTTTACCTTGACAGTAATTTGTATAGCCTGACCAGTCACATCCTCTGTGGCCATACTAATCATGCAAAGACATGCAACTGCTCTTTTCTTGTAGCTACTAGCAAAGGGCTCTTACTTTAAACATGATCCAAGGGAGTGTCTCTAAGCACACAACATGCCCAGTCAGGCAAACCTGCCTCGCTAGTCCTCACTGGCCATTCTTTCTTCACAATGTGTGAACTTTCCCTAAATGCCTTACATAACCAGCGCCCCTGGTACTGCACAGTAGTTGGCAGAAATTTAATTATAAAGCATGCTATATATATATTTACTTGATTTTCTTTCTGTCAAGGTTAAACCTGAATGAAAGATGTCCTGAATCACAACAATTTCCTCATCTGGTAACATATTTTATTTATTGTACCTCTTAGTAATCAAATGAATAGTTGAGAAATAATCTGAAAATGATACTTCCCTTACTGCTTTACGCCAAGGATGGTATATATGTAGCAAGATCACGAATCGCAAGCAGTTTAAGGTGGTGTCTCAGATTCATCACTTATTTGTTAAATCATACACTGGAATGAATGCTTATGCAGTTCACATAAATGTGGCAAAGAATAAGCTTTATTGCATTTTGAATACATTTATTTCTGTTCATAAAATGAAAATCTGCCAGGATAAAATCTGGGAAAAACTGCAAAGGCACTGACCTCATGCTAAGTAACCTGTGGATTGTTAATTCCCATTATACTGAAAAGTAACTGAGCAACTAGTGATGAATGATAATAAAAAATCAAGTGAATTACTTTTCTTAACTGCACCCCTTTATTAAAAAAGAGATCTGTCTTTCTAATTTAATTACCTTTGGCAAATGAATGCATATTGTCTTAAATGAATAGTAATTTTTAAATTTAGTTGAATACTGTTGTTTTAAAATCCAAGATATCTTATGTTAAAATTCTTGAATTTCCATAAAATGCTTCTGCTTGTATTCACGTATATACACACTGCAGTAAATGACACTCACCAGAAAAAGTACTTTTAGTTTAGTGTGCTTTTATTTACAATGCAGAAACAACTGGAAATAAAGACAATCATACTTCTGCTGAGGAAAAGATCCTCAAAAATGTATACAATTCTCTGGATCCTTTTAAAACACAACACAGGCATCGTTGCAGTAAGTTCCAATATTATGGTAATCTTGCAGGTATAGTCACAGCTATCTTCATGAATGCTTCCAATAAATACATAGCTGATACTCCCGAAGAGTCCTTGTTTTTGGTCACAGACCCTTCCCTTCCATTCTCTTCTCACTGCCTGCCCCTTCATTTTATAGGGATGTTGGCATGGTCTTTTGCATTCTAGGGAAGTGCATGGGTTCATCCTCCCACACTGTCCCAGTATGAACCCCAGAGTGGTTACTATGGGGCACATACCACATGGGCCCCCTGTATGGATGAGCACCACTGGCCAGCCAGATTCCACTTAGGCAGAGAGACTAACTTACAGTCAAAGGGTTAGCCCCATCCTCCAAATCAGACACTGTTTAGCAACTTGACACAGCTTCACAGGTTCATAGCTGTTTACTAGGCTAACTACCACAAGGGCCTTTTTAAGCCTAGCCATGCATCCCAAATTTCTGACAAGTTCTGATACCCTTGATAAGTCTAAGCATGAGCCTGAGACTTGAACTATTTACAGGTTACCTGTGCTCATTAGATACATAGGTGCCAAACCAGGGATGAATTTCCAGTTTCCCATCCAATTGTTCAAGTTGCACTTGAATTGGGTTAGGGTGGAACTCTGCCTCACATGGATAGGGATCTTGTTCACTACACGCAGTAGTCTCTGGGATACATACCTATCTCTCCAGCAGGTCCTATTCATATCCCAGGCAAGGTTTAAGTCTTTAGAATGGGTAATTCTGGTGCTGTTTGTTTTGTGGATATGCAGGATGTCCATCAGAGTGGGGTCTGACAATGCCCTAAATGCCAGTCATAGAGCTCACCTCAAAAGTCTGTATAAGACAGAATAGAGGGATAGGGCCTTGAGATGGTCTGCAAAGGGCATTTTGCTCATGCTCTGTATTTTTTTAGTGAGGAACCTCTGCCCAGTTGTTGGATATGCCTGGTTAGGTACATACCAAAGGGGGCATTGTACTCAAAGATAGGTCTGATGAATGCCAAATACATTGGAACAATGACTTCCTTCGACTTAGATGCCATACCTTTGTTTATAAGTTGCGGACCATAGAATGATTTCCTCACCATTGAAGACACATGATGGCCAAAGGCTAGATTACTATCTACATGTGTCCGTAAGTCCCTGACTACTGGATCAACTCTAAGGGGTGTGTTACCAATATGGTAGTTACCAGGGATAGATGACTTCCCAAAGGATACACTTATGCATTTCTTAGCATTTAGTTTTAGTCCATTGCTCTGACACCAGTTGTTTGTCTGTGTCAGCCCCTCCTGGAGAACCTTTGTGTCAATGTGAGATTCAATGACAGCTCCTAATTTGCAATCATCTGCAAATTTAGTCAGCCAGAGACCACTGACATTGGCCTTAACTTCTGAGAAGTAAATGCCAAAAATGAGTGGTCCTAGGACTGATCCCTGAGGAGACTGCACTTGTGACTGGCCTCTTTGTAGAGGTGGACTCCCCAATTCCAACTTCCTGGGTCCTATCTATGAGTTGACTATCCACCGGGTGACATATGGGTTTGTACCTAACCTCTTGAGTTTGTCAACAATGCCTGAGTGGGGTATTGTGTCAAATGCCTTGGACAGGTCAAATGTGGCAGTGTGAATGATTTTACCCTCATCCATTGCTTTGGTGACCTTCTCAAAGAAGTCCACCAGGTTTTGTAGGCATGATCTGCCCTTGAAAAAAGCAAACTGGGTTGGGTCCAGTGTCTAGAGGTTTACTATATCCCTATTGATCATCTCCATGATAACTCTTTCCATGGCTTTACATATAAGACTAGTGAGACTTATGGGTCTCTAGTTTCCAGGGTCTGTAGATATCCCACTTTTGTGCAGAGGTATGACTGTTGCCTTTCTTCATTCGTGAGGCATGAAACCTGTTTGGAGGCTACAGTTAAATAGTAATTCCAGAGGCCTGGATAGGTCATGTTTCATGCTATTTAGAAAGCATCCTGGGATATTGTTGGGGCCCATTGATGCAGTGTTGTTGGTCTTAGAGAGAGCATTAAGGATCTGTTCCCCAGTAATAGTAGGAGGAATTATATTTAATGATATTTCCTGGGGGAAGGTTGAGAGGGAGAGAGGGGTAAAGTTGAAGCTGCGTTTATCAACCAGGATGTTTGCTATATCTTCTGGCTCAGTATATGTGGCTTCATTTACAATGAGCTCTGCACAGAACTGTGTATTGCCTTTGAGGTTGGGGACATAGCTAAAGAATGCTTTGTGGTTGTCCTTGGCCTGCGAGGTCAAACTTTCCTTAGATTTGGCTTTGGTAGACTTTATTTGTTCTCTGAGTTATTTGTTTAGGTTGATGAGAGTGCTTATATCCTTCTGAGTGCTGCACCTCCTAATTTTTGCCATGATTTTTTTCCTCCTGTTATACATCCAATTGATTTTGTGATTCCACCAGGGTGGCTTGTTTTTTGGGTTAGTTCTGTACTTTTTCCTGGTGGGTACAGCTGCCTCTATGCAGCTATTAACATGCGTTTACATGGTTTCTGTGAACAGTTCTGCATAGGCAGAAGTGTTCTCAGGGTTTATAGGGGCTTGAAACTTTGCCAGATTCTCATTTAATAGCAGGAGGTTAACCTTAGAACAGTTCCTGAATATTCCTGGTTGAGCTGGGGTCCAGGTTTTGTTTTTACTTCAAAGGAGACCATTTTGTGGTCTGACCTTACCAAGGAATGCACTACAGTATGGGGTGTGCAACACTCTCCCATATTAGTAAGGACCAGTTCCAGTATGGTTGCACGCCTGGTTGTTGTATTGACTATCTGGTCCAGGGAGTTTGTGTTTACAAAATCCAGGAATCTCTGTACATGTACATTTGATGTTGTATAGGATTCCCAGTTAATAGCGGGGGTAATTAAAGTCACTCATAAATATGGTATTGGGTTGGATGGTTAGTGTTTCTAATAAGTTTAAATACATGATATGGGTTTCCTGGGTCATAGAGGGGGACATATAGCTTGCAAGGAAGTGGTACTGGATTTTACCTATGGTGATTTGAACATGGAGCAGTTCAAGTGCATTGTCCTGTTTGACCAGCCTTGGAGTATATTTATTTGTGATGTAAATAGAGACACCTCCACCTTTAGTCCCTGCCTGTGAAGTAGCTGGTCTAAATGTGTGGAAGGCATTATAACCTTGCACTGTTGGTGTGCTCTCCATGGCTTTAAACCATGTCTCAGAGACCGCACGTGTTATCATCATCATCATCACCCCATTTTCTTAATTTTCTACATGAGATTAGAGTGTCAGATCAATTGTCATCTCACTCTCAATCCAATGCAACTCTCCTACCTTCTTCAACAGTCATACCTACCTGTCAAAGATCTTCTGTCACGCAATGTGTTCATCAATTTCTTTCCTAAATGACCTAGTTTCATCCTGCCTTCTTCCTGTTTCTCTCAACTCTTCTTTACTAGATTATCTTCTGATTTTCTGCACATGGCTGAACCACCATAATTATTTTCCCTTTTACCTTCTCTTCAATTGGTGCTGTTTTGGCATTTGCTCTGATGTCCTCATTTCTTAGTTGGTTCCATAGCGTGCATCCTACCACCCATCTTATGTACTCCATTTCTGTCACCTCTAACTTCCTCAGCTGCTCTACTTTTACTGTCCAGGTTTTTGTATCATACAGTAGTACTAGTCACACTACTGTTCTGTATATCTTTCTTCTCACTTTCTTTGGCATTCGTATATAACTCACTACCCCTGACAGTATGTGCACATTGGCCGTAGCCCCTCTGATTCTAACTTTGACCTCCTGTTTCAGACTTCCATTCTTCTCAACCACCCTTCGTAGGTTAGTGAAGCTGTTAACTTGTTCCACTATTTTCCCATCTAGCTCAATTTTTAACTTCTGATTTCCTCCATTTGCTAGGATGGCAACCATTTTATATACTGTCATTTTAATCCCATGTGCTTTCAGTTTTATACACATTATCAGAGGTTTGTGACTGCTGTTCAGACACCTAAGACAATTTAATGTTGTATAAAGCTATATACATTGCTGCAGACAGCACCTGGTAAGATTCAGTACTGTTTAAAATTCAACTTTTTGTCTGTGTCTTACACAAATGTCCAACTATCTTTCAACAAGTACATACTCAATTCTCACTCTGTATATGAGTGTGGTAATGCACACGCACCAGCAGTAGCAGCAGTTTTAAAATAGGAAAACTAATTCCTCATTTGTAAGCATTTGCAGGCAGCAATGCCAGAACACAGAACAGAGAAGTTTTATATACTTTGAATCAATCTGTGCCTGCCAAAAAGCACCAGTGTAGTATGTATCACTCCCTGAAGACAGTACTTTTGACTTAAAGCACTTTTATTTAAATTGAGGTAACAATTTAACATATAAATAAGCATAGTTCTGCTGTAGAGAAGTTTGTCAAACAAAAACAAAAAAAAAATCAGTTTTCTGGTTCATCTTTGAATACAGGCATCTCCACAATAAATTCCAGAAACAAGGTTTCGAAAATCCCCCACATATGCTCACAGATATCATTCCATTATGCTGTGGCTGGTTCGAATATAATGTCAGGCTAATATCCCCCAAGAGTCACTAATCTTGGCCACACAGCTCCCTATTACCAAGAGGCTAGCATATCTTTCAGCTTCCTCTTAACAGTCCTGTCCACTATGGCTGTCCACTCTCTACATAGTGCTTTCCATTATAAGAAGGTTGGCAAGGTATCTTCCATTCTGAGAAAAGTATGGGTTTCTGTCCTCATAATGCTGCAACATTGCAGGCCCACATACCTCCCAGTAGTTTCTAGAGGGCAGTATACCACAGTATTTATAGATGCATGTATATTGTACTTATTCATTTATTTATTTCCCATGCACAGAAACAGCTTGTAATGTTCAGTTTCCTGCTAAAATGGAGTTTTAACAAGAGCTGTTTTAGAATGTTGAAAAGCTGGGTGCTCTTTTTTGAGTGAGTTGCTGACCACATAACTTTGTATACCCTGGCAAGAAAGAGAAAAAAAAGAGAAAGAGGAGAGATAGTCCTACAAGCCATATTTCCATCTGAGACTGCACTGCACTTCTGTGAGAATTTCTATATGCGTTGCCTACTTTAACCTACCTAGAGTCTGTGTTAACATTATTTTTTGTGCAAAAAAGCAGACTTCTCCATTTAAGACATTTGTTTAAGAGGGAGAGATTACACTTGAAACAGTATTGATTGGTTGGCTTTCATTTCATTTGGTGCCATCTGTAGGGGGTTACATTAAGCTTCACCATTTTTTCAATAATACCAGCATGAGACATAGAGTCAAATGCCATGGCCAGGATAAGATGGGAAAAGTGACCACTGTACTCAGCCTCTATAGTCCTTTCCAAGAGATTACTAGGTTCGGGAGACAGGGCGTGTCCTTCACAAAACCAAACAGAATGGGGACTGAATCAGTTAAGTTGTCTATGTCTGTATAAATAGGCTCTACTGTGATACATTTTATGATTTTTGCATATATAACTTGTGACACTGATTGCCCTAAAATTATCTTGGTTTGTTTAGGGGCCACCCATGTGTAGAGGAATCACAGTGCCGGTTATACAATTATCAGGCACAGACCATATGGATAGGCTGAGATTGAACAATTTATGTAAAGGCTTTGATTGTGCATTCTTGGCATTATTTAGAATCCAGCCTAATATGCTATTTGATACCATAATGTTTTTTTTTTTTTTTTTTTTTTTTTTTTATCTCTTATCAAGGTTTCTAATACTGGTTACAAGGTGACTTCAGAGAAAACAAAATTTTCAGTGAGAGAGACTCAGGGCAATAATATGGTTAGCTAGAATAAAGTTATCATTAAATTCATCTGCTGTTTTATTGGCTGCATCTTTGAGACTGGAGTACATATTATTAGAGATGAGCTTGCTGCATCATTGGACATTATTATTTAATTTCCTAACACAAGTTTCTAGTTTACTTTAGTAGCTGTAGTGACCTTAAGTTCATACCCTGCTTTACAATTGCTAATAATGCTTTAGAGTTTCTTTCCAGAATATTTCAGTCTGATCATGGTCTTGAGATAGGGAAATGGGGTGGTGTTCTTACATATTTTTATTGTTTTTCTTCTTTAACAGTTTATTCATTCGGCACTTCCACCAGAGAGGTTTATTCTTGATTCTGACATTCTAGTTAGGGCAGATGGGTACAGACTTTTCTATGTACCTGTTTGGATGCTGGAAGAAAATAGAGGTGAATGTGTCAGCCTACTCACTTGGGACAATTTGCAGGTGATTGTTAGGGATCTTATAAGTTCATAGGGTCATAGGTGTGTACTAGGCTAATGGCCCTGGTACCTTTACAAGACTAGACCATAGGATTACCATGGCATCGTGCCACCCAACCTTAGTTCCTAGTACCTCTGTCGAGTAGAGCCACTGGAGTGATCCCCGGGGTGAATTTTCTATTTCCCATACACTCATCAAGATTTCTCTTGAAGAGGGCCAGTAAGGTGCTTTGCTTGACATGTATGGGAAGTCTATTCCATAGCATGGGCAGTCTCTGGGTTATGAACCTGTCCCTCCAGCATGTTCTGTTGATTGGGGTAATGAGGTTGAGGCCTCTGGAGCATGTGGTGTGGAGGGATTGAGATTTCTTTAGATGTAGCATTTCTAACAGAGCTGGGTCAGACATGGCTTTGCAAGTCAAGCAGAGATCGCCTCTAAGTAGGTGATATGAGACAGAGAATAGTTGGAGTTTTTTGAGCCTGTCCATATAGGTCAAGTGTTTAAGGCCTAGGACCCTCTTTGTGAGGTAATTTTGTGGCCTCTCCAGTTGTTGCAGGTGTCTAGTGATTTACATGCCAAAAGAGGTATTGTACTCAATGATTGGCCTAATGAGGGAAGAGTAGAGGGAGACAATGACCTCTTTCTTCCTGGATGCCAAACCCTTAGTAATGAGATGTGCCACATAGAAGGACTTTCTGACCACAGTGGCAATGTGGTGGTCAAAAGAGAGGTAGCTGTCAACCTGTGTTCCTAGATCTCTTATAACACCTTCTGTGTTCAGTGGACTATCATTGATGTGGTAATTCAAGGGAACTGGGTTTTTCCCAAGGGGGATGATGACACATTTTTTGGCATTGAGCTTAAGGCCATGGTTCCGACACCAGTCAGTCTCATTGAGGCCTTTTTGTAGGATATAACATCACTTGGTAAGTTAATAATAGATCCCAACTTGCAATCATCTGCGAACTTTGTCAGCCAGAGTCCCTTCATGTTGGCCTGGACTTCAGAGAAGTCGATACTAAACAGGATAGGACCCAGGACCGAACTCTGTGGGAATCCACTTGTGACTGGTCGACAGTCTGACTTGGAGTCAGCTAGTTTCACACTGTGAGTTCTATCTGTGAGACAGTTTACAACCCACCTAGTGATATAGGGGTTGATGCCAACCTTAGCAAGTTTTTCTATGATTCCTGAGTGGGGAATGGTATTAAAGGCCTTGGCCAGATCAAGGTAGGCTGGATGAACCACCTTGCCTTCATCCACTGCTTTGGTGACTGACTCAAAGAAGTTGACCAAGTTGAGCAGGCATGATCTGCCCTTCACAAAACCAAACTGTGTAGGATCCAGAGTTGGAGATTCCCTATATCCTTGTTTATTAGGTCCATGATGATGCATTCCATAGCTTTGCCTATCAGACTCATCAGTCTAATGGGGCGATAGTTCCCGGGGTCTGTAGTCGCTCCTCCCTTGTGGAGAGGGATTACTGTAGCAATGCATCATTCGGTAGGGACAAAGCCTGAGGTGAGGCTATGATTGAACAGGGCACACAGGTTAGGTGCCAGTTCACTCTGTAGTTCATGTAGAACACAGCTGGGGATATTGTCAGGTCCCATAGAAGCTGTATTCTTGGCCTTGGACAGTGCTGTTTTAACCTGTGCAGCAGTAATACTGGGTGGCTGACAATCTACTGGTATTGTGATTGGTCCTTGGGGGAGTAAAGTTGGCACTGGATCAGTCGGCCAGTATATTGGCAATATCTGTTGGCTCGGTACCATTGTGCAGTAGCTCAAAGCAAATCTGGGTATTGCCGTGGAGATTCTTTACATAACTATAGAAGGCCTTGTGGTTATCTTTACTATCTGCTGCAATTCTGTTTTCATAGCTAGCTTTAGAGGATTTGATGAGGGATCTCAACCTTTTGTTGAGGTTGATAAAGGAGTTTTTCCAGTCTTGGAACTTTACCTTATTCCGTATCAGTTTCCTCCTTCTGTTGTAGAGTTTGTTGGTGGCGGGGGACCACCAGATTGGCTTCCTTTTTCTTGAGGAGAGCTTCTTGGTTCTATTGGGTATGGCGAGATCCATGCATTTGTGTACATGTTCAAACAGTACATTGGTGTATGATTCAGTGATCATGCAACTATTCTCCATTTGCATGGGTGCAGTGAAGATAGCCACCTCTGTTTTTAGGAGACCAAAGTTAGCTTTGGAAAAGTTTTTCATGGTGATTACCTTTGTGGGGGGGGGGTGGGGGTGGATGTGGATTTCCAAGGTGATTAGTTTGTGGTCAGATCTAACTAGGGATGAGTTGACTATTGGTGTAGAACAACGGTCACCCATGTTAGTAATGACCAGGTCAAGGATGTTTCTAACTCTAGTGGGGGTAAGAACGAGCTGGTCCATGGCATAGATCTTCTACACAATGAAGTAGATTTGCTTTGGAGAAATCCCCGAACATCTCATTCGGTGGTGGGATTCTAGGTCTGGTAGAGGAGATGAATACTTTGTAGACAGATTTAAGCAGGGAAGAGTAGATGCAGGGTGTGGTACAGGTAGATCCTAGGATTGAGCCTCTAGTAGAAAAACAACCCAAAACCCTTATGGATTCGTGAACATTACTACACAATGGGGCAAGTCTCTGCACTTGGACTAACTCCATTTAGTAACAGCATCAAACAGTAAAAGGACTACCTATAAAAATGACCTCCCCCACCCCACCAAAAAATGTCCAATTATCAAAGCAATTGCAACTGTGTATAGGTTTTTCCCACCTTTCATAGACTATGTGACTGGAATTGTATACCAACAGTTCTTAAATCTGTAATAGAATAATTGATCATCCCTAAATGATGCTGCTGTTGTTTTCTCAACACTTCATGATAGGGAAATAGCATCAATGAAGACTGCAGAGAAATGATAAAAAAACAATTCATCATGGTAGCAGAAAGTCATGTTACATCATCTCCTCTCCCATGGTGCAGTCTAACTGGCTGCCACCACAACCACAACTGCCTAACCACCGACCACTGTGACTCATTGGAGTTTCTGGCTGTAAGTGTTGCAATGGCATTAAATCATATAATTTGCAGAGAGTGAAGTCCTTCTCCACAGACATGACTAACAAGTCAGAATTTTACACAGATCTTTACTATTCCTGAGTGTGGAGGAGTGAGGATACACAGTGCATTGCCTTGCCCCTGCTCTGTGTGAGGATGTTGCCTCACCCCTGTTCAGAATGAGGACACTATGTGCTGCCTCACCCCTGCTCTGAGTGAGGCTACACTGTGTGCTGCCTCACCCTTGCCCTGAGTTAGGATACACTGTGTGCTGCCTCACCCTTGCTCTGAGTGAGGCTACACTGTGTGTTGCCTCACCCCTGTTCTGAATGAGGACACTGTGTGCTGCCTCACCCCTGCTCTGAGTGAGGATACACTGTGTGCAGCCTCACCCCTGCTCTGAGTGAGGATGCACTGTGTGCTGCTTACCCTTGCTCTGAGTGAGGCTACACTGTGTGCTGCCTCACCCCGGCTCTGATAGTGAGAAGGGCACACAGTTCTTCCAGTGCCATTTACAAACAGCAGCCACAATTCACTGTTCTACATTATATCCTGTGGGGCAGACACTGGTCCACTAAGCCAGTACAACAAGCTGTCAAAATAGGATCTTATCTCTCCCCAACACATTTTGTTGACAACTAACATAACTGCAAAGGACATTCTGTTTGAAAGAAATGGACAGCATGTTACCTAGTCCCTGACCTTCTTTACAAAAGGGTGAACACTGTTGTTTATTTCTACCCAGAATGTTTCCGCTTGCCCATATATTGCTTTTTTTATTTCCTTGTGCATAGTTTACAAATGTAAGGTGCTGGCTTTATGCAGCATATAATTAGCAATTTACAGCTTTATGAATTATGTTAAGCACTGGAAGTTATGCTAAACAAAGTAAGTACAATACAGTATACATGCATATGCAGGCTATGCTTATGAACCTTGAGACTCATCTTTAAGGTTATACTATGGTAAAAATAAGCACGGACTCAACAGCAATCTTATCTCACCAATCCATTTATTTTACAGAAACATATAATCTTTTATATCCATACGTTATACTGTGTTACACATCACATTCTTTCATTTGTTTAATTTCTTTTGTATTTGTAAAATAGATGCTTATAAAGGAACAGCATCGCATCGCCACTCTAACTGCATATGTAGTCATCAGTATTACATTCAGTAGATTCTTATAAGTATATGTATATTGGAGCTTATGGTGTAAGTACAAATGCCAAAAAGATAGAGAGCCACTGTTGAAATATTTAAAATATATATAATTTCTTTTCTTGGGGACAATCCCCCTGCATTTTCTACACCTCTCATACATTCCTAGGTAGTTGCTAAGCATGCAGTCCAGGGGTCCACTGAGGAATAAAAACCAATCACCCCAGAGCACAGCCTGATTAAGAGATCTTCTCAGAATTACACAGTTGGCAAATGCAGGTTGAGGGAATCAAACCAAAAACAATCTAAAACAGCTGGTTAACAACATATAATCATAAAACTCTGCACTGATTGCCACTTACAAACTTTAATATACCAACTCCAAGATCGGACAACAGTGCAGAAAAGGCTAGATCATCCTTACTTGCACTTTTGTGTAATCAAACATGTCAGAACCCACAAAACATGCACTAACAGCACCTGCAACTGCAACCAAAACCATGACTCAAATAAATCAAACCACAGAAAAATCACCATTTCTATATTGTAACAATTTACCATAAAAAACTACACCCCTATATTTAATAAAATCCCTGTAGGCATTGTGTCTACAGATGAGTAACACACCCTCTGCACTGTCCAAGTGCATTATATCAATGTATTTGATTTTTTTTTTTTCCAAGTTTGCACAGTGAGGCACAGAACGCAGCAAGTAACGTGCCAGACATCTAAAAACAGAAACCGGATGCATTTAATTTGTGATGCAAATATTTGTGTGGCACAGTATGGTGCTTAGCAATTAGCACAGAGGTATATGTATGTAAAACTATAGCAGCACTCCACATATCCACATAGCCAAGTGGTTAGAGTTATGGCCTTATGCGCAGTAGGTGCAGGGTTTAAATACATGAAAGGAAAATTAAATATTTATTTTCCAAAGTCAAATTATTATGATTATTTTTCAATCCTGATCTGCTGCAGTCAGCTAAGCTGCACTAAGACCTGCTCAGACTTGCTAAGCACTGCTTAAACAATCTCTGTTTATGCACTGTTTGGCAGTGCTTGGCATTGCTTGGCTATGCTTAGCTGATTTACACACTGCTAAACACAGATAAGCTTTGCAAGTTTAAGCACTGCTCAGGTCAGCTGTGCTGGATTGCATGGTGCCAAGCGATGCTCTGCATTTAAAATAATTGCCCAGTGGCATGTAAGGGTGGGAAAACAGGCTATATTAAGCTCAATAGGTGGGAATACAGCATCACCAGTTAGAGTTTGAACTGTGCAGGAAGTATGGCTGGTTTTGGAGAGGGTGTGCACTTCTGGGCACAGTGCTGAAGCATTCTAGAGTCCAGGGTCATGGTTGGACTCCTGGTGAAAGGCCATGAAGAATGGCTGCTGCAGGGGCAGTTCCATGGGTCAGAGTGCAAGACACAGGCCTGGGACTGGCTGGCACACTATCTCACCAATGCTAATAGTATTCCCTGCGCAGGTGAGTAGGTCCATCACCACTATGATGTTGTGAAGCATCAGATGGGGATTTTCTGGACACCTGGGTCTGGGAAGCTTGGGCTGGGAACACCCCACAAGTTTGTAAGTATTGTTAGCATTGTTTTACCAATACCTAATCTAAATGTTTGACAGACAGGTATGCATAATGGTGTGCTTCTCTCCCTACAGCTACAGAGGAGACACCTCATAACCTAGGGGCACATGCTGGGCACTTGGCCAGGTTGCGCCATTAGTGTGGTGACTACAGATTAATTTGCACTCTATAGTCAAATAAGCAAGAAAGAGTAAAGCATTAACTGCCAATAGGTACATACTGTAAAGCTTTGTGTATTGCAATGAATGTGGGCGTGGGCCTGTACTGCAATAAGTGACTACTGCCAACTATAGTGCAATAAACAGGAGGTCTAAAGCATAAACCCTGATAATGTAAATTAAATAAAGTTTGTAGTGCAATAATTGTGGAATTATAGCTGTATTGCAACACCTGCATTACATTAACTGTTGTGCAATAAAGACTCAAAACTATACCAGTAACTGCATGAAGGTACGCTTAATAAAGCTGTGTTGTGCAATATGTGCATAATTAGGGCTGTTTTGCATGAAATCAATTATGACAAATGCTCTGAAGTAAAAACACAAAAGAATACCACTACCTGTCTCAATGTATAGCTAATAAATGGTGTTATGAAATAACTGTAGATTCAGCGCTATATGACAAGAAATGCATTATGGCACCTGTTCTGCAATAACATCTGAAAGCAATAGCATTAACACCTAAGGTATATTGTATATATCATGATTGTCTTGTTTAACCATTGCATTTCACAGCTATATGCATTCATGCTCCGAGGTATGGTGCTGCAGGCAAATATGACAGTGTAATCGCTGTAGACTGCAAATATACTATCTGAAACTGTATATGGGTAAGGTAGCCAACGAATTTATCTGGTATGGTTTATAGACTTCACAGATATTTCCACCCACTAACAGTATATTGTATACACCTACATTCTATGTGGTAATGTATAGTTTACCTTATATCTCTGTCATGCATGAATTTCATGCATGTGTGTTCAACTGTCACTGCAGTCTAGTATAAAACTGTAATACTATTACCAGGTCATATTTGGTTTCCAGGTGAGCTCTAGAAAAATATCAATCAGTCAGTAATCAGCAGTGGCTCAGTAGCTCAATTTGTTATATGCTCTGTCTGAAGTATATTTTGACAGATGTTCTCTCCACAGGAAATATAGGTAAATGGGTGAAGTAGCCATTATGAGTAAATAATTTGTGTGTTCAGATGTAACAGACTGTTAACAGCATTTATCAGGAATGCGAAAAGACTTCATAAAATGAAACCAAAAAGTACAATAGTAATAAAATAAAATAAATAAAATGCATAATTTTGGCATGGCTGTATGCCTGTAGTGTATGTGAAAGTTTATTGAAGTTCTATCCCCATGCCTGCCAAGGAAGGTATGATAGTTGTTGATTCTCTGTACTGTACACATACATGTCTCTCAAGTGTCACACTGTCATAGACTGTAATTACTGTTGCGTAATCCCTCTGTCACACATGTATCACTGACATGATTATGTAAACAGCACAGTCACACTACATCAGTCCACAGTACACCTGGGGTAGGTATATATGTCCACCTGAAGTGTAAGTGTTCTCTGTAGTTGTGTACCTGTAGGTGCTACTGCTTGGCCCATACTGTCCCATTTGGATAGCTTGAGAGGTATGTATGTGCTACAGCAGGTATACGGCACTGTTATACATAAAGGAAGGACAGACTTGTAGAGTATAGAGCAGTACTGTTGTAAACTATATAGCTTATACTGGTATTAATGGACTGTATTTCTCTCTCTCTCTCCTGACCTCTTATCTTCATCTAAATTTATTAGTTATTCGTTGGTTATGGTTTACTATTAACATATGTTGTTCTCCAAACTTTATTTAGGGGCATCTGTTTTATTATTGTTATATATTACAATGCTTGCATATTAACATATCTTGTTGAATTACCTATGTTGTTGGCCTTATGCTATAACTGTTACTGGCATGCTGATAATATACTGATTGTCATGTTACTTATTGTTGTGTTCCATATCATATGCATTGATATGTTAATGGGTTATTTCCAATATCCTGGTATGCTGTTATAACTAGCAAAATGTTTTGTTCATAACTAACCTATACACATTGCTGCACCTCTATCACCACAGCATGACAGGGTAGACCAGTTCTTGCTTATCCATATACCCTACCTCAGCTGGCTGTGATACTGGGTAACAGTGCTTCTGGGATGCAGGCTAGTGGTGCCCCCTCTGCTGGCCCTGCACCACCCTCGAGTGGAAGTGCTTCAGTGGACGGGACCCATCTCCCCCTTGGGAGTGATGGCAGAGGGGCAGTACTCAGCCAAGATCAACTACCAGGCATGGTGCACAGGACTGTGCATAGGAACTACGAACAATGCCTGCACCAGATTGAGGGAAGACTTGACAACCTGGTGGGGCCTGGTGGCCATAGCACCCAGCTTCAAGCACAGCCACCTTTGGAGAAGTGAAGGAGCAGTGTTGACTACCCATGGGTGGGGAGCTCAGACACACTGCTGCCATCTGGGGGTACATGCGTCTCTGATTTCACAACACCCTCCCCATCCAAGGTGTTTACTCCCTCATATGTCACATACCTCCTTGTATGCTGTCTTGTCTGCCTGCAAGTGCAACCTCTCCTGCCCAACTTAACTACCCACACATATCTACATCCCTTCCCTAACATTCTGCTCTCTCCTTAAAAACAATGGGCACCTGTCCCACAAAAAAACATAGCTCCCCATACATAGCTCTCCATTTTGCACATCTGTCCACTGGACACAACTATGTAGGTCCAAATTGCTTGACAACACATTTATATTGTCTTCACCCCTGTCTCTGGGGTTTGAGGGTCCAAATGCATATACGAAACTGTACAAATGCACAGTTGTTGCTGTAGAAGAAATGGAAAGCTACGGCCCTTTCCTACATCTGTCATGCACATCCCTATCTGCCTTTCAGTATGTTTTCCCCCTGCTTTCCCCCATTTCACCACTGTCCTATCATCCCCTTTCTCTTTTCTTTTTAAATGTTTAGCCCAGGCTTGTGAGCTAAGCGGTGCTCCATGCAAACCAGCAAAAACCTGCTTAAATGTGCTTTAATGTGTCTTAGTGATCTTATGAGTTTCTCACAGTGTTAGGTACAGCTGCAAAATAACAACCCCTGTCAAGTCTAAAACCAGGGCCCCTGTCAATTACAGCACAGTGTATTAGCCAACTAAGACATTCAGCTTTTAATTAAAGCATGTGTTTCCAGCAAAATATATTGATTGCCACAGACGATTACTGCAAGTACATCTACTGGGGAGAAATAGGAGTGTCCCTGGGACTATGATGCAAAATGTACACCAGTACACAGCCAAATAAATAATAAGTGATGTACATGAGGCCCGGAATAGCAGGTAAATGTAGCCTTTTATCAACAGCACCTTTAAACACACCTGCTGAGGCAGCAATGGCAAAGTACATGTGTATAACTGGGCCCCTGCTGCAGAACATTTGTCTTTGACAGTCATGCACATAATGATGGATCCAGACAATGTATGTCACAGATTGCATGTATGCACAGATATCTTGCAAATACATCTGTTGCAGAACTGACTCAGTAGCTCAGTCTGTTAAATATCTTGTATGCTGTACATTTTGCCACTCAGAGTCCTGGGTTCAAATCCAGTGTGTTGCACTTCAATTATATTGTTATGAACACAGCAAGTAATGTCTGAGTCATGCAATTTTATCCCACACATGTTGCTGCTACTGAATTACGTGCTACCCATGTTTGCAAGTCAAAGGTCTATAGATACGGACACACTGTCCATATTCATATAGCCTAACTATTCTGTGATTGGCACCAAAGCACATGCCTCAACAGGAGTGTAAAGGGTATCCTTACCCTGGTTCTACTGTAATGACAGAGCTGACACTAATGCCTCAGTTACACATACAGCTTGCTGTCCTCCAAAGTGTTAACATTATCCCCTATGTGTCCTAAGGCTGCCGCAGTAGCTACATTCTGGAACATACAAAGCTATATGTTAAGCCAGCTACTGCAGACCTACTGTACCTCACAACCTCCTAGAACAAGGGATCCAGACAAAACCAGACATAAATGGTGGGGGGGGGCAAAGGTCCAGCAACAGGGAAATGTTTCACAGTTTGCCCCTACAATGTTAGTAAGCTGATAGAAGAGCAACTACTGAAGCAGCATGCATATTCTGATGGGTATGATGTCTAAAAGTCACTTGTCTCTCTCTCCTCTTACTGACCACAAGGCACAATGTTTACCAATGAACTGCCAGATAATCACAATGTCATGGGACAATGGTAAAACATATCATGCAAAATGGTGGATATACCTCAGAAATCTCAACAGTGTGCAGTATTTGTACCTACCCTCTGTGATGCTATAGTTTCCAAACCTCACTAATGTCCATCTCAAAGACTAAGAAAAGGGCCAAGGCCTACATGAAGCCCATAAATTTTTCACTGTGGTGTCTTGTCATTAGCTAATGAAAGTGCAACCCAGCTGTTTTGGATAGAATTAGCAAGTCTGAGCCACAGATTGGAGCACAGGCAATCACCTAATGAGCATTATCTACAAAAGGCAATCAACTGCTTATGAGGAACAGGTCTGTATGTTGCTTTACTCAGACAGACAATAGTTTTGCAAGCTGTTTGCATAAATTCTGGTCAAAACAGGATTACTTTACTCTACCAGGTATGTAATACACGTCCCTATATAATGGGATGCAGATAAGAGGATGGAAGTATGAGGAATAGGGATTACAACAGTAGGCCTATAGTACATCTATGGTATTGCCATGTTGGTGATAGTCTGCTGTCCAGCAGCTACAGGGAGGCCTCTCAACTGTACCAATGTAATTGAAAACGCCTTGACTTGTAAATAAAAACCAAACCAGCTCCAGGAAAACTTGAAACTTTAATGGACCATACACTTGAGACAACAGCAAGTAAAAACAATAAAAGGTACTGTCACTAAGCGCTTTCACTCATAATAACAGTTGGGCATCATCAGAGTAATAGAACTCATCTGAAACTTCAGTATTTAAAAATATCTTGTGAGCACACACTCACAATCCAATGTTGCTTTTAAGGGGTCACAACAATGAAGAACAGTGTGGAGCATTGTGGGCTGATCGTATGACAGCTGTTAATGATGTTGGCCAACAGGACAGGACCTACGAGCAGGATCAACTCCGAGCCACAGACATGGTCAATGCCGCACATCAAAGGACAGCTGCTGTTGCCAGGGATCATGCTGCAAATGGTGGAGGGCCTGCAACACAACATTTAGCCACAGAGGAATTCCTGGTGAACCTAGTATCAACCCACAGCTTCCAGCCAACCATCACACCATACATACTGGAGGTTGGTGCCAGAGCATTCACATAAGAAGAGCGTCCAGGTAAGCCAACTCTGTTCATCAGTATAATACATTTGCAGTCATTGGGGCAGGCTCTACAGACCAGTATATGGGTGTCTGATCTATCTGCATTAGAGGAGGGGGTTGGCTTTTCACCACAATTGTGCTCACATACTCAGACTGGCAGTAATATAGCCAGCATCACATTAGGTATTTTACATGTGGATATAAGCACATACTACCTTGTAACACTGCAACATTTGGTGTTGCTGACAATACCTCTCCCTCACCTTTTCACAGGTATGTCAGGTGAGGTCCTGTACCTGGTAAGTGTCATACTGTTGTTTTGCCTGAGCAGATGAATATTAAGGAATGTCATTTTGCCTTTTACACAAGTGTTCTGCTTAGCTAGAGTAGAATAATTGTATGCTCCATTTCACAGCAGTTAACTGCAGTGCATAGCCTAGGGAACAACAGGTGTGTATTTGTATCAACATTAATGTGTTTGCATTTATAGTTATGAGCAACTACTCAGCCTGCTGTACATGAGGCAATTAGTCCAAGATGCCCATTCAGACACAATAGGGAGAAGGTACCTATCTGAGGCAGTGGTACTACAACTGATGTAGCATTGTCAAGATAGGTGTACTGGGATTAATGTGTATTTCTGTCACATACACTGCCATATTGCATACCTCACAGGTGTATTGAACTGGCAACTTTAACTGGATGTAGATGACGTGCATCTTATATAGGGCCTGGGTTATCTGTGTATGTTGCTGTGGGTGTGTGTGTTGTGCATGCGATCAGAGATGAGAAGATATGGGACATGTGATGCAGTTGTGGATCCTCATCTGTATGAGTCTGTGTGGATTACCATACATAATAGTGCAGGTGGTAGTGTGCTGCTTTTGTCTTGCTTCTCACAGGTGAACAGGGAGATTGGAGTCTGTCCCCCTCACTACCTGATGTCAGTGTCTCATCAGACTCTGATGATGATGGTGGCCATAATGAGACACAGGTGGGGTTGTCAGTGGCTGAATCTGTCCCAAAGGTTGATAACCCTCTTCTACTCCCATTGTCCCCACACAAAGTCAGTATGCCCACACATACCCAGTCAACAGAGGCCACAGATATTGGATAGTCAGAGGGTGGTGACATAGTACAGGACAGTGTGAGAACTATGGCATCAGTGAGTGTGGACACTGGCCATAGCCAGACAGTGGCGTGGTCCCACACAGGCAGATTGACAGGGGTGCTCAAAGGAGGACTGCTGCCCGTCCACTTCCTGTTGCAGATGTTACATCATAGGTTACTCACAGCATGTTTTGGGCTGTCATGGAGACACAGACATGAGCTGAACGCAACACCAGATGGATGCTTAGGGTTATAGATGCAGCACAATCTGACATCGGTGACTGCCTCCACCATATTAGTAATGCCATGGAACATTTCACTGATACAGTGGACAGATGGTGGGCTCTGACAGTGTCTGTCTTTAAGTGCACATTGTCTGTGCTGGAACATATGGTTGAGGTTGGGTGTAGGACATGTGGTCGTAGGCCAGCAACACCATCTGCTGGGAGTACAAGTGGCCATGCATACTCATGTTCCTGTAGTGGCAGCACTTCCAGCACTACTGATGAAGGTGTGCTGTCCACCCCATGACATGGCAGGCCATGGGCCCATGGTCCTGGGTGGTCCCATGGGGACACAGACCCAGCAGACAGCAGTCACCATCAGGTACTAGCACCGCATATGACCTTGGGCATCGTGCTGCCTGTGTTACTCATGGAGGATCCAGTCCCCATGTTTATGACCGGAGATGGTGAACTGTCCACTCTACCATGTATGTTCCACAGCTGTTCACCATACACATGTGTAGGGCTAGCACTGATATTTACTGTGTACATGCACACACTCCAACACCACTTTCACATGCAGGTCACCTACAGGCACACACAGCACCACTCCATGCCCATGTCAACAGCACCCCTTCCTGACTCACGCACATGCTGTCAACTGTTAGGCACAACCTAAGCCTCCAACACCACTACACCACACTATGTGCATTTGATAATACCCATGCCATATCTCTGCCATCCATGCCGTTGATGCGGAGACCTGCATATATGTGTCTGATGCACAGGGTGACCATTTAACATGTTTGTGTAGTGCAGTAGTGTTATGCCATGGCAGTTGTGGGCCATGACAGGTACTGTATACTGACATGTGTCAGGAGTGCACATCTAAAGTTGTGTATCTTTGTTGCCCAATGGTACATCGACAGTAATGTTACAGAATGACAGGTGTGATGGAGCTGTGTATGCTTTTGTCCCAAGAGTCTGAGTGGTGCAACTATGGACACATGTCAGAAATACAGGTGCACAGGATGGCAATGCAGTACAGCAGAGATATGACATCAACAAGGTATGCCAGTATATGACTATGGCTCCCTAGGTGCATATGTGCAGAACATTGTGTCAGGGACAATGGGGGCAGTCAGCGTCAACATGCTTTCATACCCTGTGACACACTCTATTACCATTGATACATATCACCTGGGTAATCTGCATGTACAACTGTAGATGGTCACAGACATTAATTATGCTTATGTAAAGGGCAACATAAAATGCATAACAAATGCACAGAGGTAGGCCATATGGGCATGTCTCTGGTGCTGTCAGTGGATATATTTACATATACACCCAGAGTTGGTTGTTGTGAGATTAGAACCCCTACCTCTTTAGTACTGCACACTATAGCTCACAGTACTTATCACATGCACCATACTGTTTATTTGCTACTACACTCTCAGCCAGTGCTCTTACATTGGACAACATCAGCAGGCCTTGTACCAGAGGCCACTGTTGAAACCAGCCATACTTATCGCATATATCATGCTGTTTATCTGCTACTGTACTCTCAGCCAGTGATCTTAAAGTGGATGACATCAGCAGGCCTTGTAACAGAGGCCACTGTTGAGGCCAGCAGCTAGTGAGTGGGTGTGAAATGCATAACCATTGCACAGAGATAGGCCATAGGGGCTTGTCTGAAAAGCTGCAAGGGGATACACACACACACACACACACACACACACACACACACACACACACACACACACACACACACACACACACACAGTTGGATGTGCTGAGATTAGAACTCCTACCTATCTGCCTAACAAACTATAGCTCACAGTACTTATCACATGAGTCACACTGTTTATCTGCTTCTACACTGTTAGCCAGTGCTCTTAAAGGGGATAACATCAGCAGGCCTTGCAGAGTTGGGAATTTAGAGGCCAGCAGTCAGTCACAGGGCCAAAAATGCATACCACTGACCAGATAGTGTGCATATGAGCATGTCCATAACACTGTGAGGGGATACATTGATATACTCAAACACACAGAGTTGCAGGATGGGAGATTAGAACCCAACCTAACTGGTATTACACACTGCAGCTCACAGTACCTATGGGACCTGCCAGAGGTTATAACTATTGTATATGTTGATCTGGGCACAATACTTGTGGAGTACGCTAAGTGGCCTTGTATTAGACAACATGTGTGGCCTGCAGAGTGATACTGTTTGGTACTGTTATTGTATCTAGTGTCCTGGGGAGGATACCTGGTCATATTCTTGCTATGTGTGTACACTTACCGGTTTGGCCATATGTGGCTGTTTGCAGTTTGATAGGCCATGCGGGCAAGGACAATATGGCCTGTCCAAGGAGTGCATTGCAAGCATTGTACATTACACCACATGTGTACCTATGTCTGCCTGCAGGGTAACAGCCTGCATGCTCAGGAGTCTGTGGGTGAGTGAATTATGTACTGTTGCAGTCTTGGTCAGGCTCCATTGGATGGTTGTTGTGATCTGTATGTGCAGATAACCCCAGCAGTCAGGGGTATGTGGTAACATTCGTACATCCCCGTACATATCTATCTCAATGTGTATAACAGGGTTGTCTCCTTAAATGTAGCTGTATGTGTCAGTAATGTAAATGTGTTCTATAGATGTATATGTGGAGTCTATGTATCATTGTACTTTATATAGCTATATGTGCATCTTGTTATCATATATATATATATATATATATATATATATATATATATATATATATATATATATGTGTGTGTGTGTGTGTGTGTGTGTGTGTGTGTGTGTATATATATATATATATATATATATATATATATATGTGTGTAGGATCACAGGTTCATAGGTAGGTACTAGGCTATCTGCCTGAAGGCATTTATAAGCCTAGCTGGAATTGTGTTGGCTTTCGCCACCCCCTAGATTAGTTCCCTGTACCTCTGTCCATCAGAGCCATTGAAGTAATCCCCAGAGTAAACTTTCTATTTCTCATTTTCTCATCCGCTCATCAAGGTTTCTCTTGAAGAGTGTAAGCGAAGAGCTCTGCCTAATGTAGATTGTAATCTTGTGTATATATATATATATATATATATATATATATATATATATATATATATATATATATATATATGCATGCATGAGGGAGATAGTGAGAGACAAATATGTATACATAGCTGTCTGTCTGTACAAACATGTCCACATAGCAGAACTTTGGGCAGATGAGGCAACAGACATGGGCTCAAGTTAGCTAAGTGTAGGAGCATGCACATTGTGACTGACAGTACTTACAAGGTGACTCCAAGCCAGACCAACCTGTACTCCAGTCCGGGATTTTGTGGGCTGCAGTCAATTGGTTGCTGGCCCTGTTTCCACAGTCCAGCACCTCCCTGCTATTCTGTCCAAGGCATTCTCCAACTATTTGCTGAACATAATATGTGGCCCATACCTATCAAATGTACAGATTGTACTGGAATGTGTAGAGTTTTCCATCATATTTTTGGTATGTTTTATATAGCATTGTAATTTTCTGACACATTAGAGGCAAAACAGTATAGATTGAGGTTAGGATATGATGAGAGATGTTTGAGTTACTGACTCTGTGCACATCATGGGGTTCATGCTAATGCAAGACCTGTTATTTTATCACCTTTCCACATTTGTCTGGCCAATAGTTAATTCTTCTCCATATATTTGGGCTTTTGTCCCATTATTGTGTATGGCTTTGTCCAGATTCCCTGCACTAAGAGGTTGAGAGGTATGATGTGACTGGGGTAAATGATGTAACACCACACATAGCGTGACAGTCTGCATACCTCTCACTGTACATGATTTTGCAGAATCTCCAGCATTTTGCCCCATATGTCTGCCTGTTCCTCATATATAAGTTGGGCTTATCAGGTAATATACTATGAAATGCAGTCCACTGAATTGTTGTGAGTACTGACACAGTTATGTGATGGCCTATACATACTGCAGCTATGCTGATCAGTTGCAAGCTGCTGTTATATTAGCCACTTTCTAGGTTATTCAGAGCATATATAATTTCTATAGTTTTGGACCTCTGTCTCCCATTTACTCTGGCCATGTCCAGCTTCCTTTCAGTAACAGATTACGGTGTTATGAGAGTTTGTTGGACTCCTACCATATGAGCACCTCACATCCAAAAGTTGTAGGTGAGGCCAGCTATGAACCATCACCACCATCAATCTTGCTAATGCCCTTAGTCCAATAAGCCACACCAGCCTCCAGAAAGTGAGGTGTAATTCCACACACTATCAACAGCATACAGACATACACTGTCACCCCTTCTGTAACCCCTGTATTTTGTGGTAAATACAACATGCGGCCAAGTTCTTTGTGATAGCCCTGTAATTGTGTGGCCTGCTGATATATCCTTGCAAACATACTGTTACTACAGTTGAATGGGAACACTGATGTGCTGGGGCAGGGGACTCTGGCATTGACAGTCGTGCATCTGTCCTGTGATCCCACTGTTTGGCATTTCCCTTGTATAATACAGTGGGGTTTGCAACTATGTGGCCTAATACATATTATGGGGCACCCAGTATTGGACATAGTACCTGTTGTTCCAAGTAACTATTAGTTCTCTGGAAGTAGCACATTCTATTTCCTTGCATACATGTAACAGGTCCATACATATACTACAATAGTTTAGTACCCTTATACATTTGTTGTATAGGGTAGTGACTTACCTTGTGAATGCAGTGGTTGAGAGACTTGTATTTCAGGGCTGACTCTGTCTGATGCATGCAGTACACAGTCAGTGCATGGTTAAGTACAGCTTGTGTGTTCTGGCTGGCATCCTCTTTACTATGTATGCGAGTCGGAGTAAGTTGTCAGTCCCTAGGACCAAAAGTTATCAGTGCATGTGCTATGTATTGTCTCTTGGCCAAGGCCAGGGCATACTGGGCATGCCTATGTCTGCCTGCAGGGACAGCCTCAGGGACATCCTCCTCTGAGTCTCCCTGTGGGTGTGACTGTGGTGACCTAGGGCCTGGTGAGGGGCTGTGAATCCCTTTCTTCTGATCATCCTACTGCAGCTGTTTCCATAGGATCATATTGTGCAGCATAGCACATCCTGTGAACATCTGTGCACATGTGGCTGGAGAGTACTGCAGGGATCCACCAGATATATCTAGACACCAGAACTGTGACATGAACAGCCCACACACATGCTCTATGATGTTCCCAGTTTGTGCATGTGCCTCATTATGGCTTGTTTCAGTGGGTGTGTGTGCATTTCTGATGGGTGTCATCATCCACAGTTCCAGTGTGTAGCCAGCATCCCCCAGTAGATGGCCATATGGGATGTCCCCCTTAGCAAACATCTGGTACAGCTCTGATGCATGCCAAAAATGGGAGTTGTGATAACTGCCATGGCTGCAAGCACACACATTCATGATAATGCCCTGGGTATTGCACATGACCTGGCAATTGGAGTGATACCCCTTGTGGTTGATGTAGACTCTCCTCACCATGCAGTGCTTTGATGTGTACATGAGTTCAGTGTATGGCACCCCAGTACCTCAGGGTAGTGTGCTACATAGTAGAAGAGTTGCATAGTGCTAGCCCTATCCTCAGGGGTGTGGGGTAAATAAATGTGCTCACTGGCATATGGTAGCATGGCATCCAGGAGCTGGTGGAGTACCCCGGTTGCTAAAACCTGTGAGACCCCCCCCCCCCCCACCATCATGTCCCCAGTTGGTCTTTGGAAAAACTTGTAGCTAGTATCCTAAGGGCTAAACATACCTTTGTTTTCATTGGGATAAGTTATCCTCTGTTGGATCTAGGACTGAGTTGAGGGTGACAGACCTCGGTGAGTTCTTGTAGTATGTTCCTGTCCACCCTGTAGTGCTCTACAATCTTCAGCTCATGTAGCTCCTGGAAGGTTACCCTGGGCCTGAACACTCTTCTCCTTCTCAGTTTAGGCCTATTGTCAGCAGCAGCATCACCACTGACCTCAGCATCTAGCACATAAAGATGTAGCAGAGCTGCAGCAGCCCATAGCATTGCTCCAGTTAAAAATTCCATGTTTGTACTCCACTGGTGCAGAGTATGGGGGTGAAATCAGATTGTAGGGTGAATGCAACTTTTCTAGTGTTCTGCTGTAGGTACAGTCTGTGTGATTGGCTACCTATAATGCATTTCACCTGCCAAGTACATCATTGTCAGTGTTTTAATGGTCCAGTTTAAGTGGTACTGGGGTCATCAATAATTTATATATGATTGGCTTTCCCAGGCAATTTTTTTTTTTAAACAGCCTTCCCCGCTAAAAACTGCAGCATGGCTTGCAAACCTGTGCCACAGATAAAAATAATGCTCAGCATGCAATGGACAAACTCCCATAGATGGGCATGATCAGCACAATGGTGTGTCATGAAAACATGCTCAAACTAGCTAAAACAAGTGCCCCAAATGTAAACAAAGCTTAGCAGGCAGTGGACACTCCCCCCTCTGCTCAGCTCAGTGGTACTGCATGAACAACAGGTGCCACTGAGTTCCAATGCTCTTAAAGAAATATAAACACATCCCCTTTTGATGTTAGCTACCTCTTCTGTGGACACAAACACAGTTCTGGGATTATACAGATGTGATCCCTCCCCTCATAGATCTATAATATTCCATCCTCCCCTCACACTTATGACACATAACTCAACCTATTAAAGCTTATGTTTCCTCAGAATAGTTATTTAATAATGAGATTTTGTGTTTCTTCCTCAACAACTTCTCTGAATGCATATCTCAA